>NW_024884711.1:46696196-46768872 GCF_019232065.1 Centrocercus urophasianus
AGGAGAGGAGAGGAGAGGAGAGGAGAGGAGAGGAGAGGAGAGGAGAGGAGAGGAGAGGAGAGGAGAGGAGAGGAGAGGAGAGGAGAGGGGAAGGGAGGGGAAGGGAGGGGAGGGGAAGGGAGGGGAAGGGAGGGGAGGGGAAGGGAGGGGAGGGGAGTATTAAAACACAATAATAACTTAGAAGTCCTAGCGTACATGGTTACTATTTTACACTATGGTTCCTATTTTACACTGAAGATAATAAATATTGACCAATATATTTAAGTCTTTCCTCCCAAGTTTAATTTGCCAGTGGACTGAAATTGTCATTTTGGAGAAAGAGAGGAAGGCTCTTGTGGAATATTTCTGTATTCAGATTTAACAGAGTCCACTAACTTTGTGTATTTGGACTCAAAAACGTTAGATGCTACTTTCTCGGTGACAATGACCACACCACAATCTCTATGAATTCTTGTTATGAAATTTTCAGCCATTCTGGATTCCAAAAGTCTTGATGTAGTATGCATCCCAGCAGCATAAGCTAATTTCTGCCTCTGCAGATAATAGCAGTGTCTGGTGAGAGTCACGCAATACATGCAACACAACCTCAGGAAAGAGGCAAGAACAGCTCAGCTATCAGCCTTATCGTCTTCATTTCCAGCTCCCTAACTCACATGCTTTCCTCCAAAGAAGTTCACTTCTGATAACGTATTTCTAATTACAAAGAGAAAATTCATTTTCCACAGAGCATTTTATTTTTACTCCTCAGGGAGTTTGGGTCCTTACCTTCCCTTTTACGGATATATATGTGCAAGGGATTCATGATGAGCAAAGCATTTTCTCTAAGGCAAGTGGTCTACATTTTCACAACCTCACTTACTTCTGAACTGCAGTAAGACGTACAAAAAAGAGATATGGAAACACTGAAGTAATCCTTTGATTTGGTTCAAATTGTTGTTAATGAGAAAGCTTCATTTTCTGCAGGGTAGGGTCAGAAACAGAGGGATGTTATTTCAGTTTGCTGTGGTTATCCTCATATCAGTAGAAAGCATAAATAAATGGACATACAGTATGCCTACTGTATACTGAAGAGAAAGAATTTCCCTTCCCATGTGAGCAAAATTCTGTCATAATTAAGGCAAAAAAAAGGCTTGAAAGCAAAACTGGTCGAACACACTTTATGTTGTTCCTCGTGGGTTATTCTGGGTGACTCCAATATATGTTAACTTCTATTTACTTCATCTTCAGGATGACTGTGTTCAGAATTCCTGTATTACTCCTCTGCTAACCAACAAACATATTTGATATTTCCACGTATGAAAAAGTTACAGGAAAAAAAAAACACCTGCCCTCCAAATGCAGGAAGAACTGAAGGACAGAACTTTATCTCTAGAATAACATTATTCATCCACATCACTGCCACTTTCCCTTTGTTTTTGTTGCTTTCCTTTGAACTCCAGATTTAATTCCTTTTCTTTGATTCTCTTTGTTTCTCAAATGATCACAGCTGGAAGCTCGCCACTTAACACTGGTCAGCATCCAAAGGCCTCAGTTGCAAGCACTACCATGTAGCAGGAGTTGACCTCAGGACACAGCAACCTGTTCCTCCAATACAAGTTGTCATCCACAAGTTGGTTTTTCAGCTTCTGTTAACAGCAATAAATGGGCTCAAGAAAGAATTCCACGGCTGAACGTTTGTCTTTGCGTCCTGCAGTCAAATACCTGCAGAATTACTGATTTAACAAATAGGTAACAGTGAGAAAACCAAAGCAAAACCAATATTGTAGTTTCTGGTCTCCATCTACCCCTTTTAGTCACAGGAAAAAAAATACATGGGACTTCGTATCAGTGCTGGAAAACTCAGCAGGCAGTGCTTTTTCACAGTTCCATGCTCATCTGTAGTTTTTAGAGGCAGAGCAGCAGAGATGGCCTCATTTCACAAAGAAGGAACTGAGGAACAAGAAGCTGAAGCACTGCTCAAAGTAAACACTAATCTGAGGCATAAGGAACATTTGATCTTCCAGCTCTCGTGTCTTATGTTACTGTTCTAACATCAGGGATTCAAAAATACCTGAATTAGCTGTAAGATCTTGTTTGAAAACAAAGCTGATGAGTTTTTTGATCAGTAGCATAAGGCTTTGGTCATTGATCGTATGGATTAGCATCTCCCAGATGAGAGCCTGTTTGGATACCATGCTTTCTTCTATGGCTTTAACTTATTCTGAAATTCATTTTTTCTTTAGGGAATTAACAATATCTCTGTCTTTAACAAAGAATTCCCATCAAACTTTTGGAAAATTAATTCATCTGAGAACGCAACCCTTCTGCAGCAGGGGGGTTGGAGCTTGAGGTCCCTTCTGACCCAAACCATTCAGCAATTCTATGATTCTGTGATAGATAGATAGGTGATCTGGAAAAACGGCACACAAAATACATATGCAGAGCTGTGATCACCTAAGTCTTACTTCCTTAGAATATCAAAGGTCCATCCACCATCCCACAGCCCACTCCCATTCCTGCAGCCTTCCCTCCCACCGCTGCTCTGCAAAAGAAATGGACAAGGAAATGGCCTGCTGCCATGGCTGGTCATAGTGAATAATAACCTCACCATTATTTTTATCAAAGCTGCTAGATGAAAGACACGAAGGCAGATCCAATAGTTACTTTAAATGAGCTTGAAGGTAGCTTACAGAGTGTATCTGCTGTTACTTCAGGCATAATAGACAACACACGATGGGTAAAAAGGTTTTTATTTTGTATATCTACATAGGCTGAAGAGACACTAAAAAGGGCTACTTTAGCCCAGAACTGCGTGGGAATTGAGTTTGTACTGCAGTACGAAAACGTGTCTTGTTTCATTTGTTCAACTGTGTTCAAGAAACACTTAGATGTTGTACTAAGGGACATGATTTAGTGGGAAATATTTGTGGTAGGTTGACAGTTGAACTGGGTGATACTCAGTCTTTTCCAACCTCGGTGATTCTGTGATACTATGACTGAAATCTTGTAACTAAAACCACATCAGCCAGAGGTCAGCACGGAAATATATATTTATGAGGAAGTGAGCACTATCTTACAGCTTTGAACTTCAGTGTATTTCTAATCTTATCCAATAATGCATTCCACATTATTACTTATCTGGCAAGCACTTTACAAACAGCAAAGCCAAAATAAAGGTCTGAACATCTTAATGCCAAAATACATAAGATGCTTATATGTGTGCATTGGGTAAGAAAAATAAAGTAAAAACAAACAAATAAATAGATAACCCTATATTTTCCCTTCCCAAATCTGCACAGATCAGTAATTCACATGACTGACAAACTTCTTCAGGAGTCTTTAAACAACCAATCCACCGGACTGCATTTAGCCTAAATAACCTCTCAATAACACATTTTGCCCACGGATGCTGAATCAGCACCCAGAGAAATGTTTGACAGAAGAGGACATTGCATAAATATGTTATCAGGAAAGCCAGAAGCAGTAAAAAAAAGAACAACAACTCAGTCACTTTGCAGTCTTAAAGTTTTCAGCAGATCGGTGCTCTTATATAAGGTGTATTGCAGGCAGGACTGAAGTGATTGCATATGAGGGCTGATTTTCTTTCATTGCTTTAAAGAGTGAAGTATTGAATGGTATGGACTTTTCATTATGATTTTTTTTCATAGAGATACAATGTTCCACTGACATCTGATGTCAGTCATGCAAGAAAACACGTGAAATTGTTGATTTGAAAAATGTATTTCAGGAAAGATAACAAACAGCATCTGTGATAACCTGACAAGGATGATGAGTCCCAAGATATTGCTAAGACAATCAACTGGGCAAGGGTGACTTAGTCATCCATTCAGCATCCACGTGATATTCATAAAAACTGCTTAATGAAGATGAGTTTTCTAAAAGCTAAGGAAACCAAAGCCTCATCTAAGCTAATTTTTAATTACCTTGCAATAAGGAGATTACTAGGAGGGTTTATGAGAGGTCATACCAATGTCTGGAAGTGCTTGCCTCTTACAACTGACTATCGTTGGTAGGTACTAATAATGATAAATATCTTTAACTAGACATCCATCATTTAGATGGCTAAATATTGGTGCATTTGCTGACATCAGTACACAGCTCAGCTCTCACAGGCACAAAAAAGTACACAGACAGTTCCTATTCATTACAACGGCAATATTCTGTTGTGGCTCAAAAAGAATACAATGAATAAATACATCACAGGGATCACTATGCTTACTGTAGGAGAGGACTCATATCTCACCAATTCTCTCTTCCAAATGACTTCCACATGGCAAAGAAAAAAACAAATGTGACCAAACCCCAGTTCTCTTTTCATGAGCAGAAGCGAGCCTGGAGTGTGCAATTCACTCTTTGCCCACAGAGACAAAGAGGGGTTTGTTAAGCTGGGTTCTCTGCCTCCAGGGATTGTAAGGATAGCAACACTTGGGCTTTACAGTTGGCAGTGTTTTTAATAGGCTTCGTAGAGCTTGATTAAAGAGCTGTCTCTGGTGGTTTGAAAAAGAAGCCCTAAAATCATCCTTAAGCACAGTACATTCTGCCTTCCATCCTCCGCCTCTTCCAATGGGGATTTTAGAGGCAACCTATGGACTGCTCATTTGGAAGGCCTTGCCATGTGTAACCCTGGGGCAAGCACTAATCCTGGGTGCTCCCACATCCTCAGGAAGGTCCCTGTTCCTGCCATACAGTGCAAAGCAGTGGACTCTTTGCAGACTGGGAAGGTAAAAATTGCAATTCATTACACAGAAAGGTGACAAGGATAAGAGAATATATAAAAAGTCAAATCTCCAGCAAAGTGATTGCACTGTATTTATTTAGCTACTATTCACTTCCTCTATGCCTCTATTCCTTTTTGCTTCCATCTCCCCCTTTTCTGTAATGCAGCTTTGGTTCTGCACCACAACTACCTCTTCAACCTGACCTTAAAGGAAACCTTTTTAGGCTGCTGACTCTGCAAACCCAAGGAAGAAGAGGTCAGTGGCACACTTGCTAGAGACTTGAATAACATCCCTACAAGTGCTATATATTAACAGCTAAGAAATATGAAAAATCACTGATTTTGATTTCTTTTTATAGGCTCATTTTCCAAGACATCTTTTTTATTTCCTAATTTGTTATTTGACTGTTCACCCAATACTTCTCCAAGCTCACGAACATAAAACCAGCAGGGAAAAGAATCATACTAATGGCCTTAAATCAGTGTTGTCATCGTATTATTTGCCCTTCACAGAAACTATTACAACAATTACAACAGAAGGCAGAAAAGTGAAAGAATTAATGTAGGGCAACCATTTTCTTCTTCTTGTCCTGCTGCTGTGCATTTCTAAGACCTGGATACATTACTTGCTTAAATAAGGAATATTACCCATGGATGTGTGTGTGTGTGTAGTAATTGTGAAAAAGGTAGGTAGAAAATTCATTTTTATACTTTTGTTCTTGTTTGTCTTCCACATTTTGTGCTTATAAGCTTAATATGCTTTCAAACATTTTAACCAAGTGTGTTTTTCTTCAGCTTCTGCAATAATCCTAACTAACAGCTGGAGCCCCTGGGGTGAGATTTCAAGTGCCAGCGTAGGAGACAGAGCAACGATGTAATGCCAAGGGCCCCTACCAGCCCCAGGCATCCTTGGAGTGCCAACACATGAAGCTCTCTTTGAGAAACTAAGAGATTTATTGAGCTCTCAGGCGCAATCAGTCACCTTCTGGAAGTATTCATCCCACCTGCTGACAGGGTAAGGACCGTCTGGAACCAGGATCCTAATTTTTATTCCTCTATGAAGTGCTTGAAGTTGGGCTGTTTGAAGGGCACTGCTGCCATTATGTAACACAGAAACCCTCTGATATCTTCGGGAGAGATCTTACAACACATTCTGAGCCATATCTTTGAAACTACCTTACCCAGTGTGACATGTCTTAAGACCATTTTTTTTCATTTTATTATTTTTAAACAAGTCTTAGGCTTTGAAGAGATCCTCCTCTGAAGGACATTCCCAGCCATGTTCACATAAGGAGTCTCTGTGTTTTCCCTAAGGGACAATTCCCATGCAACACAGCATCACGTTGAAGACTGCTGTATTCCCACAGAGAATTTTTCCTTTTCTAACAGGATCATGAGCTCTTACAAATCACAAGACCAATAAACTCATTAAATGCCAGTTCATTAAGTCTTAAATGGAAAAAAGACTGTCTAAAGACGTCTAAAGACAACGTCTAAAAATGTTGTCAGAAGAGCAGAGCCCAACACAACCATACACGTTTCTGCCCCCACTGGGAAAGGAACCTTTCACTTAGGCTACAGATATTCAAACAATCATAGCAGAAGCAGAACCGGTGAATGTGTCTTTATACACAGTTCCTCATATTTAGAAAATGAGAGGGACTGAAATATAGATGGTCCTACTTGAATGTAGCCTAGCACTGGAAAGGACAGCCACAGATAAGGACTAATACAGCAAGTTCTCTTCACTGTAGAATACAAACCCTTGAAAAGCTGAGATACACTATCACAGTAAACATAATTAGTTTCTCTCCTCATCTCCTAATGAATGGGGAAACAATCCATTCAGGATCTGGCTCTCTGCTCCGTGAGATGCTGCCTACACATCCACCTCACCTCACCCCATAATGCGATTGAATTCCAGTGCCTGTATACAAGGGACATCACTTACACCTTTCTCTTTTCATCCCTCCCTTTTTATTTAGTCTTTAAAAAGACTTTCCTAAAAGTCTGTAAAGGCCACTGAGAATATGTTCACCAGCTAACGAAACACTGCAAGAAGCATCTTCTCATTTGAAACCTTAAGCTTAGCAATATTAAAGATGCATCCACAAGAATTTCCAAGCATTAGTTGAAGAAATGCAACTGATTGAATTATTTCAGACAGTTGGAACACCTGCATTGCAGTTACATTTAAAATTCAGTTCATACACTAAGCCAACTTTGTGAGTCATGAATTTCATTGTTTCTCAAGTACATTTGGAACCAGACAAAGGAACCTCAGTTTAGGATCCTATCTCTTCACTAATTTTATGATGACTTCTTTTGATATTTCCAGTTTAGAAAAAAACAACAAAACGAACACACAGAACAAACAATAAAAACAAACAAAAAAACCCCATGCCTACTGCTATCACAACTGAATGAAATGAGAAATACAGTGAAGCGGCAGTGAACGGGGGGCTATAAGAATGAAGGGGACAGACAGTATCAGTGACAGCACAAGGTGAAATGGTTTCAAACTGAAAGATTTAGAGTGGATGTAAGGAAGAAGCTGTTGCCAATAAGGTGGTGAGGCACTGCACAGGTTGCACACAGAGGTGGTGATGCCCCATCACTGGAGACACTCAAGGTTAGGGGATGGGGCTGTGAGCACTGATGGAGCTGTGGATGTCCCTGTGCACTGCAGGGGAGTTGGAGCCTGAAAGGTCCCTTCCAACTCAACCAATTCTATGATTCCATGAATTCAGAATGAAAATAAATGAGGTAAAAAAAAAAACGGATGTGCAAACGAAAGACAAAACACAGAAAATGATGTAGCTGCAGTGCAATTTTGCACTGAAAACAAGCACCCTAGCTAACAACAACAACAAAAGGACTAAAAACGTCTAAAATATCAAAATGGATTTTAGTTAGGAAAACATTTTAAGTGGGAAAAAAGTAGATTTCTGAATTTGCTGTCAAGGAGTTTTCTCTACAGACCTAACAGGTCCCACTCCTCCAGATCTTGTTTTAAATCCCAGGCGGTAAATAGGAAGGTGGAATACCTTTGCAGCAAGCAAATATTAAAGTTTGTTAAACATACCAGAAACCACCCTAATCTCTGATAATTATAACTGTCCATGTCTATATATGGCCACGTCTAAATATTTATACATATAGTATTTTCTCGGGATTTGATCTGGCCCTAGAACTGAGGGCACCTAGAACATTCCATCAGGACACTTCTTGCCTTTTTTCTTTGACCTTTTCATGATTGTGGACATTAGTTTGGGTGGACAATCAATTGTTGAAAGCAAAAACTGCACATCCAAGCCACCACACAGATTCAGGAGCTCATGGGATGGAACTAACCCACAGCCATAAAAAACAGCTCTCCTTGAAAGTAAATGGTGATCTCTTGAACACTACCAGGTGTGGTAAGAGAAGGCAGAAGAAAACTTTTTAAGGAACCCTTCAGAGGATGAGATGACAATCAAATTGACTCAAGCTTTTCATTCTCACCCATTTTGTAGAAAATCTCTATATCTGCATGATAGAATGATATCAATTTAAGGACACTGGCCCAGCATATCAGAGATGGTTCAAAGAGAAAGCAAGACTCAACAGAGGGAAAACGTTACCATGATAAGCATGATAAAAACTCTCAGCAAAGGAAGAACCATACATAACATTACCCATTCCTGAGCTCTTGTCCTTCGAAACAAACTGTAGAAGAATGTATACTACACACAAATTAAGGTACCACATCTGTCACAGGACTAAGTCTCTTCACTGACCAAAGAAGTGTGTATGCATATACACAAGTTCACTTTGGAATCACTAATTTTATTACCTGGCTTCCTAGAGATTATGAGAAAGTCCTGCAGTCATAAAAAAAGCTGAAGTAACCTCACGTACAAAACCATACTCACTAACTCTGGTTTGCTTCACAGAATTTCATTAGGGAGCTGTTCAATCCAGAAGCTGGAGCAGATCGCTAATTATCCAGCTCAGCGATCACAGTTATGTCCTGAAATGCTAAGAACTGGAAGCTTGCTGTCCTTTTACATTCATCAGGAAGGTCATCCATCTTCTAAAAGCTCAAGAAATACATTTAGACGCATTTATTTTCCTTAATTAAAAATAGTTCACTTCTAAGTAAGAAGATACCTGCTGTCTGTCTCAAGCTGGACGCCAATAATATTGAAATGCCGAAGATCACTGGCCATTAAAAAAAATCCTTTTGCCTTTCAGCTCACATGATCACATACATGAGTTTGTTCCAGTCTGAAAAATGTGATTTCTTACCCAGAAATACAGCAGCTCTACCAATCTGCTCTCCAATTTCACCTAACATAGGATGCATCTCATTGACATTCATTCCTGAATCAACACTGAGCTTGTCCTAGGCTTAGCAGTAAGGTGGGAGCTCCTAAGGGACTGCTGCAAATAATGCCATCTACCTGCCCAAGGAAGTTAAGTAATAGAATACTCAACATATGAGGGGAAAAAAAAGAAATTATGTCAGGTATTTATAAAGTGAGGTGCTAAATTATTTAGATGAACATTCTCATTCTAAATAATATATCTGAATAACGCTACACTTCAGATTTGTAGTCAATTAAAGTGGCCTCTAAATAAGACCCGAGAGGAAAGAATGTGCATTCGTGTGTGACAAAATTAAGAGGAGTGCAATATGCTGACTCTTTCACATTGCAAAGTTACACAGTCAATATGCATGAGCAAGAAACTTTAAATACTGTTAAAAGATACTTTGGTCACATCACAATTTAAGAATTTAAGCAGTTCTTACTTAAAAATAAAACCAAAATTTATTTCAATAATATTTTAAGATACTACACTTGGATAGCAAAGAATAATATGCATTTGCAAAGCATTTGTATGGAAGCAACAGAAACCTTTTAATAAGAATCAGATAGAGCATTTAAGTAGTAGTGCTGTTTCTCACTGCATTCCTTTGTGAAATGCTTCCTGAGACGTAATGAAAAGCAGTTATGATCAATGATCCAGCCAAGGGCTGAGCTGAAATGCAAGATGGATTTATTATACAGGTTGTATACCATTGCCTATGGTTGCAAAGTGCAAAAAAAAAAACAACATGCTTTATTCAATGTTCTTACAGTTTTTATAGGAGTCTAGATAGAGACACAATGCAGATGGGGGCAGTGGGCAAGCATATACTAATATGATCAATCCCCTGACATGTGCTAAGACTGAGCAATTCAAAGGATAGCACATTATTTGGTCACTAAAGATTCACATCCCAAATAAATCCCTGTCCTGTTCATAAAAAGCCCTATATGTTCATCAAAGTGACTAACGAGTTGGAGAGCCACTATCTTTAAGGCCCACCTGCATGTTTTCTGAACACTGACCATATGAAAATGGAGGCAACAAAAAGTATTGGCTGATACCTCAAGGCTTCGCAGTCCAATTGCATCAACAAAGGAAGCTAGAGAACGCTTAATAGAATCCATTCGGCCACACAGAAACAAAGCCAGAGCTCAGAGCCTTCATTGTTAGCAAGTGCTACTCTTGGGAACACATATTTAAATAATGGCAGTGTAAATAAGAACAACAATCCTTACCACGGGAAGCAATATGAGAGTGAAGAAGCAGTTCTTCCAACAGATGGCCATCTTTGTCTCTTGACTTTGATCTTTAGTCAAGCTTAGCTTCTAACAGTTAATTAGGGCTGAAGCACACACTCTCTGCAGGTCTTCTTGTCAATGTCTTCATGTCAAGACTCAAACCTCTGCAGTGAAAGAGAAAAATGATTATGAATATAACAAACATGGAAGAGGTACAAAAAAGAAACAGAAAGAAAGCAGAGACCACAACACTTGAACTGAGTTACATATATTAGAGGTCAGTAATAATTGTCTGGATTGCAGTTATTACAGATCATCTAGGATATTAAATTTGAAGCCAAAGAACATGGCTGTATGATCAGTAGCTTGCATCATAGAAAGTGCTGGAAGAGATTCTCTAACAGCAGTTCTATTGTATCTATAGGGAAGGAATAATGGAACATTTTGAGCTGGTCAGAGGGTCTGTATGCTTCATTTCTGCAGTCATGATTTCACAGAATCACAGAATCAAAGAATGGTTGGGTTGGAAGGGATCTCAAGGATCACGAAGCTCCAACCCCCCACCAATGCAGGGCCACCAACCTCCACATTTCACAGCAGCCCAGGCTGCCCAGGGCCCCATCCAACCTGGCCTCCAACACCTCCAGGGATGGACGGGGCATCACAGCCTCTCTGGGCAGCTGTTCCAGCCCCTCACCGCTCTTCTGTAAAGAACTTCATCTTCTTAATTTCAGTAAAGGCTCAAAATCACGACTGAGGGTTTCTTAAGAGGCTGTACAACTTGGTGATTTCTTCCCAAAGATCACTGGTCCAGATAACAAAATTCATGCCAGGAGTTGTTAAGAATCTGAGAGCTTTTTGAAGTAAGAGGAATGGGAAGGAATGAATTGTGCTCTCTTAGGCTTAGAGATCTCACCTTGATGCCCTACCATCATGTTTTAAAATGAATTTGCCCATTACCTGAGATGGAACCCCTTCATTTTAACTCTACCTTATAGACCTCTTTCCTCTAAGATGAACTCACTTCGAGGTCTTCTGCCTACAGAAGATTAGACACAATTTGTTTCCTTAGGAAAGTATGGGAGTTGAGCCCTTGGGCATGAGCTGTGCCACACCAGTTTGTCTCAGGGACAGAGAACTACTCTTATATATTTTGTTTACATCTGTAAATGAAAACTTTGAATGCAGAGGTGCTTTTCAAACTCTTATTGTGTGATGCAGGTTTTCTATACACCACCATTCATCACCTATGCAGGCATAAACATGACTGACATCTTCCTAACAAGAGAAATGTTTATAGAGGTAAGTAAATGTTTGAGAATGGAAAAACAAAAACAAACAAACAAAAAACCCTCATAGGTACAGGACATGTAAACAACTACAGAAACAATAAAACACTTAAAAATCAGAATGTGGGAAAAAAAGAGAAAAGGCTGAAAAGAAAACAGACCAAAGACAGAAAGAAAATAAAGGAGTGCCAAAAGCAAATGTGAAAGAACTTTCACAGTCAGTGGGTACTCCATTTTTATATTAATTGCAACATACAGCCAAGATATCAGCATTTAGAAAGTAGAGTCTTTCAATTAAAAAACAGAACAGAAAATTAAGTTCTCTTTAGATTTTTGTCTTCTCTATCCAGACTCTGACTAAATGGAGAACAATGATTCATAAAATTCTCTCTGATCTGCCTTCTTCCATCCTCACTCGATCAGTCACTCTCAGTCCACTCTGGTACTGAATTTAATTACTTAACTGCATTTCTGATGGTTTATCAAATAATGAAGGATTGATAAGATCTCAGCTGAGGAGGAGAATACATCCATGGTGACATTCAGTAGTGAAAAGATGGAAAAAGAAAGTCTCTGCATTAACAGAAGCAACAGACAACCAGGCAGCCACATTAACAGACATTTGGATTTGAAATCACTTCTTGATAATTTGCAACTCCAGCCAGAAAGGCCAAAGAATGGTGTGGAGATTGAGTTTTGTCCTTGGATTTTGCCACTGTAATGAGTCAAAAACAAGACTTAAAAGCAACGGAAGAGTGGGAGATGGTTGACTAAATGGATGGAAGGATAACCTGTGGTAAAGTGGTAACCCTCGGAATACACTCTTTCCAATGGTTGAAGATCCAGCTTTACTTTAACCTGGCATTCACTAGGTTAGAAGAGTGGAAAAAGGCTGCCTTCTATTTTTTTCTGTTAGCTTCAAAGAAATTTCTGAAGATGTGAGAACATCTGCTAACCATTTTGCTGTGTTTCTTTGACATTTTACAGAGAAAAAGAATCAGCTTCATTTTTTTTTGCCTTCAAGGTAGTTATGGAAACCGACATCAAGAATTGGACTGAGGTCTCTGTGTCATCCACATAGAAGCCCAAACATTTTTTTAGATAATAGCAACCAGGCCTATGAACCTGTGCCCTGGACCTCAGAGAAATCTGTATATAATGTGCAGCAGCTCCTGTTGTGTTTATCACACATAGGTGCAGAGACAACCCATTAGCAACAGAAAGATAATTAACTCACAAATAAGTACATTCAGCCAATCATTATGAGAAAAACTTTTCAGAAGTAGGGACAATGTCTATGAAGCATTTCCATCTCCATTCAGTACTGCGAGAATAAATAAAAATATGAATACAAGGCTTGGAAGGAAAGTCTGAATGATCAAAAAGACTTCATAAAGCCACATCACGTAGTTTCATTTGTAAACTGGAGATGTTAGTGCTTCATGTTGTCGTTTTATCTGCATCTGCTACCATAATTAAAATCTGTGAAGCCAGAATAGCCCACAGCACAAGGGTTGCACACATGAAGGAAAAAAATATTATCCTTACAGGGCTTCAGAGAATTATTTCAAGCACAGCTGAAACACAGGGATTACAAAAGACTTGTTGGGGGTCTACTCATGGCTTAGGAAAGTCATACACCACCTGTGAAAGAGATTCATATCTCCACTGCAAAAGTTTTCCATGCCACAGCAAATTCTTCGTGTTACTCTGTGAGGAATAATGAGTCCTTAAGGAGAAGTTTGGAAGAGCTCTGGCAACATGTTTTGCTGCAAGTGGCCATTTCTTTCTCCTGTTTAAAAAAGGACTCGAGTGTCCCTAGGGCTTACATGGACTACATGTTACAGAAGCCTAAATGCTGGTAAGAAGTGCCATGTGTGCCAACCCAAGTAGGATGCGCCTACTCACAGGTAGGTATAAAAGGATCACATCTGTAAAGATTAAGTTCTCTCCATACCAAGTAATAGATGAAATTGTTATACAGTAGCTCAAATGAATGTAGGATGAATGAAAGAGGATTTCAGTGACTATATGAAACAGTTATGAGCTGCGACTGAGATCTCACCCAAAAGAAAGAAAAATCAGATCTGCTAGGCTCCTCGTTATGGACCTCCAGGATGCATGCCAGAGGTCTGAAAGGAAAGCAGTAAGTTACAGAGCTGACCAACAGTGGCCTTGACCAGAGGTGATGAAATGTGAATTCTTCACTTAATTAATCTTAATTCAGCATCTGGTTAGGGCTGCCCATCTCATCCTTCTCCTGCACCATATGGGAACAGTACAAGTGCAGAAATCTGAAAGGTTCTGAGATATGCAAAATCAATCACAGTTCTGCAGATTGCTTTGCAGCAGAGTCACACATTCCATGCAGAGTGATCTCAGCACTTCTCAGTGGCATGAGGAGTATTCCTCTATGCAGAATACACCACGGATGGAGAATGATGATGTGTAAAAGAAAGAAGCAACCAAGAATACTCCACCCATCACCAGTTTGGCCCTCACACCACTCCATCAGTGTTTCTGAGTTCTCCCCAGGGAAGGGAACTCCATAGGTGATTTTGGCACGGCTTTTGCCTGATGAACATCATTGGCTTAGGTATGAACAGATGGTTATATAATTGATACATCATTTATCACCTGTAGGCTGTCCATATAAGGTGTGGAATTCAAAGCATTCTATCATCTCCCTCCAAAATTACCCCAATGTCATCTTCCTAATTTATATTAAAGAACATGGTGTGAACCTCTCTCATGTCAACTGAGACTCACACAAGCAAGAAATAAACACAGACAGAGAAGTAACCCTTCAATGACCTAGGTCTTGTCAGCTAAGTTTAGAAATCTAGAAGACATGTACTCATATATGAGCTCATTGTCAAGTCTCTTTTTATAAAATCAAGGAAGTAGACATAGGAACAAAGCAATTTGTCTGACCTATTTTAGCTGTCTACTTTAAACATTCAACTCCTATCCCTTGAGTATAGAGGAATTCTTAACAGCTAGCTCATATGTTGACATCTACATTGTCAACATCTGTATTTGGATGGAATAATTTCACCTCTAGTCTCTTCTCCAGCAATACAAAACCCAAATAGTAATGTTTGAGTTACTACAGAAGATTAAGAACGAATTAGTTTAATATGGTGTCAATAAACTGATGCTGAGATATTTAAGGTAACAGAGAAACTAACAGAAAACTTAATACCAAATAAGTCTCCTAGAGAGCAAGAGCACTAAAATCTCCCATACAAAGTAAACAGCAAATAACATTCTTATAAAGGCAGACAACAAGAACAGCACGTCTTTTCTATTATTTCTGATAAACCACTTATTATTTTTAGCATTTTAAATATTTTGGGGATGTCTTATTTACATGGAACTTTGTAAATGCACTGAGGTGAATGAACCTGCACAGACTTACAGAACCTGAGACTATAGCTCTATCTTTCCCTTGAACACCAAGAAGGCATTTATTCACCTTTCTCCCTCTGTGTGCCAAATGAAAAAGTCCCTGGAGTCCTTGTTTCCTCTCAACATGCCTGTTGTCAGTGACAAAACAGGCTTTGTATGGTAATTACATCAGGGGGCTTAATCAAAGAGATGGATTATCAGAAAGCTTTTCCTGCTACAGGGGACAGGCCAGCCCTTCCAGATACACCAGAATATCTTGATGGCATCAGCCAGAAATGCCACACTTCTGAAAAAGCTGATAAAAAGCAACCTAGCAGGATTGTGCACAAGGAAGGATCCAGCCAGTGCTCTTAACGTGCACTGATGTGTGGGTCTTGTGGGAAAATATTCATTGGTGGCATGTGCAAACAGGCTGTCTCTTCTAACCGTACCTGACCACCTTAACAGTAAAAAGCTTTATTATGGTAAAGGTGAATTTCCTGTATTTCAGTTTGTGCT
Source organism: Centrocercus urophasianus (assembly GCF_019232065.1). Lineage (NCBI taxonomy): Eukaryota > Metazoa > Chordata > Aves > Galliformes > Phasianidae > Centrocercus > Centrocercus urophasianus. The sequence goes on from NW_024884711.1 coordinate 46,711,706, forward strand.
TGTTGCCTCTTGCCAGTAAGAAGAGCATGCCTCATTCTTCTTTACTTGCTCCCATCAGATACTTCTACATGTTGATGAGATCCTCCTGAGCCATCTCTTCTTCAGTTTAGCAGTCCCAGCTCTCTTTGCCTCTTCTTGGATACAGCACTCCATCTGTATCTCGCTTAGGCTGAAGAGAGAGGAAGGATCACCTCCCTCATCATGCTGCCAGTTCCTGTTGTCATGCAGCCCACCAAGCTGTTGGTCCTCTGCCACAAAGGCACACTGCTCAGTATCAAGCTGACGACTACCAAGAACCCCAGGTCCTTTAACACTCCTTTTCAACCACCTGGTTCCCAGCCTGTCCTGGTGCATGGAGTTGTTCCGTCCCAGGTACAGGACTTTGCATTTCTTTTTCTTGAGCTTGATGAAGCTCCAGACTTGCTGAGGATGCACTGTGCCCTTTCATTCAGGTCATTCAAACATGCATCTTTGACACAGCTCAGTTCAGTCTACCTTGTCTCTCTTTACAGTCCACAGAGTAGATTTAAGCATCCTCAAGAACAATTCCCATATCTTAATGCTATTTTCAGACAAAGAAAGTTACTGCTTTGACACAGTGTATATGCATATACATATATATATTGTCTCTTTACTCAGTCTGCTTAGGATAAACAGAGAAAATTCCATCTCTGAAGTTTAAGACATCAAAGTGCTAATGGTAAGCAAAACTGGGTGCTGATTTCTGTCAGTATCATGGCCTTTTCTTCCTTCCAGTAGTATCTTTATTCCTCCTGTAAGTACAGTCTATTAATTTATTGCGTGTTTTACTTTGGCTGCGCTCAATTATAATTTTGGTAGTCTTCTTTTTTCTTTTCCTTTGAGTGGTTTTGATTAAATTGAAATTCCCTGAAGATGTGAAAGTGCTATAATTGGTCTTTACAAAGTACACTTATCATCTCTATACACCCTATCGGCTCTTCTATTTCCTAATCCTCTAACTTCATAGAATTTTCTTAACATTTCAAGAAACTTCTCAAAACCATTCTTGAACAGGTTTACATAAGCATCCCTCAGCAAATTAAGGAAAGATATTCCAACTAACACCTTCAAAATAACTGAATCAACTCTCGATCGTCTGGATTATTCTAGTTTAAATCCCTGTGGTATTCATATTACTTCTGGGAAAAGACCACATAATCCTCCTAATTTTCTTTTCCTCCTTCTCACACACAGCATAGTTTTTTAACTTACAAAATTATTCTCTCTCATATGACATGCAGTAAGCATATGCATATTCGTCTTGGTTCACATCAAATCTATGGCATTACATTTAAGTTTTGGTTCTCTTTTGTTTCCAGCAAGTCAAGTTTTGATGCCCTGCATTTAGCACAAGCAGAGAGATGCACAGGAGATTACTAAAGAACAGCAGAGGTATGGAATGTTATGTTCAGGTAAACCCATCATGTCTAGGACACTCAATTCTGATTTCAGCTGATACCTACTTTCTGTAAAGGTTAAAGTCTTTTTTCAATAAAGACATTATCAAAACTTGCTGAAAATTCATATTTATTATATTCCATATATTTGACCATCAAGCCCAGCTTTTCTTGAGCTTGAAAGTCTATGACTTTCCTCAACACAGTGTATGAAACCAACCCGTACTTTGTTTAAACAAACTTCACATAAAACTATATGACAATTCTCCTTAATATTATGATGTTTAAACCATACAGGTATGAATGGACAGCAGAATATTGAAAGTTAAGGACTGTTCTGGGTATCTGAGCATTATGACCTTCTAATGACTTTAGAAGTCTCCAGTGGAAAGTGGGAAAGGTACAGGCTTTCAAGATGGGCACAAGTGAATCATTTATCTATACATCAAGCTTTTCTAGCTTCTTTTTGCAAGTCATCACCTCCAGACTTCAAAGTAGAGACTATGGGATGTAATTCATAACTCCCTTTGTAGAGTTGCTCTTAGCAGATCTCCCATATAACATCACCCATAAAATGTAACCAGCAATTCTTGCCTTGGTTGGAATTATTTTCTCTGTTCCACATTTTCTTTAATTAAAGACTATGGATCATTACGGAATCACAGAATCACAGGAATTGGAAGAGACCTGAAGAGATCACTGAGTCCAACCCCCTGGTAAAGCAGCTACCCTACAGCAAGTCGCACAGGTTGGCATCGAGACATGTCTTGAATATTTCCATAGAAGGGAAACCACCTCTCTGGGCAGCCTGTTCTGTGCTCCGTCACCCTTACCATAAAGAAATTCTTCTGCATGTTAGTATGGAACTTCCTATGTTCAAATTCTAGGCCATTACTCCTTGTCCAGTTGCTGCACACCACTGACAAGAGCTTAGTCTCATCCATTTGCCTCTCACCTCCCTTTAGATATTTATAAACATCGATCAGATCCTCTTGCAGTCTTCTCCTCCCCAGGCTGAACAGACCCAGGTTACTCAGCCTTTCTTCATTTGGGAGATGCTCCAGGACATTTATCATTCTTGCCCTGCACTGGACTTTTTTTAGGAGACCCCTGTCTTTTTTGAACTGGGGAGTCCAGAACTGAACACAGTATTCTAAATGCAGCCTCATAAGGCTCATAAGGGCAGAGAAGAGGCAGAGGATCACCTCCCTCAACCTGCTGGCCATGCTCTTCTTAATGCACCCAACTGCACCCAGTTTAATGCACTCAGCTGCAATGAAATATTTTTGAACTACCACGTATTTAAGAAGCATTAGTCAAAATAGAAATATGGTATGAGCAGCTTTCTCTTCATCATCACAAGCAGGTCAATTACCCTCACAAAGCATCTGTAATGTATGCAGCACTTCAGAACTAATATGCATCTAATACGAGATCATAAAGGTAACTACATGCTGCTCCATTCCAGCAGAGCTTTAAGTGCTACTTGGCAAGGTTCTTTAAAAGCATTACACTATAACCAGTAAAACGTGCTCCCCACCTGGCATATCAAAATTTTGCAACAACTGCTTGATCAATTTGATTTCCTTGATAGGTCGTCTGCATTTCCTTTCCTAACCATAGCCACATCTATTGCTCTTTCAGATTGCACTGGAGCTCATATGGTCCCTGCTAATTCATAATCAACACTGCCACTGATCTCTCTGATTTGAACCCAACTAGCTAGCTAGAGGTCTGCTCAAAAAACACCACTTGAATTATTCTGTTCCTTGCATTTTCCAAGTTTCCTTCTCTGTGTCTGACAACTACTTACATACCCTCCTCTAGAATTGAATGTATGGAAATAGGATATCAAAAGGATAGGCAAAACACAGCTAAGGACTATAAAAGTACCACACCTTTCCAAGACTGCTGTGAACAGCCAGTGTTGGGCTGCAAGAAAGACTTTGAAACCCTGGAGTGTGTCCAGGGAAGGGCAGTGAAGCTGTGAGGGGTCTGAAGCACAAATCTTATGAGGAGCAGCTGAAGGAGTTGGGATTATTTAGTCTGGAGGAGATTCAGGGGAGCCCTCACTGCTCTCAACAACTGCCTGAAGGGAGGCTGTGGTGAGGTAGCCTCCTCTTCCATGTAATTAGCAACAGGACTAGAGGGAATGGCCTCAAGTTGCACCAGGGGGGATTCAGGTTGGACATTAGGAAAAACTACTTCTCCAAAAGAGTGGTCAGGTGCTGGAATGGTCTGCCCAAGATGGTGGAGGAGTCACCAACCCTGGAGGTGTTCAAGAAATGTTTAGACGTTGTACTGATGGTTTAGCGAAAAATACTGGCGATAGGTAGATGGTTGGACTGGATGATCTTGGAGTTCTTTTCCAACCTTGGTGACTGTATGCTTCTATGATTCTATATACATATCCATAATATATTTACTTAAGTGCAATGCCACCCTTAGTACCCTTAGTTATGTCTTCTGATGAGCTGAAGTGATTATCTTGAGCACAAAGCTATCACTACCAGCCTACCTTTGCTTTCCAGACCCAAGCTAGTCTCTATGCGAGGTGCTACGTGCTCTCAGTTAGGAGGATGTACCAGGGTTATCTTTAATCACAGAATCACACAGAATCAAAGAATGGCCAGGGTTGGAAGAGACCTCAAGGATCATGAAGGTCCAACCTCCCTGCCACGTCCAGGGCCACCAACCTTCCTATTTAATACTAGACCAGGCTGCCCAGGGCCCCATCCAACCTGGCCTTGAACACCTCCAGGGATGGACGGGGCATCACAGCCTCTCTGGGCAGCTGTTCCAGCACCTCACCACTCTCACAGCACAGAATTTCCCCCTGACATCCAACACCAATCTGCCCTCCCTCCACTTGAAACCATTTCCCCTTGTCCTGCATTTATCTACCCTTTCAAAGAGTTGATTCCCCTCCCCTCTGTAGGCTCTCTTTTAGATATTGAAAGGCTGTAATGAGGTCACCCCGCAGAATTCTCTTCTCCAGGCTGAACAAGCCCAACTCCCTCAGCCTGTCTTCGTATGGGAGGTGCTCCAGTTCCCCGATCATCTTCTTCATCTTAATAAGGCATTTCATCACGTAGAGAAGTGGTTCTGCACTTGGTGACAGACTCACAAACAAGATTCAGTCACTGAACTCCAGCACTTGCACAGCCAACTCATGTTATCTCTGACCTTTCCCACTGGAAAGAAGAAAGCAATAAAATAACAAATGAAAGGGACATATCAGAAGGTAGTAAAATCAATAAGCAATTGCCTGGTGACAAAGAAGATAATGCATGCATGACTTTGGTCTGACAGATGTTAGGCACCGGCGGAGGGATTTTTGGAGGTCTGAAAAATCGTCATGTTCAGAAAGGATGACCAAATGATCTTCCTTTGCTGTGTATGTGCAATTCCTCATTGTTTTTTTTTCCCTTATTGTTATTTTCTCACTAAGACCAGAGTTATTCTGAGTACAACAGCTTGTACTTCATTGAGTGCTTGGACTTAGCAATCTGCAGTGATGTCCCAGGTGAATACCCATTGGCTTCTTCTGCAAATATGAACAACAACACAGAAAGATTTCATGAGTTCAATCTATCTCAATGAAAAAAAGAATGGATATAGTAAGTTTCCTGACTCTTCTCTGGATTGAAAAACGATTCCCCTACTTTGTTGACTCAAGAGCATATACTGTTCAGTTGCCAGGGAAATGTCTCTCAAAACAGGCCTGGAACTGTAATCCTGTCTATTCTGTTTTAAGAGATATGAAAAACTATTTTAAAAAAAATTTTTGGCTCTGTTTTTATAGAAGAGTTTCATTCCTACATTGAAAGATAATGTTGAATCACTGTATAAGCTCTGGTAAGTTCTATAATTCCTTTTTCTTCCATCCCCGTGTCCTATAGTCTTCCTTTTCTACTGTACCTTAATTGGCCTAAGATTCACCCAGCTGTATCCCATTTTGTGGCTAATGGTCTCATTACATTTGGACAATATTAAGACCTTCCACAACATGTGGTCTTGCAACACCCGTGACAGAATTCACATCACACAAATTCAGCTGTCTGAAAGTGAAACATCTACATCCATATTGGATTCTCTTGGCTCCCTTTAGAGCAAACAAAAGATGAACAATTCACTCCAGCAACACATGGGTCAGCCTTGCTCTGGAACAAGATGTACTCATCTTGGTAAACAGAAAAGCCAATAAAGCATAAAATCAGTTTGGTTAGCTTATAAGAATCCTGGGTTTAGTAGGGACAGCACTGAGCATAACAGAAGTATAAACAAAAGAGGAAGAAAAGCAATTGAAATTAAAATCAGTGTAGAGACAGAACCCAGCAAGAGAGAAACACTGCAAGCATCTTCCAGAAAGAGGATAGTCAAAAAAAGGCTGCAGTTCAATGAGAACACTGTATGATCTGAATATCTGAAATCTCCCACTCAAACAGAAGGCTGCCCAGGCAGGTGGTGGAGTCACCATCCCTGGAGGTGCTCAAAAAATGTTTAGATGTGGTACTGAGGGACATGGCTTCATGGGGAAATACTGATGGTAGGTGGAGGGCTGAACTGGATGACCTTGGAGGCCTTTTCCATCCATGGTGATTTTATGATTCCATGATTCTAAGGCAGATCTCGTTCCTTTGGAATGTCATAGAAAGAAGTGAAAGTGTGTGTTCTTGCTTTCTTTTTTTCCTTGACACGCTTTGCGCTCTGTCTCACAATGATGAGAGAATGCTGCAGACAATACCAGGCCTTTCAGTGAAGTTCATTTTTTTCTCTGGATTGTTTGCATAGGGAAATAATAACAACAATAATAATAGTAAAAACAGGCACTGCAAATGCTTCTATAGCAAACTGGAAATTACCCTAATATTTTGGATAATATTGCAAAATTATTCCATGCTACGAAACTGATTTTCTAAGCCATCGCTCTCAACACTTACTTACAATGTCTCAGCTGAGATCCAATTTCAGAGTACCTTAAAAAGGTGCAAAAGCAGTTACAGCCTCACAGCTGTAGCAGTTCTTATGAGAATTACGTTTTAAAAACTAAAATCTAGACAATGTAAATTTTCCATTTGATTTCCACATCATTGCTTCACTATTACTCTGAGTAGGGCAGCACTACTACTGTCCTAGAAAAGCTAAATGTAAATGAGTGGAAGTGATTAATTCCCACAGAACCACCTTCTCAGCCTGTGATTAAAGTCAATTATGTCTGTATTTGTCTTCATGATCTGCTTGTGGATTTTGATGTGACAATTCTAATAGGTAATTCAGCAGAATCTAATCTTAATTAAATACCTGGGAAGGATGGAACAACACAGGATCAAAATAGTTTACAACAAACATACTTACACACATAAACATCTGCACAAATGGAAAAAAAAATGCGGTTGAGATCTGATATGCTCTCTTATTACCCCAAGAAGTTTCTAAAAAAAAGCTCAAACCCACAAAACAAAACAAAAGAAACCCACTAAAACACAATTAGCACAGATTAGCTGTATCCGTTATTTGCTTTGATTTTGTTTCAGTGAAACCTCAGTTGATTACAGCAGAATTTTCTTTATATAAAGCATGAAAGCTGCACGAACAGGAGTCTGTAGGATCTTGGAAAAGTGGATTATTCTGCTCTATTGAATGTGGCAACTGAGATGAAAGCTAAAAACACTGATTATGGATATTGAGATGTGCGATGCATCAGTTTACAAATGGACAGAATGGGCACAGAGTTACAGAATCACTAGGGTTGGAAAAGACCTCCAAGATCATCCAGTCCAACCATCCACCTAACACCAATATTCCCTACTGAACCATATTCCCTCAGTACAGCACCTAAATAAACACATCCAGGGATGGTGACTCAGTCACTTCCCTGGGCAGCCCACTGCAGTGCCTGACCACCCCCATGAGATCATATGCAACAGAACTGCATATAAAGCACATCAGAAATCTGGTGGAATCAGAGTATTCCACGTGGTCCGGAAGGCAAACAAAACATTACTCCTTTTTACTGAATAGCTTGGAGATCATCCATACCAGTAAAATCCAGGACTCAAAGATGTAAACACAATTAGGTTCAACCTCTTCTCCAAAATTCCCACTGTTCTGTTTGAAAAAGATTGACTCATGTTTCAAAGGCACAATGAAAATATCCCTTCCCCAAGGATGGTCTTTCAGGGCCTCGGATGGGCATCGTTTCATTCAAACATATACATTTAAAACTGAGCTCATCTCCAAAGATTCCTTCTACAATCTCCGAGATACATCTAGCACAGCCAGCAGAGCTCAGAATGCAAATCACCTGAAATCAGAAATCCTCTGAAATGATGTATCTTAAAGCATCATAAGAATCGCCCCCTATTTCTCAAAGTTTTCTATATAGGAAAGTGTCAGACTAGTCATTGCTTTTTATATTAAGAACATTTAAATTCAGGTAACATTTGTCCCACATGTTCAGTTCAGTAGTTAATTTAGATATTTGCTTTGTGTAATTCACAAGCGTTGATGGAGAAAAGAGACAAATTTGACCTCCAGCAACTTCATGCTAACACACAGAATAACTTCAGGTTAGTTGTTTTCTATATTTCATTATCACAATCGATGAAACCTGCAAGAGAAAAGTTCTTATGGACACAGGACCACCAAAGTCAGTATTTTACATCTGCTGAAAATGCAGCCTACACCTAAAGTCATCTCTTTTGACAGAGCATATATTTCTGAAATAAGGAATCATGATTAAGGGCAGAGAATACATCCTTTACCTATTTTTCATGACACAGACCTCTTCTATCTGTAGAACCTAACACAAAATGTTCCAGTCTGGCCTCCCGTGAACCACAGCAGTTTAGATGAGCTCATACTTCAAGCTTATCAGTTTCTCTCCCATGCTTACCAAGGAGACCCTAAACAGACAATTTCAACTGCGAAGGACTATGCCATACACCATCTGGCAGATGAGATTAATTCCATTCAGTAATAGAATCAAAAAGGTTGGAAAAGACCTCTAAGATCATTTAGTCCAATTGTGCACCTACCACCAATACTGCCCACTAAACCATGTTCCTTAGTACCACAAATATTAACAGACAGACTGTGAAAATTTTCCCAGTGTATCCAAGGACATTCAGCCTAGAGAAACACTGACCTGAGACAGACAACGTAAGACACGCTGGCAATACCAGAAGCCAGCCTTTTGTTCCTCTGAATGTTTTATTTCTGCTTCCAAGGCATGGAGATATTAGAAATTCTTAAATAGTTAAAAAAAAAAAAAAAAAAGTTGGCTTTAGTTTTACCTTCAAATCAACTGTTTTATCTGAAATGAAAGAAAGGAGGGAGGGAGAGAAGGAAATAAAGGGAAAGATTTGAGACAGACACACAGCATACAAAATTTCAGCCCAGACAGTAAAAGTTTGCCAAAGCTACACTCAGCTGATTAGTAGCATCTTATTTTGGAAAGCCAATTAAGGTCAGAAAGTACGAAGCATCCCGCAAAGAATTTTCTCCTTTTCTCACCACCAGTCCTTTCCTCACATTACATGAGGTAAAGTCTAAATCACCTTCCAGTCTTCATTTTCCCCAGTGTTGGTTTTAATGTCGTTTGAATGCAGGACAAAAGACACCAAAGAAACAATGCTTTGAGAGTAGTGATTGTAAGCAAGTTTATTTTGGTTAATTGCTCAAAAAAATTAACTAAAATCTGTGGTAAGACTTCAAGGTGATACGGTCATACTACGATGATGACCATCATGTGTCCTTGAAGTACTTTAGAGATGTAGATTTAGAGAATTTTGACTCTTTGGAAACTCATTAGGACAAAGGATTTTGGCCAACATTTTTGCTATTTCATGGTAGTATATAATAAAGCAGCTCTCCATTATTCCATTACTGTATGCTCCACAGAGAGGATTTCTTCCATCTATTCAAACAACTACATCACTCCAAACTGCTCACAGAAACACAATACCTGCCCATCCTAGCCAGTGTTTTACAAAAACGTTTTAAAAAGAAAAACAACCTAAGAAAGAGAAAGTGTTATTGATCTCCAGCACTGAGGAAACCCGCTTCAGCAGCCTCCAAAGGATGCAATTTATTAAGAAGAAAAATAAACACGTCCCTAAGCCCTCATTTCCATCGGCTGCATTATTAATGACCCTCTTGCCTTGCAGATGGTGAGGACCGATGTACAAACAGGCTTCACAGGTTTTCACATCCCCTGAAAAGTGAAGAATTAAAGGTGGGCCAGTCGTGGAAATCAAAGGAGAGACCATCGGTGCTATGGGAAAACTTGCTGGAACAACACTGGCTGGAGTTTAATGGTTCATCTGCACATTGGCTGATAGCCTGCTAACTTCATAGAATCACAGAGTGATTTAGGTTCGAGGGGGCTTTTAAGATCAACCAGTTCCAACCTCTCTGCCACGGGCAAGGTTGCCATAAACCAGATCAGGCTGCCCAGGGCCACATCCATGGCCTTGGGCACCTCCTTGGGCACCCCCAACTTCTTTGGGCAACCTGTTCTGAGACATCTCTGATTTTAAACATAATAGCAGTCTCAGAGACCCCATACCTGTAACATAAAGAAAGTCTGAGTCACCTTTACTTATTTATTTGCTCAGCCCACTTTGATATATCTCAGGCTCCTTCGTTGCCTGAAACAGTATTCTGCAGCAAAGACCAACATCTCATCTTAGGCATCAGGCAAAAAAAAAAACAAACACCCAACCAACCAACACAAAACCAATAAACTAACAAACAGAAAAACACTCTGTCTCTACATGCAGAAAAGGTAAGTTCACGTTTCAGGGTATTCCTTTCATTGCATTCCAAAGTTCACGTTTGTCCCTAGAGTTTGCAGCCAGATGGAGGAAATGAAGCATGGGACGAGTTTGTATGTTGTTCTGAAATGTGTCACTTGATGGGGAGAGAAGGCTAGAGGCACCTAAGGGAGAGGGAGGAAATGCTCCTCTTTCAGCAGATAAAAGTAAACATCTGATAACCTGAAGTCAGCTCAGTGAGAGTCTCTTAGACAAAGTGAACACTGTTTATGATGGAGTCTGGATAAATGGCTGCTGTTTGACCTTCCTGAAAGAACCGCATGTTTTGGCTAAGACTGCCCTGTTCAGGAAACAGTCCTGAAATGAAAGAGTCATTTGAGTCATTAAGTTCTTTACTAATGAGAGTGGTGAGGTGCTGGAACAGCTGCCCAGAAAGGCTGTGATGCCCCGTCCATCCCTGGAGGTGTTGGAGGCCAGGTTGGATGGGGCCCTGGGCAGCCTGGGCTGCTGTGCAATGGGGAGGTTGGTGGCCCTGCATTGGTGGGGGGTTGGAGCTTCGTGATCCTTGAGGTCCCTTCCAACCCAAGGCATTCTGTGATTCTGTGATTGAGGCAGAGAAGAATTGTTAAAGTAATATTTTGCACATTTTGTGTCAGCGTATGTCTACCACTGAGATGAAACCGAAGCTTTGTGGCATGGTTTTAAATGTCCTTTTGATTGCTTAATTGAATACAGCATTGCTTGGCTCTAGTTGGTCCCAAAATCTGCTCAGCATTGTTTCTGTTTCCCTGGTGGGTAACGGTCACAGGCTTTGCAGAAATAATTCTGGCTCCTCTTTTGTGTGGGATGGCTGTATTATGTGTTATCCTCAAGCCAGTTACGAAAATTAAAGGCTATGTGAGTATGTAGAATGACATTAAACCAACTCTTCCAAAAGAAGCCCAACCCAAACCAAAATAAAACAAGATATTAGGACTTGCAAGTCGTACATATGTAGGTGAATAAACCCTAAGTGCAGCAATCTGTTATCCAGCATCAGTCATTCAACTCCACTGCAAAAGGACAGAGTCCTCTGTGTATTCTAAAACAGATCAGCACGTCTCTAAAATGAAAAATAGTATCATTTTTTTCCCTTTTAAAAGATCCGTTTGACAAAACAAACAGCACACAAAACAACCCGGTTTGTTCACTTGTACACAAACCCCAGAGGCAATCCAAGCCTTGTAAGGTTATTTTACCTACAAAGAAACTACAGTGTTGTTCAAGACGCAATGCCTATTTGCACTATGGTTACCACACCTATTGCTTGTATCAATGAAGCTAGGATGCAAATGAAAAGCTCAAACTTACGAAGAGATGAGCAGAAACATCGTGAGTGACTTGAGTGAGAAATAAAGACACTCAGTACTTCACTTCTATGGGATTACTTTAGCTCTGAGTACCAAATATACCTCCACTGACCACCAATGCAGGCAGGAACACAGAATTCTCTCTGTAATTCTTTCACATTGTTTCCCTTTTTGGCTATTTTCCAGCAAGTTAATAGAACTTGTTTCCATTAACCGAAGGGCAGCTGAGATTCCTTCATAAAAACACATCATTTCTTTCCTTCTGTTGACCCTCTCTAGAAATTAGTTGCCACCACTGTGTCTAAATCCTGTACAAAAGCTGGCAACAGCTGTCAGCTCTTGACATCTGTGTTAGGCTATGAACATCTCACTCACGTTCCAGCCAATCTGTTTGTTGTGCTGGTCATAAGAGCGTTCACAGAATCATAGAACGGGTTTGGGTTGGAAGAGATCTCAAGCATCATAAAGCTTCAACTCCCCTGCAGCAGGCAGGGCTGCCAACCTCCATATCTAACACTACACCAGGGTGCCCAGGGTCCCATCCAGTGCTGCCTAAACTAATTCCACACAAGTGACATCAGTAGAAGGGTAGCCAGCAGGGACAGGGAGGTGATTGTCCACCTCTACTTTGCTCTTGTGAGGCCTCATCTGCAGGACTGCATCCAGGTCTCGAGCCCCCAGTACAAGGAAGACAGGGAGCTGTTGGAGAGGGTCCCAAAGAGGCCACAAAGATGGGATGCTCAGGAGACTGGAGCACCTCCCCTACAAAGACAGGCTGAGGGAGCTGGGCTTGTTCAGCATGGAGAAGAGAAGCTGCGGGGTGACCTCAGTGCAGCCTGCAGTGCCTAAAGAGAGCCTGCAGACAGGAGGGGAGTCAGCTCTTGGAAACGGGAGATGACAGCAGGACGAGGGAAATGGTTTGGAGCTGAGGGAGGGCAGCTGGAGGTTGGATGTGAGGGGAAGTTGTGTGCTGTGAGAGCGGTGAGGGGCTGGAACAGCTGCCCAGAGAGGCTGTGATGCCCCGTCCATCCCTGGAGGTGTTGGAGGCCAGGTTGGATGGGGCCCTGGGCAGCCTGGGCTGCTGTGAAATGGGGAGGTTGGTGGCCCTGCTGTGGCAGGTGGGTTGGAGCTTCATGATCCTTGAGGTCCCTTCTAACCCAAGGCATTCTGTGATTCTGTGATTGAGGCAGAGAAGAATTGTTGAAGTACTATTTTGCACATTATGTGTCAGTGTATGTCTACCACTGAGATTCATGATTCTGGAGGTCCCTTCCAACCCTGGCTATTCTGTGATTTTGTGATTCCATGACATGGTTAGCTCCAACAGTAAGGATCTGCTAACCAAGGACAATCCAACTGAGCCAGTTTAGGGAGTGCTCATACCACCATCTCAGCATCATGACAAGATGGCAGGCTTGGCTGGAGGTGGTGCTGCCTTCAGACAGCTCACAGTCACTACATATACTTCAGACAACAGAATTTATTAAACCCAAGAATTCACAGGATAGAACTGGTTTGCGTTTGTTTTCTCATATGTATTATTTCTCACTCTGGATGCTCATAATTTTAACTATCAGTTGGTCAATTCATTCTGCCACTCTAAACAGAGCAGGTGAAAATGGGACAAGAAACATACTTCAGTAAGAAAACAAGCAGTAAACTCTCTCGCTGTTGCATTTGCCATTCAAGCAATGTATTCTTATCATGCACATTAATCAGTGCGTGGTCAAGCTCAATTTGTTAAACTCTTATTGTGGCCCTTTTTCCATTCTGCCTGCGTCCCCCTTCCTCAATACATAACCAACATATCATTTTACATCCCAAATGGGTCTTCTGAGATTTAACCTAGTAAATCTTTTAATTCCTAATTTGGTATTCTGCTCTAATACGTTCACTCACAAAAGAGCCCAGAAGGCTGGAACTAAGAAAAATCACTTTCATTTTCTTCGATAGTACTGAGCGGTTTAATGTAAAATACACATGCAGTGCACAGTTTGTGATCTCAGATTTTATCACCCGTGCATTTCAGAGCTGAGTCAATCCTGATCAACTTTTTGATGAAAGGATAAAGATTCAAGTCTAGGAAGTGCTTAACAGCAACGGGCTACTGAAATAAGTAGTTGTATAAGAGCAAGGGACAGCTCACTGGAGAGACTGAAATTCAGCCCCAAACCACTGATGTGAAATGTAGATATCAGCAAGCAATCCAAAGCAGGATGTTAAGTTTAATTAACCTTCCTGTTAGTTGCCAGTAATTTCCATTTAAATTAATGGTTCAAATCGAAACGTTAAAATAGCAAATGGGCAATCTATATATTAATAAGCACTATTTCTGTCATTTGCATTTTTAGCTTTTTTCCCAAGGGAAGCGTTGATGCTAACTGATTCGTGATGCACAATTTGGAAGTTCTTTCTGATAACATGGGGAAGGTATTTTAAAAGATTTTGAGTGGGTGTACATTTTAGTTATTATCCTAATCCATTTTGCTGTATTACAAAACATGCCATGGATGCATTTTGATTTATTTATAAAAATTCAAATTTTAATCATCATTTACCATGGCAAAATTGAAAAAGAAATTAGACACGTGTTTTTCAAATGCACAAACCCATCCCCAACATTTTAAGCCCCAAAGCTCTGACTGCAGAGGGAAAAATGATATTCCTCATGATGTTCCACTTTGGTTATAATTACATGATGGCCCGAGCGAATTAGATACCACATGGTACAAATGAACTGTCTGCACTGCTCCTGGTCACCAGGCTTTGGGTTTTCCCTGCTTAAATACAGGCATTAAATTATGTTGTAATCTCCTACAATCAATGAAGCAAGCCAAGCACATCCATCATGTGAATCGTATTTTGATGTCAGTCACTCTTTGAGGTACCTAGCTCACTTCTTCAGTCAAAGAAGTTTATGCTAACTGCACTCCAAATTTGGACTTCACAATACAGTTTGTTCTTTAGTACCACCTGCAGGGATTTGCATCTTAGGACTTCCTTCTGCCATAGCTCCTAGTTACTTCCCTTGTTAGTTCTGTTTTTAGTAACATCTCGGAACTCTCCAGGTTTTCCAACTGCACATTTTCTGTACTTGTGCTAATAACAAGATCTCCTATTAGCTGGTGTAAGCTACAAAATACAACAGGGAAAAAACCATCAACCTTCTGCTGGGAAATGCCAGTTGCATTCTTTGGCTTCTGATCGTATGTAAACCACTACAAGTAGACATGAAGAAAACACTGTAAAATCATTCTTGTTATTGTCACTAAGGAAAAAACTTCCAACGAGTTTATATTCTTTGATATGCAGACAGCTGTTCCAACCAATACACTTCCCAGCTCTTCAGAGAATCAGGTCTGCCCACCAAGCAAGCTCTTTCCTCCTTTACCTAAGCTGAGTGGTTACATCATGTGGAGACTGAACTCTGATGCTCCAGAAAAGTCACAGTTCACACTTGGCAGAACGTGAGATAGAAGAGCCAAGGGATGTCATGACTCAGCCAAGGGATGTCACCATAGGACACTCCTGCTGCAGTCCAACAGCTCAGCCAGGACACCTAGAATAGCACAGGAGCTCAGGAGTGTGCAAGGCACGAGACAGATAAAGCTTTTCTGTCTATTCATTGCTGCTATTTTCAGCCTTGCTTTCCTTGCATCCCCATCACGATTTAGAGAAACGCTGGTAAAGTGACTGTAACTTTTTCTGGCATTGAGGCCAGGTGCCAAAGAACAGACTGCGCATGGGTTGCTTCAGTCTTTCACATGGGCTTGTCACTTGTGAAATGTCTGCTGGGGAGGATGTATGTAATTTGGTAATCCTTGAACAGTGCCCAGGCATTGCCAAGGGGAAATGGTTTTAAGTCGAAGGAGGGCAGATTGAGGTTGGATGTCAGGGGAAGTTGTGTGCTGTGAGAGCGGTGAGGTGCTGGAACAGCTGCCCAGAGAGGCTGTGATGCCCCGTCCATCCCTGGAGGTGTTCAGGGCCAGGTTGGATGGGGCCCTGGGCAGCCTGGGCTGCTGTGAAATGGGGAGGTTGGTGGTCCTGCATTGGTGGGGGGTTGGAGCTTCAAGATCTTGGGGTTCCTTCCAACCCAACCATTCTGTGATTCTATGATTCTGTGATTTTGAGTCCATGAGTTTGCCATGTACATGCCATGCAAATACCTTAATTAAATAATAATTTAATTACTGTTTAATGATCAAAATGCAGATGTCTGGGATATTATCTAGAAATATTTGATTCCTCAATGTATCTCAAAACCATAGCCCCTTATATTCCAAGGGCAAAACAATGTGTTCTGCTGAAACTCATCAAAACAGGGACAAGCATGCAGATATCCCATCACCCGCTTCACTGAAGACTCAGATGCAAATAGGCTCTGAATTCTTTGAAAAGAGAGATAGCTTGTAAGAGTAAGCAAGGAACAGAATTATTCAGTTTAATCGGCAGGGACTCATCCAAGACGTGCAGACAATGGGCCAAATGGAATACATGGAAAGACTCCACCAATATAAAAACATTTCAGAGCTTTGTAAATACGTTCTCGTTACTGCTGACAGGTGTCCATATCAGATCCTACCTCCTAATGCTCCTTGGCAGGAGCTCACAAAGGCTTATATACTACTGTATTTATCCAACAGACAGGGTTGCTTCTGCTGTGTCCTTAGCTCCTAGCAGTCTACAGTCTTCTACTGCAGAAGCATAACTTGTCTCCATCTAATTCTCCTTTGAGTAGTCTCTTGTCCAGAAATGCTTAAAAGGTCTAAAAGCAAAGCTGTTCTGGCCAAGCAAACAGCTGGACCACAGTGAATCCATCTGTCAATGGCAACAGTTCAATAACCACTGAGCAATCCTATACCCATGTAAAAATCTATATGTCCAGCCAGCCAGGAGCCTTTGCTTTTATGCTAAACTCATCACCCATCTCTGTATCTGAAGTGTTTTGTCAGCTTCTAGCTTATGAACAAGGAGCCTAAGGAAATTAACTTAGCATCCCATGAAAGCCAATGGAATTTCATAGCGGTGGCAAGGAAAAGAAATCAGAATCATAGAATCACCAAGGTTGGAAAAGACCTCCAAGATCATCCTAACCCTAACCCTCCACCTACCACCAATATTTCCCCACCAAACTATGTCCCTTAGTACAACGTTTCTTAAACACTCTGGGTGTTTCTTGAACACAAAGGAACTTTAATGTTACAAATGCACTGCTATATAAGTCAAGACTGGGACCCTTCTTTATCCTTAAGGTTAAGTAACATGTCATCATTTTTTCCCATTCTTATATATTGACTGACCCCCAAATCAGAATGGCCTCATCCAAGACGCCTGTATGGGAACAGACTCGGGCTGTGGTTTTCCCTGAGCACTATTTGAAAAGTTGCTGCTGGCATTTATTTATTAAACAATTACTAACTGCTACATAGCAGTTCATTTGGAAATCAGATTCCTCAGGTATACAGCAGACTCTTCTTGCTTTCCTCCCATTACAGCAGTGTGAATTATCTATTTTCCCAACCATTTCTAGCCTAATTGGCATTCATGACAGTGTTGAATCAAGCCAATGCACCACTGCATTTTTTACTGAATCTTACTGCAAGCAAATTCTTCCACATCACGGGAGACTTATTTTATCTCAAAAAGACAACAGAAATTTGTGTCATTACATACCATAAAAATAAAAAGACACATTGCAAAACCTGAACATTTGAACTAAGTTTGAGGATGATATTTTGCTTCTGCGAGTGCTCAAGAGCTCCGAGGTGGTACATCTGCAGATTATTTCTTATTAACTATCAGTATGGGATAATGATGATATTTTTAAGAAATATTTGGGAGGAAGAAGAGAAAATATTCACACTTAAATTCTATAAATCCATAAAGGATTATTATTATTACTATTATACTGTAAATGCAATAACCTTAATGAGTGGCAGACTCACTACTGGGTCTCGGCTTGGAATGCCTTGTTTTGTAAAATCATGAGGAGAGTTAAGGGAATGTCACAATAGTAAGTCAAGTTGACTGAGGTGGAATAAAGGAATCGAATCCTATATTCTTATGATCCTTAGCAGAGGATTGTTAGAGTTAGGGTATTATGGTTAGGTTGCACTTGGACTTGATGATTTTTAAGGTCTTTTCCAACCTGAGCAAATCTATGATTGTATAAGTGATAACTTGCAGAAAGCTGTTGCAATGCAGATGTCTCATGTGCAGTGTTATGCTTTTGCAAGGAAGCTCTCGCTGCTGTTAGAACAGCATGTTGAAGACATCAACAAATGAAGAAATTCGTTTCACTCTATGGACTGATTCAACTAAATAGTTTATTTTAAAAGAATGTGAAAAACATTGGAAGGATATTTGCTGAGAGATGTTAAGAAATCAGGGTAACCTCCTGATTCAGTGCTTTTGTAGTAAGGCCAAGTTAGAACAAGCAGGAAGAATTTGTTTGACAAACATCTCAGCACTGTTCCTATTAATGACACAGGTTACTTCCTGCAGCTCATTGCACAACACAGAAGCTCCTCCAAAACTGCTTGTGGTAAACTAAGAAGGGAATATTCCAAACAGCAGGTGGAACAAAGTCATGCTGTACTTAGACTGATTTTTATTGTTACTTCTGGGTCCATAAAGACGAGCAGTCTGCTGATACAGACGATAAAGAATAAGGTGTGGAATCAAAGAGAACATTTTGTAAAGCTTGGCACAAAAACATAGGCCTGCCAGATATGCGTCTCTTCTTCATGTTAGCTGAAATCACAGCGTTAATAGAAAAAGTCTGAATCCCAATGCCCAAAGAGGGCGCATAATAAAAATGGTACAGAACAAGCATGGCAGGTGAGAGAGAAGAAAGTAGTCAGAGGAATGCGTATTTGTTTACTCTTTTGCTCATTTGTTTATCTAACAGGCTGGACAATAACAATGTCTCATTTTCCTGAATACACAGGAGCTTGTATCTTAAGGGAGAAGCTGTTTGTAGAAAGTCAGCTTAAAGAGACATCACTACTGGCAGCTCCATTTAGAACATGAGATATTATTCTTTCTTTGTGCTGTCTCATATCCATCATTTTGTTTAGCTTTTGTGATCTTAGAATACAAAAAGATGCTGGGAAAGTTGCTATAATAGTTAGAAGTGCTGCAAATTGAGGCAGGAAGGTGATGGGATGCCAAGTTGGCCCAGCAGCCATGAAAACGACATACTGAGATGCATCCTGAGGAAAAATGGAGATCACTGTATGTTGAGAGGACTTGTAGAAATGCAAAACAGCAAGACAGGTTCAACCATCTCCAACTGCATCGCTTCATCTCCATCATGTCTGAACTGATGCTTCGTCTTCTGTCGCATGACCTGTGGTCCAACCTTTAACCCATGGCAGCTAAATGCAAATCCTGAGGCACTAAAGTTGGCCATTCTTCAGAGTCTCACAGAAGCAGAAGCACACAAGGGCGATGCATTTTGGAAACGGCGAGGACATAAATGAAACTCTACAAATATTTTGCAGGCTGGAACCAGAATATGAATCACAAGCTTTAGTATTTTGGCTTAAATCCCCCCAGACTGATGTGTAAAATGCAAGTTTGAACATGCTGTTAGAGAGAGGGCTGTGGATCAGTTCAGACAGGGAGACAGAAATGCCTGCATCTTCTTTTGAATCTGGTCGGTTTTGATAAAACTGATAATCCTATTTGACTTTTTAAGACTTTTTAATCTCATTTGACTTTGCTTGGTTTACCTGGCCCTCCCACATCACTTCCTACCCAGTATCAACTATGAAGTGATAGAGGAAAAGCAAAAAAGATGTTCAAACCACATGGATAATCTTAGAAATCTCCTTCGGGATTCCACTGCCTGTAAAAGAGTGCATGAAAAATGGTCATGATCTCCAACCCTGAACTCTGCAAACACAAAAAATTACGTTTAGAGTAAGTAATTATAAGCCAAGTGAAAGTGAAATCATGTAAGATTACATACAAATGTTGGAAAATTCAAGCTTCTGACTTAACTGAAATGAAATGTTTGAAATTTCAGTGCTTTGGTGTGTGACATAGTATAGCATAGTCTGTCTATCAAGCAGAATATTAGCTGAGAGTTTCTCCAACAAAATGGATGCCACGTTGGCATTGAAGTGAGTTTCCTTTTTCTACCTTTCAAGAATACAGGCATGTGTTACAAATGTTCTGATGGAAGTTGTGTAGTTGAGCTACCAGATTTCCTTTCATATCTCGTATTCTTACACGTATTTCACTTGTTAGATTTCCGTGGCTGTGCATAGATTTGGCAATGGGTCAGATCTATTGGGTTACGTAATGCACTAGTGGTGTGCATGGAATTGGTGCACAGTAGCCTGAGAATACACATTTATCTCAATCTCTTTGGCGGGGTAGCTGAATTATCCTCAATTCAGAAGGGACAGTGGAAAGGAAAGCAAGAGGTCAATGTAAGAATCTATCAGGAAAAAATATAATTTAAGACAACGGAGTTGAAAGGGAAGCTTGTAGTCTGGACAGTCTTTTATTGCTTCTGTTTGGAAGATGTGAGGCTTGTTTTATCAGATCAGAAAGCTACAGATCAAATAGATCTCCAAAAGTTAGAAATCTTTCAGGGCGAGCTTTTCTTTCAGAACAGCTTTAAGACATCGGTCCTGTCAGAATAATATTAAAGCCTAGTGCTTGGAAGCATTTTGCTTTAAATAGGTCATGTTTTGCTTTAGTAGCCTCGGACACAGCTCCATGTCTTTTGGAGACTGAAAACTTGATGGAAAAAATAAAGCAAAGAAAATCCATACAAGCCTTCACCAAAACAAGTGTGGAGCTGATATTATTATACAAGAAAGCTTGGAGAAGCTGAGACAACTGTGTAGGAAAGTCAACGGCACTAAGGAGATGGGGAACTTCACCCCAAAGTCTTTTTGTACCAAAGATGGGGGAAAGCTAAGGTAAATAGAATCAGCATGAACGAGTGAGCAGCAGAAAGAAACAGGGTCAAGGTTGAGGTACAGGATGGGAGTACTTCAACTGTAAATGACAAAGAGGGATAAAAAAAACCTTTTGGATAAGTCAATCACAGGATGATCAGCAGCTGCTTGTGGTAGTTAAATCTGGAGAAAGGCAAATGAAGCATCAGGGATGTTCTAGGCAATGTAATTCCAAGAGTGATCTGCAGCCAGGTAGAGATACTTGCAATGCAGCCATTCATTCATTTCACAGTGTCTTAATTGTAATATTCAGAAATAGCAAGAGCAAAGGGCATTCCCAAGACCTGTGTGAGACTGTGTGCAAACAAATACTTTGAGTTTCTACTAAGAGCACCAAGGCCACAATGGACCTCTCTCATTCTAAACCATCAGAAATGATTAGTAACCCAGAGCAAGATTTGGAGTGCAGGTTAAACTACATCACTGGTATTTATTCATGACTTTTCAGGCTAAAGAGCAATGGAAGTCACTCTGTGGTAAACACCTGAGTTCACTGTCAAGAGGAACATACCTTTGATAGACACTTCAGAATGCACACCTATCTTTACATGCCCCAAATCTGAAAGCTCAATCTCATTTTTGGTCAGCATTATAGAAAACACCACAGTAAAAGACCTGCATGTCTTCCGTGCAGAGGACAGGGTGTGAAAATCCATCAGGGCTATATATTTGTTTGGGAAACCAAAAAGGCTGTGATACTCATTTCTTCTCCTCTCTTGTGTAACATTCAGATTTGGATGTCTCCAAAGGCTATTTCCCACCACCATCATTACTACAACCTGCTGTGGTGCAAAGAGCAGGCCAGAGGGCAACAAGCAATAGAATTTAGACCAGAGTCCAAGATTTGAGTGGCACAGAGAAGCAACTTCATCCTTGCTAATATTGGCTTTTCATGGCACTCTCTCCCCTGCCATCATCAAGCACTATTCTGTCAAATGAAGTTTATTCCAGCTGTTCACCCACTGTACGTAATGATCTCTAACTAACCCATTCACGAGCACAAAAACACCATCCATGCTGTCAAACTTCATGCAATTTGAATGAATGAGTGTGGATTGTGGGATTCAAGGCTCGGGTGACAGCTGTGACACATTCCCAGCCTTAGTCATGATGAACTTAAGCATCTGCGGTATTTCTGATGCTCTCTCATCTCCTCTGCATCTTAAGTTGGAGCACAAAACTGGAAGAAATCCAAAGATCCAGCTCTCTAAAACACAGGAAATGAGTAACTTTACTAACTTTAACTTGGTCTTTTATATAATGCACTTGTGCTGGCTTCTTTATGTAATTTGTTTCTAGGCCAACTCTAAGAGAGAAAGTCTTGCTTTGTGTCCAACATCTTAGAAATGAGCATACAATGTACTCATACTTGGCTTTTGGCACTCGAGTAGTATCTCTTTAAGAATTTATATATGTATATAAATGCCATCATGACAATTGCTTTTTAAAAGGAATTATTTTTTTTTTTGCCTAACAGCATGAATGTCATTTTAATTTGTAAGTAGTAATTTAAAAATTCCTTTGCAAACAAACATCAAAAAAAAAAAAAAGGAACAGAGCAGAAATATCAGTGTGGTAATTTAATAAAGCCTTACCATTCTAGGAAAAGGAATTTATAGTTAAGGATATCTTAGTTATTTTAAACTGCCTTTCCAAATAAATACAATCTCTTTCTGCTGTAGAGAAGTATCTGTTACTTACTGCAACTTTAAGTCTAGCCTACATACCACTGTGCTGTGAGCGGTGCATGTATACATTTTTTTTTTCATTATTTGAACTGCTGTAAGTATTTTTACAGCCCATAGTGAAGGAGGAAGGATCCAGTTAAACCCATTTATCAACTGACAGTTGCGTCGTGCTAGCTTAGGACAGAGGGTGGATGCACTGTAACAAGAAAGCATTAAGCTATTGATTTATGGCAAAATCTGGCTTTCAGGTCACCTAATTTTAAGCATATCATGTGCACCAAGCTGGCCAAAATGTATTTTGCAAGGTGCCAAGCTTAAGCAAAAGAGGTCTGGTCAGCATCCATCTGCATCTTCTTGCAACATATAGTGTAGCTATTCAGGAGAAGAGTATAAGAGATCAGGCTTGGAGCACTGCAGAGCTTCTGGCTGGCTCAGAAAACAGGCAGCACAAGCTCGCATCTGCCTGCAGAAAATCATGTCGCCGTCCTGAATGTTCCTCTGTCCTCATGCATCCCCACCTGCTCATGAAACAACACACAGGCTTCAGCTGGCAGATCCCTCCTAGAAATTTGAAGATGTTAAGTGTCAATATGCAGAGGAAGCAACTGAGATCCAAAGTGATCAGTGAATTAAAAACGAAAACAGTCCCCCCAAAAAACAAGACCTGCAAATAGATAAGGTGTTGTCTGGGATGTGCGGCATGAATTCTCCCTGCAATGGACAGGCTGCGGCTGCTGGCAGGTGGCTAAATGGAAAATGGGGGAGAGGAAGCTGGGGGGTCACAGCTGCAGGTTTGGGCTGTTCAGAAAACGGAGCGTTTTCGCATGATTTGCTATCGCTATGAGCTGGCAAAAAATAAAAATGAAAGCAGTCTTCCTTGTGAGCAAAGATGGGAGCAAGAGAAGGATTATCCTTCAGAGGGTTATCTCTGAGATAGCACGGGACCGCATGGCTGATTCAGCATGTACAGCTCTGTGCTGCAGGAACCCCTCCAGAGGGATTCATCCGACCCCGTCGGGATGAGATGATGCACCTTGCCCACTGATAATACAGGGGTGTGGGATTAGCCTGGTTGGGCCCATCTGATTTCAGATGCTTAAGTGAGAGTAGACTGTTTACATTGGTGGATGGTGATAGGACAAAGGGGAATGGTTTTAAACTGAGACAGGGGAGGTTGAAGTTGGATATGAGGAGGAAGTTTTCCACCCAGAGGGTGGTGAGGCACTGGAACAGGTTGCCCAAGGAGGCTGTGGATGCCCCATCCCTGCAGGTATTCAAGGCCAGGCTGGATGTGGCTCTGGGCAGCCTGGGCTGCTGGTTGGTGACCTGCACACAGCAGGGGGTTGGAGCTGGATGAGCATCGTGGTCCTTTGCAACCCAGGCCATTCTGTGATTCTATGATAGACAGAAGTCAGCCCCGACTGCCCAACACTTGTGAGTGAAAGCCTTCCTCCAAGTGAAATGAATGACAGCTCAGTAAGGGATCCCTTATGGCCATGATTTCACATGGAGAGTGGGGCAATTTACACCTCATTACACGCCTGCTCCCTGAAAAGGGGCAACTCAATATTGCCACGTTTCCATTCGATGAGACATTGTCCTTAAGAATTCCCAATAAGTCAGGTATTTTGTCCTTGGAGGGAGAAAAAAGCAGCAAAACGTCTCATCCCGAGGAAGCAAAGAATAAAAACCTGGGCTATTAACCCACCATACAGATGGAAAGGACTTTTCCTTCCTTAACCCTCAGCAGTACTTAGCAGGGCCAACAAATCACAGATAACAGCCTATAATTATCCTTCCATTTGCAGCTCATAAGCAATTGTGGCCCATCATTCTTTAATCACAATGGCTTTTTGTGGACTACTTCAACAGCAGACAAACCAACCTTCACCATGTTACCTGTTCAGCCCTTAAGACTTCAAAATTTCCCATCCACAACATGTTATAAACAGAAATATTATAATCACTGTTCCCAGAACTATTATTAGGAAGGAGAGTTAAACCATACAACCACTTATCCCCTTTTAGTTTTCTAAGTGCTGGTTTTAGGGTGACTTATGAGTCACAATAATGCAAATACAATACATACATATACATACAATAAATACAATAATGCAAAGCAGAATTGTTGATAAAATTTGTGGGTTTTTTTTTTTTTAACATTGATTTTAAGTGGAATTGTCCACGCTTCTAAAAAACATTAATTAAAAATCTGCCAAATGAATACATCAGAGCAATTTGAGATCGTAGCCCTAACACACGCCCTGATATCCTAACCCACCCAAGAGTGATACCTGAATGAGCAGCAATGCGATTGCTGGGATGACCCCAGGGCAGATAAACTCTGATGTTAAATGCCAATCAGTTCATTTCAGGTGCAACTATGTCAGGAGAGCTTGGATTCAATGCTAGCATAGAATCAGAGCATCAAACAGCAGTCCCTGCAACTGCTCCTTTATGTTTATGCTCCTTTCCAAAAGAATATTCCCAGCACAACAGCCATGTCAGCTTCACACGCTACAGTGTTTGCATTTTTCCTTAAGGAAATGGAATGCTTTAGTGCCCTGAAATTACTAATCCAGTTATGCTACAGATCAGGCCGTCATCTGAATACAATCGTAGAATCACAGAATGGCCTGGGTTGAAAAGGACCACAATGATCATCTAGTTTCAAACCCCCTGCTATGTGCAGGGTCACCAGCCAGCAGATCAGGCTGCCCAGAGCCACATCCAGCCTGGCCTTGAGTGCAAACGAATTGAAGTGAATTAAGTGAACAAGACTCAGAGAATCTGTCTTGTTTTACAAGGGTTCTTAGTTTGTTTTGTGGAGATAAAGCTTAAAGCCAAAGAAGCTGGATGGACAAACTGTGAAAGCAAAAGGTGGCCGGAGAATAAAACACATGCAAAGTGTTTGTGTGTGTGCAACCAGCAAAGCATTCTGAAAAAGGTCTGCCTTCCTTCTCATGTATTTGTGCCCACTCAACAACAATCCAATCTGTTTCAACAGCCACCACAATTCTAGCACTTGTCAGTGATCCTCGACAACCAAATACCTTTCTGTATGCAAAGCACTTTAAGAGCAGAGCAGAGCTGTAAATGTATCCCATCAGGGGACGCCAAGTATATAGGATAGCAGCACTCTGAATGAAGGTTAAGCAATCCTTGCCCGCTTATTATCAGTAAAAATGACTGCAGTCGTGGATAGGATGAAAGAGAGACTTTCTAACTGGTGCATTTACACTCCTTTTGGTAGATGTGTTGCACTTTTGCATCGGTGTGGAAAGATCCTGTTGAGTTCAGCACGCACTCACATCTCTACTGCCTTCACAAGTGATGCAGGATGCTTGGATGTCAGATGTGCAAGGAGAACTGGGAATGGAAATAAAGGAACACAAACCAATGCAAAAACATACTCTGTTGATGTAAAGGTTAGTTTCTGGGCCAAGTGTTGGGGTGAAGTAAACCCTTTATCTCCACTGACTGCTATATTCTGCCATCAGCTTACCTCTCCTGAGAATCACAGGGGAAAAAAATGGGAGTAAATGGGATATTTCTGCATATCTTTCAGTCATATATGACAGACAGTGTGATGGTGTCATGTGTTTACTTTTTCTGTGTTTCTTAACTCAAATATTCTGGTTTCATCAGAAGATAAACTGAGCTAATTTAGGAATTAGACTGTTTGTACTAAGTGTGCTCAGAAGGAAGGAAAGAAAAACAAAATCTGCTATATTGAAATGAATCAGCCTGGGGACATGGGGCTCAACTGATCAAAGGCGTAGGCACATATGGAACTCAACTCCAGAAAAAATATCTCCAGGATGCCGGCTCACTCAGCCAAATTAAGAGAGATGCAATGAAAAAAAAAGTCTAAATGTGACCATTTCAGAGATCTCTGAGCTTCTCTCCTTGGTAGCATCCTACAACAAAGCTTCTGCCTTCGTGTTGATGAGCTTCGCATGCATACTGACATCAGCAGAGCTACAGGCGGCTGTGGCACCGCCATGAAAACAGCAGACATCATAAATCTGCAGGGAGATTTAAGGTTACTCACAGGAACCCCAATGGAAGGCTGGAGCCAAGAATCAAGCACAAAACCCGTCCCTGTCTGAGGTAACTGGCTTTCTGAGAAGCCCCCCACAACCTCTGAGCTTGCTCAGTGCCGATGGTTATCCTTCCAGTCGCTGCACACATGCCTTGGGTTGGAGAAAACAAAACAACACAAACCCTGCTCTCTGTGATGGCCAAGATAGATTGCCACCAGGACAACAGAACAATCACAGCTGTCCTGACTGAACAAAGCAGCATCCCCTGTTCTCAGAACATACAGACAGGAAAAAAAAGCGATAGGAACAGTAAGAAAACCATCAGCCAGAGCTACAACAAGGGTACAAGCAGACATCAACTTTAATCCAACTGCTGTTATTGCACAGAATAGCATTCCTTAATTATCCATCAAATTGGAGCAGCGTTGCTTTACTCGTCCTTCAGGACAACTTCATTCAAGGCAGCTCCAGCGTGTTTCACATCAACCAAGGATGCTTGTATAATGCATATGGATAATTATTTATCCATAGCTATATCAACACCACTTTAAGGATTTTACCTTCCTGCTATCATTGACAGCAATCTTAGGCAATCATACATTCACTCTGATTAACCACAGAAACATCTCCTGACTGGCAAAGGCAGAACACAGCACCGAGATGGCTATTGGACCCAAATAACATCAGACGAAAATCTATTTGTTGTTTGTTGACAATGACAGATTAAAACAAACAGCAAATAAATAAACAACAAATAGGAGAAAAAAAAAAACATCTTCAATTACATTGCCTGTCACAGCATCGGTCCAACACATGCGTTGTAATTAGCAAACACAAGAAGGATGGCACTCCATAATGCCCTGAGAAAGAACCAGGTCATTTTGCCACCTTCTTCGTTTCGGTGACTGTTTTTTATTACTATCATAATTACCTACAGAGCAATTCCGATGAATGCTTCACGTTAAGGGCCAGGTCCTGTTTATCAGCAGATCAGATGCAGAGGAAAGCTACTGACTCCCAGGGAGTTCTTCCCAATGTACTCCTAAGTCAGCGGGATGGATCATCTCGCCACAAACACCACTACGTCTCCAAACACATCTGTCTCTCTCTTTTTTCATGCATTTTCCACACCTGACCACCACGCTGCATTATCCACTCCCTAGCAGTGAACTCTCCAGATTCCAGCACATAACCTGAACTGTTCGCATGCAAAAAAGTCTGCCTACCCCTCTCCCTTAAGATATGCAGTGCATAAAACTGGTATTAGAGCCAGCTGTTCCAATGCTGATAAGGAGAAGTGCCCAGAAGCATGCAAGCAGAGGTCAAAGCCACATTAACAGCAATTTTTACTACGACCCCGCAGTAAAAACAGAAAAGTCCTGGAGCACCGGCTGAAGGGTGAACTGGAGTTTGTGTGGCAGGTGAAGATGCAGAACTGCAAAGGTAGCGTAGAGGTTGAAAATGCCAACAGCGGGTCTGTTAGCAATCAGGTTTTATTTACCAGCCATATTGTGGTAAAATCAGACGTGATCCCCATACCAAGCACGTTAACCTGTCACCGCTTGCAAAGGGAGATTTATTCGTTCCGAAAGAAACCCATCTATCTGGCGGCCGCATTCTCGGAGCCTGGCAGGAGGCAGAAAGCCTGCTCGCCGTTCGCCCCCCCCACCCTCCCTCCCCCCCAAAAAAAAGCATTCTCAGGACATGGGGAAAATCAGGGAGAAGCCGATAAATCACTGTCACTCCGAAATGAGCCTGCTTCAAGAAGCTGCTCTCGGGCATCCCCGAGCAGAGCGGCTCCCCAGCCCGGGAGAGGCCGGAGATAAGCACTTACCATTGCAGCAGGGATCCGTCCCGGTGCTGGAGATGCTGCATCCCGCCGTGCCGTGCCGGGGCGGGGCCGGAGGGACGCGGAGCTGCTCCGGGGGAACGGAGCGGCCGGAGCCGGGCTGCCCCCGCCGGGCTCGCACCGGCCGGAGGAGGAGAGGAGGGGGGGAGGGAGGGGTCGGAGCCTCCGGAGGGAATCACAATTCCTCCTCCCTCGCCTGCCGGTCATGTCCAGGCTGCTTTGCTCAGGGGATGGGCCAGGTCCCGGCCGTGAAGGAATTTGCCATCCCTAAATCCAAATAATAATAATGATAATAAAAAGGCAAGAAGGCAAGCCGGAGATTTGCAAACTTTTTTTTTTTTTTTTTTTTGGGGGGGGGGATGGGGAGGAGATGGGGGGGTTGAAGAATCTTTTTTTTTTCTTTTTTCTTTTCTTTTTTTTTTCTCTTTTTTTTAAGGGAGTGTTATTCTCGCTCGGGAAGAGGGGGGAAGAAGGGGATTCCGGCCGGCTCGGATGCTGTGTGCCTGCGGGTCGGGGCTGTGCTGTGCTCCCCCCGTACCGCTGTGTGTCTGTCTATCTATCTGTCTGTCTGTGCGTGCGGTTCTCGTACCCAGACAATGCTCTGCAAAACGAGCTGCTCCTGCAGAGAAATGCAAACACCTCCTCCCCCGAGTGCCTGAAGAAAGCAAAAGGGAAGCGGAGCCAATCGCCTCTCCTCGGCTTCTTCATTAATATGGAGGAGAACGAAGGCACCAATGAGGAGCAGAGGGAGGCGGGGTGCTTATTAAATCGAGTTTCTTAAATCAAGCACTTCACCACCACCCCCGTTTGTTTTGTATTTTTTTAGTTGTTGATATGTTTTTTTTTCCCCCTTCTACCTCTCCCGGTTTCTCCTTCTCTCTGTCCCCTCATCACCATCTGTGCTGCCTCGCCGCTTGATTTCGTTTTAATTAGCTGGGCAGGCTCGGCAGAACGGGGTGATGGGGTGGATGGAGGCAGGCATTGCCCGTGGATGGGAAGAGGTGCAAGTGCAAGGTGAGGTGAGGCAGCTTCTTCCCAGACTGCAGAGTCGATAGCGAAGTGACAAAAGGGACCTGAGGGGAAGCGAAGCAGGACATTTAATGGGAACGAGTGCTGGATGTATGCACAGAATGAGGAATGGCAGCCCCACAGAAGGGGCACTGGGGCTGCATGGTGGATGTGAGTCCACCAGTGTGCTCTGGAGACAACAAAAGGGCCTCTGGGGTGCAGCTCCCTTCTGGCCCTACAGCCTCTGATGGCAGCCCTACAGCTCACTGCAGTCCTACAGCTTCTCATGGCAGCCCTTCAGTCCCTCATTGCCCTACAGCTCCTCATGGCTCTGCAGCTCACTGCATTCCAACAGCCCCTCATGGCAGCCCTGCAGCCCCTCACAGCCCTGCAGCCCATGGCAGCCCTGCAGCCCCTCATAGCCCTGCAGCTCACTGCAGCTCATTCTAAGCAGTGTTTTCTAAATGGCATTTGCAGATGGACGTTTGGCCCACATCCACCCAGAGCTGATGGAAAGGATGTCCTCCTCTCCTTTCTAAATGGGAAAGATAAGGGTTTTGAAGGATAGACCGTTCAGTGGATAGAGAATTGATTGGATAGTCACAGCCAGAGGGTTGTTGTCAACCACTCTATGTCCAGGTGGAGGCCAGTGATAAGTGGTGTCCCCTAGGGGTCCATCTTGTGTGTCCTGTCCCTGTTCCCTTCTACGGAGAGCAGCATTCAAGGATAAAACCTCTCCAGATCTGGGAAATGATCAATAACAGAATCTGAACAGCTGTAGCAGGAGTAGTGGATCCCTTTGGCAGGATATCCCATGAAAACACTTTGTCTCACACTGCTTTTGCAGCTGTCAACCATACTTCTCTCAGGACCCACAGATCCAAGTCAGGAACTTGGTATGGAACTTGCATCCCAACATATTTCCAGTGTTGTAGGAGCAACTGCCCACAGATAAGATTCTTCCAATCACCTCAGTATTTCCCAGTGCTAGGATATCAATACTGTTGTTCTTCCCAAAGTGGGAACCCTTCACCTTCATTTTCTGTCTTCCATCTTTCTTAGAATACAAATTCATTTCAAATCTGCCTCGCCTTTACCCTTTTCTCAGATTGAGCAAAATAAAAACCAAGCAATTTATGCAGAGGAGCAACTAAATCCATTACCTATGCAATGTGAATATCCGTGACTCAGTTACACACTTGTATGTTACAGTCCCTATGGCTCTCAGCCTGTGTGGAGCAGGCTGAGGGGATGTAAGTCCAGAGGCAGAAGCACTGCATGAGGCAGCCCTGCTTTTATCCCTTGGGATCATAACAGCCCCATGGCTGCATAGGTGCCTTCTCCTGAGAAAAGAATGCAAAGAATGCATAGGCACATTATGAATGCATCCAGCTCTGTGGAAGCATTGTGGAACAGTCCAAATAATCATCTAGACTTTTCAAAAGCTCTGCTTTGCACTTTCTCTTTCTCCTTTTATACCAACTTCCGTAGCCACATCTCCCAGCTTCTAGTAACTTTGCTAAATATAATTGGAAAAAAGAGTATGAATTAAAAATCTAATCACCTCGTGCATTCTTTAAATTAAAGACAGAGAAGTGCTTTCATTATGTCATCCATTGCACCTACTTTGGATTTTTACGAAGGATAAGTCCCCAAGCTAGATTTCCATGCTGTATAAATAATTTCAAGAGTAAATAAATCAGACATAGATGCTAAATACTACTCAGAAGAATCTCATCAGAACCCATTTTTTCTGTATCCCAAACCTGCACAGCAAAATATTTGTTCATCCCAAGAAAAACAATCCTGCAGAAATAAATAACCCTTCCACAGAAAACAAAACAACCAAAAAGCATTTACCAGATCCCTTCAAGAACTCTCAGAATTTACGACAATCGTACCTGAAAAAAAACAGAAGTCCCACTATGGAATGTCCCTTTGGAATGCCAAGTATGGAAGAAGTTTCCCAGCTGTTTGGTTATTATGTGCTGCTACAACATCTGCTCCCTGCCTTTCCCAGGAGAAGGGCAGCAGGCCAGAAGAATCATCTGGTGGCCCACATCCAACTACACTTGGATTGCCTTATATGATTTCGGCTGCTATCTGTTTCAGGTTTCCTACTGAAGTAGTAGGAGAGTCTGTGGAATAATTTTGCTCTCCGAAAAAGAGAATTTTTCTTTGGGAGAAAACAATTAAGCCATTTTCAGGCAAGCGGTGTTTTTTTGTTATCCTTATGAGCAGTCCATTAAATAGCTCTTCATTATTTAAGTGTGTGTGAAGCATGATAGCAATTATTTTGGCCAGCATGAGGGACTGGTGGGTACAGAAGAAGGCTTCCAGGGAGAAAAGCATGGTTTTCTGCTAAATGACTTAGACAGCCATCCATCTGTCACCCTACAGAGGATCAGGACACTGACAAGCTGGCTCCAAGAGTATTTTCTGGGACTAGGGTAAAGGTAACATTGGAACGTCCTTGTCCTTTTATTTTGATATCTCAAGTGTGATTTAGTTGACCTAATAGCTAGTTCTCAGCTGGTTAACCATCTACCCCTTCATACTAGAGTCAGGTCTCATCAGTGCAGTCACCGAAATGCAAAGCTTGATCCTTCTTGGCCCAAAGAAATACTGAATATAGCTCAAGGGAACTGTGTCCTAAGTGTACCCATGCCTCTCCAATGCAGATCCGATCAATGTTTATAAGCATCTAAAGTGCAGGAGGCAATTGGATGAGGCTAGACTCTTTTCAGTGGTCTGTAGTGGTAGGAGAAGGAGCAATGGCCAACAACTGGAACATAGGAAATTCCACACAAATGTGTGGAAGAACTTCTTTAAAATAAGGGTGACAAAGCACTTGCACAGGTTGCCCAGAAAGGTGATGGAGTTTCCTTCTATGGAGATATTCAAGACCCATCTGGATGCCTACCTGTGCAATCTGCTGTAGTGTACCTGCTGTAGCAAGGGGTTACACTTGATGATGCCTTCCAACCCCTGTGATTCTGTGATTCTATGAACACTTGTCCAGCTTGCCAACACTCACAGAGTGGAGCTTCTAAGGTCTGATAAGATAAATCCATCTTTCGTTATGAGGCTTGAGAAGCATCAACTACTCAACCAGTCATCCACAAGGATAAGGGCTACACCAGCATCTGCGTTTTCCTTAGTAATTTCCTACCAACTAGTAGATTGCTAGCAGTCAGAAATAGATGCCTCCTAGTTCCTGGAGGCAAGATCTAATGGAGGTAAAGAGTGGGAGAAAACAGCGAATTATGTAAGAAAAGACAGTCATTTATACCCTTTCTAGCTATGAAAATGAGCTGTACTGTTTAAGACATTTCTCTCAGTAGAACTATGTCCACATCCTAGGAGAACACAGTGCGCTAAATACACCATCTGTATGGTTAACTAGGACATGGTTGGTGTGTAGGCAAAGGTCTACAACATTGTCTTAAGAAGAGGTAACTTAAAGTGTGAAAATAAAGAGCAGAAGGTATACTGTTGTGTACCTACTTTTACCCTTCAGTAAATGTAAGGCAGCTCAGCCCACATACATGTTTATCTCAGGATGCTGGGAAGAAGCAGAGGGTGTGAGAGAAGCCATCAGTGAGATGAGCTGCAGTAAATTCACCCTTAGCTGTCTGGACAATAGTCTGTTGATCTGGATGCCTTGAAAGGGAATTAAATTGAAAGAAAGCCCTTGATTCCTGCATCTACTCCCTCCATTATGGATTTTACCCACTTTCCTCACTCTTGTTCTCTGCAGAAGCTGCCATGTTTGATTTGACTATTCTGTAAAATGTGAAGGGGAAGACACACACCAGGCTTGGTTTGCAGTACATGGAGGTGAGGCTAGAAGTCCCAAGGGAGTATCTGAGATACCTTTAGCCTGCTAAGAGTGTTTAGTGCAGGTGATCAGTGCAGGGCTCTTATATTGTACCTTTTATAAAGTCAGGAGAAATGTTACTACTAAAATCAGAGCTATTTTCCCTGTCTTCTACTTTCTGGATCCATCAGCTCACTGGACACAAAGGCAGAATTTTGCTTCCCAGGTAAGCAAGCTAAAGAACTGGTCCTCTGACAGGCTCTTGTGACTCATGATCAGCTGGTTGAAGAAATTAAATAGCGTGAATCATCTCTCCAGTGAAAGTTACATCCCCACTAAGGGGAGTCTACAGAAGGGAATATGTATGAGCATCACTGGTAGAGAGAAAGTGGGCAAAACAGCAAAGTAGAAAATGGAGCAGGAGGTTGGAAAGTGAATTCAATGTATGGAATGAATCATGTATAAGAACTGGCTTGATGAGGCTTCTTCAGCTTTCCAAAGAGGCTACTGAGAGGGAAAATGGTAGAAGTTTATAAAAAACAGCACTGAGAGGGTGAATAAGGAAAAAATGTCCACTCTCCTTCCTAATTCAAGAGTGTATCAAACAAAATCAGGGACCTTTGGCTGAAAACAACACAAAGAATATTCACCTAAGAAGTTAGATGACCTGGCAGATGCTACAAGCTTCCAATAGTTCAGAGCAAATCCATAGAGGAAAGGTCTATAAAGGTAGTTAAATACCAGAAGGCTACTTTCGCTCAGAACATCTCTGAGCCATATTTTAGTTGCTAGGAGATAGATTAGGGCATTTGTACCTTAATGCTTGCCCTTTGTTTGTATTTTTTTTTTGAGATTTTCAAGGGTGGACATGGATTTCTGGTGGAGCAGTGCAGACATCTTCCATTTTCTACTGTCATACACTGCCATACAATCCATTCTCCAAAAGAAGAAGCTATACGGACTTCTATTTTGTTGCTGTTTGCTTTTTTTTTTTTTTTTTTTTTTTTTGCTTATTTATTTAAAGGATTAAATATTTATGCATTTACAGTTCTAGATATCTAAATTATGAATCCCATTTGACATCTTTCAGAAGTATCTGTTGATGTCCTCAGTTGAAGTACCTCAACATTCAACTTTTTGTCCTTGAGCTTCATAGTCAAAACAACAAATATTTAAGAGTAATTAGGATAACATTAGAATTCTGGGAGGAAAAGTGCAGTTCTAAGGAACAAAATTATTGTGTAATTAGGTTTTGTTCAGTGAATAAGTGGAAAAAAAAGGACGGAGAGGTTTCTTTTCAGTACTTTCCAACTGAAATGTTGTGACAGCTCAGGCTTCAATTTGACGTGCTTAACAAAATGCTTGAGTTGATCTAGATAGGAAATTCACCTTTTTTTTCAAACTATGTGGGCAAAAAGATGGTTTGGACTGATCCAGAATGATAAATATATATGATATAAATATTTATTATATAAGTATACGCTATAAATTCATCTATCCCTAAATATATATTATGTAATTTATTATGTAAGTTGCTCTTTAGGTGTGAACTGAAAAACCTCCAGCTTTCTTTGCAGGTCGACTTTACAACCTCTCCATTGCTTTGTGGCTCTTACAGCCTCACATGAGATACTTACATGACTGAGTTTTGTAGGACTTTCCTTGCTTTGTGGCTCCCATCTTTAGAGATAGATCTCTCCTATGATTGTCAGGGTATGTATAAGGCAGCCCTGTCTGCCCAGTGTCCATAAACAAGGGCCCAGAGTGTCTGTACTATGAATCACATTGCAATGCCTCGAGTTATATCTGATGTATACTTTCTGATATGAGGTGTGTTACTATTGAGGAGAAAATGATTTGCAAAGATACTCTTTCTACAAGAACAAATTATTACATTCAGTTCCTTGAATCTGTCCTTCACTTGATGCATTTTTCTGATTAAGAGCTCTAAAGCATTCTGTGAATGGAAGACACTCTTGAATCTGCTTCCAGTCCATAAACACAAGAATTCTTGATTTGATTTTTAGTTGAGTTATGCAATATTTCTGCTCTTTGACTGGATAAAGAAATGACCATGTGTGTGGATTTAAGGTTAATGTCAATGCTAAATGGAGACGCAGTCTTGAAATTTGACCAATCAAAGCTGCAGAAGACCTGGAGAAAAACTATGATTTTCTTTTTTTGTTTGAGTTTCTGATTAAACAAGCTCACTAAAAAAGTTGTTAATAACTACAGAGCGTATTGCTTGACTTCAGCCCCAGCTCATCCTCTTCCTTAATACGTTTTTCTTTTGGAGGGTTTGCTGATCTTTGCATGAGGATGAGAAACATAAGTTAGGGTAAGTTAAAACAGCCAGATGTGGATGCATCTTTCTTTTGGACAGTAAGAGCTGCCAAATCACGCAGATTGACCACACTGTGATTATGTGAGAAGGAACATTGTGTCAGATGGTACCAAGAGGCAAGGGAAAACAAAAACAGGAACAAAATGAACAATTTCAAGAAATAATATCCATCTTCGACCACTCATCGTTACACTGCTTTCCCATAAGCATTAAATCCAGAAGATGTGTTATGTATTGTTAGCTCTGGTCAATGGGAAGCAGCAACCAAGTGCACTTTTTAGCACAGTATTCTTGTCTTATTGGCTTGTTTTGTTTTTTGGGGAGGTGAAGGCTTGTGGGAGGAAAGGCAAGAGGGGTGATAAAAGAGAGAGCTATCTTGAAATAACACAAGTTGTCAATGATTCGGTCAGATTTTGCAGAATATAAGAAAAGTATATACCAAGGTATTTATTATTTCTTAAAACGTAAATTCAAATACGTTTTTCTTTCAAACAGTTGCAACAAAATATTTATTTGCCAACCAAAGGATCAGGAAGAGCAGCATACATAACATACAGCATGTGGTATATATATACACCATATATAGCATATATATAATATACCAAGGCCAAAACATCTGACTCCTGGTAAATAAAAATCTGTAGCTAGAGATCCATTTAGAGATCCATAGAGATTTAAGGAGAACTCTCTCTGAATTTCCACCTCCAAGTTTGATGAAGTTCAACATAGAAAAGTTTTAATAATTGTTGGGTTTTTTAGATATATATATAAAGTTTTGTTTGTGCTGTTTGTTTGTTTTGTTTTGTTTTTCAATTGAAATTGTGCAACCATAAATAAGAACATGTGTGAGGAGAATTCCCTATTCAAATCTTAGGAGAGTGGGTATCATCTAGTGTACTAAATTAAGTGCATAGACCAAAATACTGAAAAAAATACATGTCCACTGAAAACTGAGTGGGAGGAGCCTTCCTTAAGCATGAAAATGTTCAGGGACATTTATCAGGATGCAGCTGATAAGGAGAAGACTCTTCTCAGAGGTTCATGCTGTATTTGCAGAGTACCTATCAGATGCCTATCAGAATTTCTAAATTCTTTTCTTAAAATCAGATCCACCCTAGAAAGTTTTCAACTCAAGCTTCAAACTGAGGAGGATGTTGAAGGTGATTGTTGCCCTATAGATTGCTACACTGGGGATTTATGGCATAAGCTCTGACCCGGACATTTTCTTCTTAGTTGCAGTATCATAAAAGCACTAAAGAACACATTGAGGGAGAAGTCACTGATCCATCCAGTTTCCAAACATTGCATACCTTCCACCATCTTTCAGACAGGTTCTTTTGCAGTGGCTGAACGATGCATTACATCCTCCTCAGACAGATCTTGCAAGAGTTATTAATGACCAGCTGGTTGCTGAATTAAAAGGGCTCACTTCCCATCTGAACTGTCTTGATTTATAAGCTGTTTTTGTTACTTTGGATCATTCTGCCTTGCTTTACCTGTAGGCATAGACAGATGGCTCCCCTAACCTTGCAGTCGAGTGGTTTTCTTCTAATTTCTTTCTAATACATCTGACAGAATGTATTGAGTTAAATCTTTTACTGCACTCCTCCTTATAAGGTGGGAATAGTCCAAATGTTGTGGAAAGAGTCCCTGGTTCTGGCACTCAAAATGACCAGAGTCTAACATCTGCTGTTCTACACTTGCATGAAAGATCTTTGGAGGGAGATTTTCTTCTACAAAAAGAAGAGAGCTGGGAAAAAAATCTTAGCTATACAAGACTAGGAGATCTCTTTCCCTTCAAAAAAGGAGCTGCTGGAAGCAAATAGCATTCCAGTGTGGGCTGCAGTAGGTGTATGATTTGTATGAACTTCAAATCCATTCCAGTCAAGCCATAAAGAAAAGGCATTAATGGAAGAAGGTCACTGCTATGTCTCTAAATGCAGTTCATGGTGTTTTTTCTTATGGCTGTTTCACCTGAGACAGCCATTTATGTGGCATAATCCATTCATCTTTTATTTGGAGAATGTAATTTGATCATATTTCCTTCAGAACTTCTTCACCACCTCCATTTCTTCGACTTTTTATTAACATTAAGGTTCTTACTATGCTATTTTAGGTGTTACACAGCATATCACAGAATGGCTTAGGTTGGAGGGAACCGTAAAGATCACCTGGTTCCAACCCCTCTGTCACAGGCAGGGTTGCCAACCAGTAGATCAGGCTGCCCAGGGCCCCATCCAACCTGTTTTTTTACAATGATTTATTGTACAAGATGGTGCCTTCTACCATAAGTCATTAGCAGTAAGCTAAGATGGGCATTTTAATCTACAGGCATTTCAATCTCTTGTCAGAAAACCTATCCTCATTTAATTTGCCTGTATTGTTAATGGTTAAACCATTAATCTATCCTACTTGCATTTGCATCAAAGGAATGTTTGTGACTATTACTTGTAGTAGATTTTCCCCATTTCATAAGCCAAATTCTGTAATAGTGAATATACTTTGTTGCTGAGCCATGAAGGCTAATTATATTCAGAAGTCTTCCTTTTTCTTTCTTTCCAGCTTTTTTCTATGTATATGTGCTTTCTTCCCTTTCTATGTAAACTGTCTTCCTCTCCTTCAGCTGAAAGTTGACTGCCTTACATCAAATAAGACAAAGCCCTTATCTAACCATGAAAAAACTAAGCAAACAATCAAAGGCAAGTTCATACAAGTTTTTCTGACTTCCTCTGTTGTAATATGAACATATGAAAGCACTAAATTAGATTACATCTTCACAGTAATAATATACTTACTCCTAGGAGCCTGTCAAACTCTGCAGAGGGAAGAAAAATAAAAGCTAGGGGTTGGAAGCAAAAGAATGTAGAGTAGCTAGCTGTATTCTACGCTTGAAATAAGAGCTCCTCACATGTTGCTTATTTTACACACAACTTTTGCACCTGTTTTCTGTTCATTTGAAGCACAGGCTGATACTAGCAGTTTGTCCTAAAATATTGGCACTTCATGAGGCGCATTGCCCTACAATAAGATCAGCAAGAATCAAATGCCATCTATATCCAGGACAAATCTTTTTTTGTTTTGTTTTTTCTTTTTTCTCTTTTTCTTCCCAGCAATATATTCATTCACTCAATCTCCACCTTACAATCTGATTATTTTCTTACTTAAATAGCATAAAACCCATATAAAGGCTATAGCATCCTCTCTTCAGCCAGCTCAGAAGTTTGTAGTTTAACCAATTACAGCTGTTTCCATCTTCCTTCTATTTCTCATTCCTCTGGCTTCCATCCACCCATGTTGCTGCTTTAAAGACACTCATTTAATCTGCCTTTATATTCTTTCGCATCCTCTTTTCATTGACTCATTCTTCTGTGAGCCTTTCCAAGGAAGAGGATTAGTAATTCATCTGATTCCCTTACATTATTCCTCTGCAGCACCCTGCAGTGCCATAGCTGAGCATCTTTTCAACCTTCAGGAGTAGCTCCTCATCTTCCTTATAACAAGTGGTGAAAGAAAAGTTTTAGAAGTGCTGGCATGGGTAAAAATCTGAGATTCAACCAATTTCTTTTTAGTGATGAGATTCTTAAAATACTTTGTGCTTGCTGGAAGTGAATATATAGGATATGTTTGTTCTGCTAAGTGAAGCTGTCTGCCATATAAATGTTTACCGTATGAATGTGGAGGGACTGTCATTACAGCCTTCTCCTCCATATGTACACATACTCAGTACAACTGAGGTCAGTAACTCCTGTTGTAATACACATTGCTCATGCTGTTTTTAAATGCATATAACAGCCAGAATACACTCCTCAGATGTCTCTCATGATATCCTTGGCTTTTCACCAACTACTTGTGTGCTTAATACTGTTACATCGACGTACAGAATAAATTTCCATATTGTGAAGTTTCTGTGTTGCATTTAATTTTCTGCAGCAATTTATCCACAAACATTCCCCTTTTAAGTCAAAAAAATACGTGCCCTGCAAATGCATTAAAAACCAAGCCAAGGTGGATTCTTTTGCTGGAGTAGGGCTATGCTGAGCTAAAGCTCTTTGTGATCTTGAGTGAATCACAGAATCCTTCAATCCTTAAGATTGGAAAAGAGGGAAAATTGGGAGGGGGTATTGATCTGCCTGAAGGGAGAAAGGCACTACAGAGGGATCTGGATAGACTGGATCAATGGGCCAAAGTAAACTGAGTTTCAATAGGGCCAAGTGTCAGGTCCTGCTTTTTGGTTACAACAACCCCAGGCAACCCTACAGGCTTGGGGAGGAGTGGCTGGAAGCTGCCTGGTGGAAAAGGACCTCGGTGTGCTGATGGGCAGTCAGCTGAATATGAGCCAGCAGTGTGCCCAGGTGGCCAAGAAGGACAGTGGTAACCTGGCTTGGGTCAGGAATGGAGTGGTGAGCAGGACCAGGGAAGTCATCCTGCCCTTGAATGTGTTTAAAAACTATTTGGATGTGGTGCTCAGGATCATGATTTAGCAGAAGGTTGTTAGAGGTAGGGCAGTATAGTTAGGTTGCAGTTGGACTGGATGATCTTTGAGATCTTTTCCAACCTGAGCTATTCTACGACTCTATGATCATCAGGATCATCTAGTCCAGCCGCAACCCATCCCCACCATGCCCTCTAACTGTGTCCCTCCGTGCCACATCAGCCCACTGTTTTCTGCTCTTTCTCCTTCTATTCCTTTGTTTCCCCACATGAAAAATGATGTTTAAGGTACAGATCCCTTCTAGAAAGCACCACAAAATAACTGTGAAATCCACTTTCCTCCTTCTAAAAGAAATACATGATAACACCTGCACACAAGTTGCACGGTCCCTGGATGCTACTGATTTCTCTGGGACTGGCGCCTGGCACTTGGGTTTGCATCAACCCATATATTAGAAGGGCTTTGCCATCAGCATGCAAAAGCCAAAATGAGAGCTGCTTCTCTCTGTGTCTGTTATTATCACAGGTCTTTTTCAAGCATCGGTTTTGCTGATAAATATTTGAATGAACCTCAGAGGCATTGACATTGTAGCATCATGTAGTATTTCTGCAATAAGCATGAAAACACATTCCAGCTGCAGCACCTCAGAAGGCTGACTGTTCCTTTTATTTATTTCTAGTTCTTATGTTTTACAAGCAATGACAAACCTATCATTTATGCTCTTTCACGCTTAGCAGCATAATGAAACGCTCCGAATAAACATGGATTGGAAATCTAGAAAAGAAAAAAAAAATGCAACCAAATGTCATCACCAGCAATAAAGACAACACTGTAAGCTGTGGAGCTGCAATTTTTGTGGACATCTCTTTGGGGGTTTTTTATTTGTTATTTTTTTTTTTTTTCAGAAGGCTTTCCAAATCACGCCAGACAAGCAGGCTGGCTTAACACAATCATTTTCACTTTGCACAGAATTGTCTCCGAGTAAAATCGCCGGTGATCATTGTGATTTGAGACGCTTCATAACATGCAGGCGGAAATCATAGGCAGAAATTTGCAATATGAATCAGAAGTGGCTCTACGGGGGAATCAAATATCCTGGAGATTCCTGAATAACGAGCAAATTGATGGTGAAATAATAATTATCCTCTGTTTTTGCTGTATGGTTCATCGCAGAGCCCTGCAATGCCCTCTGGCAGTCAATACTGGGTTTGTATTTTGCGTCACTGAAGAAAAGCACAGCACCTGCTAGCAGCAAATCACTCACTTTCTCTGGGAAAGAATCTTCTTATCATGCAATATTTACTCAGCAGTGTAATTTAGGGGCCCATCTTTATCTCTTCATCAGTAAAACAGCCTATGTACCATCCTATTTTGTTACAGCTCCCTCTTTCCAAGGTCTGGTTACCTTTCTGCTACTTTCCATCCACCTTGCTCGGAATACCTCTGATCTCAAAGTAACATCCATTTTAATTTCTTAGCATGTAAGCAAACTTCATCTCTCTCTGGTAGGTGTTTCTCCAAGGAGTGGGTGGCAGCTTCTGTTTGTCTCTTAGCCAAGGCCTCCCAGTCGTGGCCTGAAAAGCTCCTCTTCTTTCAAAGAAGTTTTTATTTCACAGAACATTACTTATTCACAAATCAACCTAGCGTGAGGTGAGCAGCAGTGAGGCCATAGCGAAGGACATGTAAACAGTCACAACTGTTTATGAGGGTGGATGGTGATAGGACAAGGGGGAATGGCTTTAAACTGAGAGAGGGGAGGTTTAGGTTGGATATGAGAAGGAAGTTTTCCACCCAGAGGGTGGTGAGGCACTGGAACAGGTTGCCCAAGAAGGCTGTGGATGCCCCATCCCTGCAGGTATTCAAGGCCAGGCTGGATGTGGCTCTGGGCAGCCTGGGCTGCTGGTTGGTGACCTGCACACAGCAGGGGGTTGGAGCTGGATGAGCATCGTGGTCCTTTGCAACCCAGGCCATTGTATGATTCCATCATTCCATGACATGTATGCGCACCTGCATCTCCTCTGGGAGGAAA
The DNA here is from genome assembly GCF_019232065.1 of Centrocercus urophasianus. NCBI lineage: Eukaryota > Metazoa > Chordata > Aves > Galliformes > Phasianidae > Centrocercus > Centrocercus urophasianus. The sequence goes on from NW_024884711.1 coordinate 46,753,447, forward strand.
TAAAAAATGTCTTCTCTGAGCCCCACAGTGTGCCCCAAATCCCAAGAGTCTTGATTTATCTCCAACAGTGGATTCCCCAAAGGATTGGGGAATTACCCGTTGTCACCCTGGAATAGCAAACAAGTACAACATGCAGGAAATTTAAGTCGGGTTGCCCCTGAGTGCTTTGGATCTGTTACAACATGTTTTGCTTTTCTGGTTTCTGGCAAGTTTATAGCTGGGCTTGTTACCTCTACTTTGCTGTGTCCCTTGCTGCATATCATGTGCCTGTGCAGAGGAAAACACAGTAGAGAAGAGCAGTGATGGAACAGAAGTGCTGCTTGGTATCCCCAGGCCCCAGACAGGGTGTTTTTACCACCACACATCCGGCAGCAGCTGTAGCAGCACTTCCTTGCTGTGTGAGGTGTGGAAGCCATGTGAAACATGTCACTCCCCTTAAGGTGAGTGGGGAGGGTTTTCTAAATGCAATAAGGAGTGATAGTAAAACATTGCACTGCCAATCCTAACTGGCAACAGAAGGTACAGGCAGTCCTAAAAAAATCTATTAAAGCATCTTAGCTCATGAAGCAACAGATGTAGGTGCTTTGAGAGGGAAGAATAGAAGCTGACTGTATGATTCCTACCCAGCTCACTGGTGATAAATGCAAATATGATTTCATAGAGCGCAGAGGCAACCTTTTCAGTCCCACACAAAGGGATTAATCAGGAGGGGAGCTCGGGGCTGGAATAAAAAAATATAGACGATTTGTTTGAAATACAACCATTTTCTGATGTCCGAATCTCCTTTTTATCACCACTAAAGGTATTACAAGGACCAGCAGCTCTGAGTCTCTTTTTCTTTGCAGGCAATGAGACTAATTGACAGTTGCAACATCCCTTTAAGGCCTAGATGCAAGATGAAATGTAGGCTCAGATGCAAGATAGCTCTGATGACTAGCAATAACAAGGAAGCTGACTATTATTAAATCTGTGTTTTCATGGAGAGGAAATTAAAAAAAAAAAAAAAAAAGGTTACTTCCATAGGAGGTTTATTTTAAAGCAAATAATTTAATGACAGTAAAAGGAGCACTTAAATCCAGGAAGACCACTGCAATGATTTCTACTGATTTGGAGTTATACAGTTGACAACTGTGAATGAAAGACACAACGTGGAGCGTGTGTTGACAATCTCAAAAAGGTCTTGGAGGTAAGACAAGATACCTTGTGATTTTTGATCCATCTATGCAAAAACAAACAAACAAATAAAAAAGAGTGGAAGCAGTATTTCACCAAATCACAGAAGGACCTCTAGAGATTGAGTCCAAACTCCTGCTAAATCAGGTACCTTATAATAGGTCACACAGATCAGTATGCAGGTCTCAAATACTTCCATATTAGGAGGCATCACAACCTCTCTGGGCAGCCTATTCCAGTGCTCCATCACCCTTACCATATCTGTGTGGAACTTTCTATGATCAAGTTTTAGTCCTATTGCTACACACCACTGAGAAGATCCTGGCCTCACTCATTTGCCGTCCACCTCCCTTCAGATGTTTATAAGCATTTATCAGATCCCTCCTCAGTCTTCTTTTCCCTGGGCTATACAGACCTAGGTCACCCAGACTTTCCTCATCCGAGGGATGCTCCAGGCCCTGTATCATCTTTGTGGCCCTCCACTGGATGCCTTCTAGGGGATCTCTGTCATTTTTTGAACTGGCGTGCCCAGAACTGGACACAGTATTCCAGATGTGGCCTCACTAGGGCAGAGTACAGGGAGAGGATCACCTCCCTCACCATGGTGGCCATGCTCTTTTTAATACACTCCAGGTCCCATTGGCCTTCTTGGCCACCAGGGCACACTGATGGCTCATAGCCAACCTGGGATTTATTTCATCTAGACACACTCTGGTCGGATCCACCTTGACCAAGGGGAAGTCTTCCATTCCCCAGACTCTCCCTCTTACTACCAAGGTCTGGGATTCCCAAGCGAAGGTCTTAGTAGTAAAGACTGAAGCAAACAAGGCATTCAGTATCTCTGCCTTCCCAGTGTCCCCTGTTAAATGGGCACCCACCTCATTCAGTAGCAGATCCACATTTTCCCTAGTCTTACTACTGACATAGTTAAAAAAGCATTTCTTGTTATCCTTGACCTCCTCAATTTTAATTCCAAGTGGGTCTTAGCCTTCTTCACTGCATCCCTGCAAAGCCCTGACAACATTCCTGTATTCTTCTGTAGATAAGCTCTTTTCCCACATTCTGTGGACCTTCTTGTCTTCACCTTTATCCATGAGCTCCTTGCTCATCCGTGCAGGTCTCCTGCCACTTGTCCCTGATTTCATACTCTTAGGGATGCACTGATCTTGAGCTCAGAAGAAATGGTATTTAAGGTTTGACCAGCTCTCTTACTTTCCTATGCTCTAGACCAAGGGATTTCTCCAAGTAGGTCCTTGAAGAGGTCAAAGGTTGCTCTCCTGAAGTCCAGGGTAGTCAGCTGGAAGAAATAGGAACTTTCCAGGTGCAAAGCTTGTAGCCTATATAAGGTATTTATTTTAGGAGGAGATAAATTGTGTTCTGGTTTCTGTTGACTGTTTTCACTGGCTTTCCAGTGAATGCAGAGTCAAGAGGGACTAACTCTCAGGAGGAAGATATTTATATTGAAATCAATATCGAAATAAAATTCTTATATAAATCACAAGTTGAAGGACAAAGAAAAGTTTTTTTGGTTTTGGCTTTTTTTTTGTCATGAAGATGACAGAGATGATGATCTAATATTTCTGTAGTGTATGGGAAGGAAATGGAATAGGAGAGACATCTCATACATCTCATTCTCTTACTGAGCCTTATTTCTGTATATCTCATAAAAAGAAAGGTGGTTTAGTATTTTGTATTGTATTCAACTGAGAAAAAAAAAACAACACCAATGCCAAAATAAAAAAAATAACAAGAGCAGCAACAGTGAGGGAAAAGCAAGTGAGAAGAGAGAAAAGGAGGGGAGGAAAGGGGAGAGGTCAACTTTCCTCCTGGAAGAGGAGCTGGACTGCTTTAGATCTGCTGCAGACTCTGCTCAGAAACACAAGTTTTGGAGAAATAGTAGATAACATGTCAAAAATACTAACTGCATATCCAAACTCCATTTAATGTGTAATTTGCAGATATATCTCTTGACATTTTTCATGTTACAATTTGTAACATAATTCTCGACCTCCAGTTGATTAGATTAATATATTTTCATGTATTTAAGAGAAGAACATTCTAATAGGAAGATAATCATGGTACTTTTATAGGAACTTCTTCCCAAGCAGAATGAAAAGCCCAAGCTAAAAAGCAGAGAGGAAGGTTCACTGCAAAGCTTTGTGAATCCTCATCACTTCAGGATGGTTTTCAAATGTAAACTTTGGAGATTAGGATCTCTCTTTTGCTCCAAACCTCTGACTTCTGACCCCATCTACAGAACAAATAAACAGATCTCATGACTCCTTCAGTTCTGTAGTTTTGATCTGCAACAGGGATCATATGATAAGGGCTCTGGCTCACATTCTCTAAGGGAGAAAGAACAGTAACAAGAAAGAAAGAAAGAAAGGGAAAAAAGTACACAGGCATACAATGAGACAAATGAGCCACAATACTTTTTCAGAAGGAAATGGCTTCTTTTGTGGGTTTTGCATCTCCTTTGTTCTATAAAATGCCTGTAATTTGGCAGCACAGTACATAGTTATGGACAATACTCCAGACATCTCTGCACTCTGTAAATAATATTTACATTGCTGTATTTTTCACATTCACAGGAAGTCTTTTATTGCCATTACTGTGATTCCCTTGTGTGCCACGTCTACCTTCTGACAGGCAGTCATTTTTATTGCTTTCCTGTGAAGAACTTTCTCTTATTTCTGACTTCTTTTCAAGATGAAATCCTGATTTGGAGGACATTGAAATTTTCAAGAGATCTGGATAATATACAGAGAAGTTAGTCACTTCCCCTTTGTTTTTAGTATTCCAGTTAATTTTTACTGATTTTTTTCCAATTGGGATCACAATCAGACAATCAATCAGAGCAATCTTTGCTAAAAGCTTGATCTGTGTCATTAAATTTTCATTGCTTTATTCCTAATGCAGTTTCTAACGACTTCTCAGCCATCATGCATTACAGGGGACATCCACATGAGACTGGCAGATATCACTCAGCACCTATAGGAGACGAATGCCATCTAGACAAGCAGTTAGAAGACATCAGAGTACTCTATAGAAAACCAAAAAGTCATGAAGAGGAGGCTTATTTGCTTAAAAATTACATTTAGGGTCTATTGCTTGCCTGTTAACCAACACAAAGGTACAGGTTTCCAATGAGTCCTGTTGAAAAAGTAAATTCCCCACAGATGTCCAAGATGATGGTATTTAGGCAGTATCTCTTATCCTGTCCCTGATGTCTTTTGGATACCTGTCCAGCCTCAAGCAGGCCACCTTAGACATCTGTGCAGTCTGTTTAGACATAGCTCAAGGCAAATATGCATAAGCAGAGGTGATAGGAAACAGTGCTGAACAACTAGCCGACATCAAAGGCTAAATTTTTTATTAGCAGCCTGCAGTTAGAGCAATGCAACCTGACTGAAACTGCAGCCTTGTTGAGAGCTCCAGCTCCCAGCTGAGATGGGGAAGAAGGTAACTTCTTATACAAGTCTGTCTTCAAAAAGAGCATAGCCATTTTGTTTAGGGTCTTTTCACCACTGTTAATGGTTATGTTAACAACAGCAACAGCAGTAATAATAATGATAATAATAATATCATGACCCTTCTTGAAATAAGTACAGTAAAAAAAGGAAGTTGGACTGGTAATTTGGTGTAAAATTTAGAGGATTCTCAATAGGGTGATTTTCACCCTTGTATTTCTATTTATCTTGTGAGTTTTTGGGGATAGCTGAACTGTGAGGAAGGTCATCATCCTGATCAACATGGATCAGTCATCCTGACCATCTCAACCTCATGTAGTGACTTAGGATTCTCTTTTCCATTCCCGTCTGTAAACTTGGGTTTCCACCCAAAAGAAGTCACTGTGCATAATGGCACAGATTTGTCCCACCATGCAGTTCAGGTAGATAAATGTGTATCTCCTTATTATATCTTCATCTTCTGGCACAGCCATGGTGGTGAAGAGTCTCCTAATGAGACCCACAGGAACAAAATGAGTCCTACATTGTGTAAAACTACGTTGTGAAGTGTTATTCAAGCACAATAGTGTATAGGTCCTAACCTCTCTACACAGAAATTGTTTTAATTAATTGTGTAATTGAATAGTCTTGTGAGGTAATCCTAAGGTGTTCAGTAACATTTCTTTGTTTTAAAATGTAGTTTGCAGGGTTATTTCATGAAATACACTGAAGATCTCAATTTCGTGGGATGGACATCAATGTGATAGGAACCATTTAACAATATGAAAACAGTAATGATTCAAAAAGGCAAATAAATAATTCCTCCCTTCCTCCAATTTTTTGGAAAGAAATGTTTTCAAGAAGGAAAGGAAGCTGGTTAAAATTATAGCTCTAGTTTTTTTTTTTTTCATCAAACATCTATTTAGAAACGCATTCCTTTATTTGGAGGAAAAAGTCTTTTCACTGGAAAGATAAAATTACCAACATATTAATCCCATTTGTCATTAAAATTTCAGTTTGTTTCCCATGTCATTCAGGGAGCTCTTTGAAAAAGGGATAAAATAACATCTTAATTAAGGAGCTTTCTAATGTTTTCCTTCTGATAAAATAGGAATCTTATTCTAACCATTTGGAGCTGAATCAAAAATAGTCAGAGATGGGAATGAATTATCCCATGTGAGTAAGATTCACCAGCCTAAACTGCAGGGGAAGTGCCTATTTACCTACACAGAAGAGCCCACTGTCATTGGAGATGCCTCTTTGTTGAGTTCTATGTTGAGTGCACCAGATGTTGGCTCAGATACAGCTAACATTGCAGGATGTATGAGAGATTTGTACCCTTGGACCACGGCTGTGAAGCTGTCAGGGCACCAGCAAGAATTTATTTAGGAATCAGAATCCTGCTCTACATCCAGTGCCTATAATTGGAGTGGCCAGTGATACCTACCTCAGAGTTGAATGTCTATAATACTGGTGCACGCATTTAGTGAGCTAGATCCTACTAACTTGGACAGACCAAAATCTGGTCTGTTATCTTCAGCTGATGTTACATATAGCTGTAATAAAAATTTGTGGCTGTCAGGAGAGGTCCCCAGTGATTGGTAAAAGGGAAACATCACTCCCATTTTCAAGAAAGGGAGAAAGGAAGACCTGGGGAATCTAACTACAGGCATCTAACTACAGGTTATTAAGAAATTATCTACTCAGGGTGGTAAGATGATGGAACAGGTTGTATACAGCTGTAATATAATATCAGATGAAGATAACAGACCAGATTTTGGTTTAGCTTTGGCCTCATCATTCTGCAGCATCAGCACAAAGGTCAAAACTGAAGAACTGTAGAATCATAGTATGGCTCAGGTTGGAGGAGACATTAAAGATCATCACATTCCAACCCCTCTGCCATGGGCTGGTTGCCAACCACTAAATTAGACTGCCCAGGATCCTATCAAACATGGTCTTGAATGTCTCCAGACATGGGGCATCCACAAGCTCTGTGGGCAACCTGTTCCAGCATCTTACCATCCCAAGAAATGAAGAAAAATTTCTTCCTAACATCTAACCTGTAGTTAGATGCCTATAGTTTCCCAGGTCTCCCTTTCTCCCTTTCTTGAAAATGGGAGTGGTTTCCCTTTTTGCAGTCACTGGGGGCTTCGCCTGACAGCCATTAATTTTCAAATATGATGGAGAGCAGCTTGGGAGATATTTTGCTCCTTTGACCCTACTTAGAAGTTCTGGGATACGATGGGCATGAGAAGCCTGACTGGCCATGAAAACCGAGGCAAAGAACTCATTAAGTACTGCAGTCTTCTCCATGTCTGAGAACAGCTCTCCCTTTTCATTTATCAGAGGGGGTACACTCCCCTCTGCCTGTCTCTTCTATATATAAAGGAACCCTACTTGTTGTTTTTCACATCCTTCGCCACGTTCAGTTCCATCTGCCCTTTGGGTTTCCTGATCCCATCCCTCTACAGCCAGACAACATCCTTATATTCCTCCCAAGCCACCCATCCCTGCTTCCACTGCTTAGAGTGGCCCTCCACTGCCCTAGAAGAAGCCCAGTTCACTTGTGAGTTCATTGCAGGGAACATTTGTCTGGTCTTCATCCATTATAGGCAAGAACTGTTAATTTCTCCCTGATCTCCCAAGGCAGAGAGAGAGAATGTCTGCACTTTATGGCTTTGCTTGTGTGTCCAGCAGCCTTTGGGGGACATATGCCAGGTGAGGAGAACACATCTGCAAATGCTCCGATCTACACTGACAGCTGTATCCACAACCCGTGCTGCTTTCAGGTAAGTATTTAGATGAGGAAAAGTGAACTAAACAACCATCCACACTGACAGGCAAATCTGCTTTCATTGTGTGATTTTCTTTCAAGCACAGGTTCAGCTGCTCAGACAAGATGGTCAAGTAAAATTAGCTTCTGTTGTGCTCTGCACAATGCCAATCCATCGTACGCTCCTCAGTGCGGTGACCTGAAAGGAATGTATTGTTCACAGCACACAGTTTTGCTTCCATCTGGTTTGTTTGAAGACTGAGAGGAGGAAAAGGAGAATGGGTGGAAGAGGTGGAGTGAATACATGCTGCCCTGAGTGTTTTCAATAGAGCAGTAATTGAAATGTTGTAGATACTGTTTGCCTCAGCTGTGGCTGCTCATAATAATTAGGGTGATGGATTCAGAGAGAAACAAAAAAAAAAAATCTCCCTGTTTCTCAGACTGAAATAAATTCAAGCACTGGGATGGAGATCTGGGAGTCTACCAGACTCTTGAGCTTGGTAAATTGGACATTTACAAGTCCTGCATCTGGTTGGGATGTATCCAGCTGGGAGCTAGATGATAAAATGCTTTCACTCTGCTGCTTCTTTGAAAGATTGCAGTGATCAAGAGATCACTTCACTACCTCAATGCCTAAAAAATAAAGGAAAAAAAGGCAAAAAGGCTATGCTAATCTTTAAAAGAGGACAGAGAGGAGGGTGCACAGAATTAACTTGATTTTTTTCTATGAGAGCATGAGTGGCTCTGTTGCTAAGTGGAGAGTTATAAATGATGTTTATCATTACTTTAACTTTCAATATGATCTTCTGTAGCATTTTTACAGTCCAGCTTGGGACTAGGCTAACTAGTCCAAATAGTTTACAAAGATCATTTGTTCTGTAAATCTGTCTGCTCTCAAAGGGTAGTGGTCAACAGTTTTTGGCATCAGCTATGACTGAGGTTCTCATGAGGATGATTTTGGAGTGCTGCGTCCATTTTGAGGTCTTCCAGTACAAGACAGGCAGTGACTAAATGGAAAGGGTCCAGTGGAAGTCTTTATAATGGTCAGATTGCTGGAGCACATAGCATGAAAGAAGAAATTGATGGAGCTGGGTTTTTTTAGCCTATGGATAGGCTGAATAGGAATCCAACTGCTTTCTGCAGCGGTGCAATGTGAGCATGTAAAAAGGTTGAAAGAGACTTAGAGGTGCACAACAAAAGGCAGCTGTCACTTAGAGAGCTTGGATGTAAGAAAGAAAAATCACTGTAGAAGAAGCTGAACACTGAACAGAAGCCAAATAATGCCTGTGAAACCTCCATCCTAGGAGATTTTCTAAACTTGGCTCGATTCAGTCTTTGGCAACCTGATCCTGTTTTGAAGCTAGTCCTGTTTTGAGCAGGAAATTTAATCAGAAGACCTCCAGAGACCCCTTCAAAATTAAATTATTATATGATTCTAAAATTGAGACACTCTGTAACGCTTTGAGTAAGTCACTGTGCTTTAGACTGCAAAATGGTTTAGGGCTCTACCTGGGAGAATGGATTAATAACTTGTGTAGATAACTAGTGATGGAGGTCCCTAGCCAGAGAAAAGGGTGATGGAGTCATCGCACAGGAAAATATTTCAAGATAGTTTGCATGTTGAAAAGGTACAGGTGAACTTTGTTATTCAAGAGGAAAAAAGGGATTGTGAAGACAAAATACGTGGTAACCTTATGACTAAGAGTGATGACGATAGATCATATAGGCATCGATAGAGGAAAAATGCAAAGCACAAACCCATATTCATCTGCAACCTTCATTCTCACCTCTGTGTTTTAGAACACAGAGTGCTTTCAACACACCAAAAAACTTGTTTTTCTTTAATAAGGAAAGAAAATCTACTTATGTTTTAGTTTGAACAAAGAGAAAATCTGCAACTGTCACAAAATAAAAGAAGAAAAAGACTTTTGTTTTTCACAGTAAGAAATGTGTTGTTCAGTCTATCATTGTACCTTTTTACCCCATGAACAGAAGAAATATGTAAAAAGAGAAAATGTGAAATGATTTTTTAGGCATTTGTCATTATTTAGGCATTTGAATGGACTGAGTGCAAGCTGCTTTTTGACTGACTGTCTAAGTATGTAGTGATTATTCAGTGTGAGATGACACATGCAAATAATGACTTGAATCCCCTGTCATGAATAAGAACAAACTTTTGCTTGGTGCTACACAAATGCATGGCAAACACATCCAGATCTTCAATGCTATTCACTAAGTCTTATTAGAACACAAATTAGAGTTGAACAGGGTGAGATGAGCTGGTAAGACTACAGAAGGTAAAAGGCTTGAAAATCAAATCTCCACCCAGCTTGTTCTGTTGCAGATTAGATTTTTCAAGGGATGGAACACATCCCTAAGAGGACAGGCTGAGAGCTGGGACTGTTGAGCCTGGTGAAGAAAAGGCTCCAGGGAAACCTGAGAGAGGTCCTTCAGAACCTAAAGGGGCTGTAAGAAGGAAGGGGACATTCTTCAGCAGGGCCTGTTTGATAGGACAAGGGAAATTGGTTTCAAATTAAAAGAACAGAGATTTAGATTGCAAGAAAAAAGGTTTTTTACAGTATGAGTAGTGAGGCACTGGCACAAGTTGCCCAGAGAGGTGGTGGAAGCCACATCCCTGGGGACACTCAAGGCTAGGCTGGATTGAGCTCTGAGCACCTGATCAAGCTGTGGATGTGCCTGTTCTTTGCAGGGGAGTTCAACTTGATGACCTTTAAGGATCCCCTCCAACTTAAACGATTCTGTGATTTTCATCTTCAGTCTTAACCTGCAACACAACGTGCAGAATATTTCCTGACTGGCCAAAACCTCTATGCCTTACCTTTTTATATCTTACAGAAATCTCTTTGGCAGTAGGGCAAAAACATATGGCAAACCCAGCACAAATGATCAGATGACTTCTGCATCTCTCACAAGGGCCGTTTAACCTAATGATCTATTCAGCATTGCTTGCTATGGGTGATTTTCTGGTCATCTTCCTTTTAGCATATCTCTGATTTCAAAGCATATTTTGCCCAAAATGCAAGATATGTACTTTTTCAAGGTATTTTCAAACCATTATGCACTGTACACAAATAAGTCAGCATATAAAATCGTAGAATGGCTTGGGTTAGAAGGGACCTCAAGGATCATCAAGCTCAACATGCATGCATTTGATGGTATGTATGAAAATGAACAGTAAAATTTTTATTCCATTCTCCATTTCCATTAAAATCATCGAGAATTTGCACAAAATTTTCATCCTGCCTGGTTTCTCTAAAACCACCAAATGTTACCAGGATCAAACAAAGTAACTGCTCTGAAGTCACCAAATCTGCCACTCTAATACAGCTTGTTAGATGACCATATGCTTTTACAGCAGGACAAAGGACACAAGATCACTGTATGTGCAATTTCATCTTGGGCAAACCTCCAGGGAAGCTGCATCTGAGGAACAGTTTAATTGAATTGCCAATGCAATCATATCAGAATAAGTCATTGTTTTTCCTGGCAAAATAGGAGACCAATATGACCTTTACCCAATGCATATTTTCTTTCTCCAGCCATGGAACCACGTTGTCTTCTGAATAGGAAATTAACCCAGTAAACATTCTGTTCCTTTCTAAGAAGTCTTGACAGGCTGCAGCTGAGAGAGAATCTGGGTCAAAAGCAGGGTTCCCTCCTCTGACAGCTGCAGGAAAGGTCCATCAGCCACCACAGATAGAGGATGACTCCATCCAGCTGCACTGTCAGCTCCCTGTGCCATACAAAGCTGGTCACTCCGAGCTACCCTAATGGTGGCACTGCAATGCACTTGGAGCCTGAATACAGCCTGGATTTACTTCTTAATTCAGATGCCTAAAGAGGTTGCTAGAAAACTCCATAACAGACTGCCTTTTGGCAGTTCCTGTTGGCCATTTGCATCTCAAAGATGGACTTGTGAAGTCTGGTATGGAAGCAATGTCTTCAGCTGGCTCGATCCAGAGAACTGCCAGTCAATGCATCTATACTTCATCGTATATGAGCATGAGATTTCACTGGAAAATGTGACCTGGATGGGGAATAACATTTTTCCATTGAAGGAATGCTTACCTAGCAGTTGTGCTTACAGGTCTTGAAGCAATAACAGCTTTCCATAGGAAGGATTGGACACAACAAAATTTTTTAAATAAAAAAGTTACTTTTATTTTGCTCCTTTAATTCTACAGACATTTCGTCGTGCGCTTTAAAGTTCTCATCAGAAATGTGGATATTTTTATTTCCCTTTTTAATGATAGCCATTCTTTTCTATATTTGTATTAACACAAAGATGTTAAGAAGAAGACAGTAGTGTGGGGAGTTCATTTATCTTCAGACTTTTGTCTTACAGAGTAGGTTTATATCAGATACAAGGTGTCTAGGCAAAATTATACACAGAAGAAACCAGTCTCTTTTTACTGACCATAGAGGGAGTAGAGACAGGCAATTTAGAGCCTTTATGTAGCTAAACTGAGACGAAATGAATTCAACCTGCATTTCTAAGACTTACAATAAATATCACAACAATTGGGAATGCTCTGCTTCATACGTGGCAAATGTTATTTTTCCTGTCATTGTCATTCCTTGTGAAAGGTTAGAATGATATTTTTCACTTTCCTGGCTAATGAATGCTAAGCATTGCCTTCAAAACTTACACTGTCCCGACTATATCAGAAAATAAACTTTTTTAAAAACAGTTGCATTTCGATGGTGGATTGTCTTTAGTTCTTTTGCTCTTCTGAGCAAACACATAGAAGTTCAGATATAAATTTCAAATTGATGTATTGGGATTCAAGAGCTTCTCTCATTGTCTGCTGGTTACCTGCTTTTTAGTAGCAAGGATAGGTTAAGGAAAGGGTTATGCTCTCAAGCTAACATTGGAGTCATTTCTTTTGAATAAAACAGGGTTGGGGATGCTCAGAACCTCTGAAAAGAAGACCAGACAGTATCTCTGCTGCTTGCAGCCATGTATTTGCTCCTGCTGCTTTTTTTTCAACTGAAATAACAATCCTTTGCTTGAGATCCCCATTAGTTGCTGTGGAGATAATTATGAGGCCAGAGGAAAAAGAAAAAGGTGATTTTGGGTGAAAACATAAAAAAAAAAAAAGAGACAAATTCCCAGTGCAGCACAGATTCTGCATGCGCATTTCTTAACACTACCACTAGTAAATAAATAAATAAAAAGCAAAGAGAAGGCTCTGGGCTGAAAAGCTGAAGCCTTCGTATTCAAGGAAAACAGAAACAAGATCTGTCACAATGGAGAGGAAAGGATTCACCTCATTATTCATAAGCATCTGCAAAGTAGGCACTTCTGCCTGAGCCATCCCCTGGGCCTCCTCAGGAGATCTAATCAATTCAGTCAATGGACTCTAAGCGGCCATTCTGCTCATCCTCCAAGGGACATCTAACACAGGTGAGATGAGCCATGCACAACAGGGGCTGTTTTTGTCCATTGGCTGTCAGGGAGTCCTTGGGGGAAGAAGCTGACATCCACAATTGCAATGATTACACATGGTGAGAGGTGCAGGAAATTATGTACATATGCAACTATTACCAATTTTCATAGAATCATGGAATGCCTTGTGTTGGAAGGGATCATGAAGCTCCAACCCCCCACCAATGCAGGGCCACCAACCTCCCCATTGCACAGCAGCCCAGGCTGCCCAGGGCCCCATCCAACCTGGCCTCCAACACCTCCAGGGATGGACGGGGCATCACAGCCTCTCTGGGCAGCTGTTCCAGCCCCTCACCGCTCTCACAGCACACAACTTCCCCTGACATCCAACCTCCAGCTGCCCTCCCTCAGCTCCAAACCATTTCCCTCGTCCTGCTGCCATCTCCCCTTGCACAGAGCTGACTCCCCTCCTGGCTGCAGGCTCCCTTCAGGCACTGCAGGCTGCACTGAGGTCACCCCGCAGCTTCTCTTCTCCATGCTGAACAAGCCCAGCTCCCTCAGCCTGTCTTTGTAGGGAGGTGCTGCAGCCCTCTGAGCATCTTTGTGGCCTCTTTGGGACCCTCTCCAGCAGCTCCATGTCTTTCTCATATTGGAGGCTCCAATTTTTACAGCTCCCTGTCTGGAAAACACTGATTAATGTCTCTTTCTTGTGAAAACAAAAAGAGTCCTTGGGGTAGATTAAATCCAGGTTAGAGTGTTAGGAATATGAAGAATCACTTGCTGTCTGCCTTGCAGCCTTTTTGCAGGATAAGTGGAAGCTGAGAAAGATGAGAACAATTTAATGGATAAGAGGATCCATGAAAAAAAGTGGAGTCCTCTTTGGACTGCTGAAATGATGGTGAGTCTGTCAGCTTCAGATTAATTTACACTTTTGTATGAAATATTTTATTCTAACCCCTACAACACATGCCTAGCTGATCAGATCGGAGTACAAGTATGCCTTTCATTTGTAGAGAATATGTTCTGGCTTTTAGCAGTAGTTGAGAGTTTAGCTGATACAGTATTAGTTGAATTCATCTGAAGTCATTAGCTTTTTTTTCAGAGATTGCAGTGTGCAATTTGTAGTGCTGTAAAATCCTCCCCTGGTGGCCCCAGTCTAAATGCTCACATCAGGAAGCAAAACCTGGCATGTTAACCTTTGCTGCACTGACTGTATGTAAACTACTTGGTTCAATGAGATATGAAAGAACATTTTTAATAATTATTATTAAAAAAAAACAACAACAACAACAAAAAAACAACCAACACAAACCAACCAAAAGTGGCAACAGATTAGAAACTGCTTCAGTAAGAGGAAGAAATCTGTGCAGAAACTGCTTCAGTAAGAAGAAGAAATCTGTGCAGAGCCAGTCCACGAATGCAGTAAGTTGGTGTCATTCCAGTAAAATCAGTGGTGCTGGGTCAGATTATACCAGTAGTGGATTTGGACCCAAGAGGATAAGCATGTGATAGCACTACTGAATCAAAGATGGATGAAAACACTGCTAAATCGAGATAAGTATTCCTGTCTCCCTACAGAATATAATAGAAAAGGAAAAACAGGTCATGTTTCTGCTGTCTGCACAGCTTCCAAAACATTCATGGTTTCCTGCTAGAGCTCACTGTATTTTAGCACATCATACTGCTGTATTTATGCACACACACACACACACATGCATGTAGCACCATTTTCATCCGCATTTTTTCTCATTTCTCTCCATTATCAGAAATTAAATTATAGCCTTGGTGACTCTGGACAATGCACGGTGAAAACATATTCCTTGAGCCATGATTCTAAATCCCCCTATTATATTTCTGTAGATAAAATGCTGAGGTACCATTCCTGTCGTTTGCTGTATCAGAAATTAGAATATATTTTTCCTGTGTGCTCATCTGAAAGAGGAAGTAATTCTCGTTTTCCTTTGCTGTACCACAATCAAAGTTCATAGGCATCCATTCAGTAGTTTAGCTTAATCATACTTATGCAATTACTGTCAGAGTATGACATTTTCCTTTCACCTTTGTTATTCCTTAGAGATTAAGCTATCAGCCTTTCAAGATCATTACAGTTGTTTACATGATAGGAACAAAAAGAGTCTCAGACAGCTAAAAATCTTTGTCTCTGACTGTAGCATGAAATAAACTCTGCACTTCTTTTGAGTTTTCATTTTGTAGCATGGAAGGAGTGCCTATAACTGAGAAATGGACTAAGTAGGGGAACAGTAAAGTTTCTCCCTAAGAACTGTAGAACAGTTATATGAAAGTTATAAAGGAAAGATACTGGGAGAGCAACTGAGTTTTCCATTGGTGAGGCACTGACATCCATGATGAATTTAAGGCCAGGAAGTACCACTATGATCATACATTATGGAAAACACAAATATCAAAGTCTCACTTTGCAAGTCTTTGCTCAGCATATGGTGGGGCTATGGGGAACAGAGGGGAGGGGAGGGGAATGGAGGGGAGAGGAAGGGAGGGGAGGGCAGGGAAGGGGAAGGGGAGGGAGGGGAGGGCAGGGAAGGGGAAGGGAAGGGGAAGGGAAGGGAAGGGAAGGGAAGGGAAGGGAAGGGAAGGGAAGG
>NW_024884711.1:46768882-46832566 GCF_019232065.1 Centrocercus urophasianus
GAAGGGAAGGGAAGGGAAGGGAAGGGAAGGGAAGGGAAGGGAAGGGAGTGAAAAAGCCCAGCTTTACTTGGATATCTTCAATACCTTTACAAGAGAGTAGTCATTAGAAACGTAAAAATACCTCTGAAGAATACATTTCTCAGTCAGGAAGATTAGTCTAAGATGAATGGTAGTGTCTTGAATATATCTTTCGCTCTTGTCAAACTATGGAAGCTGGCTGAGCTAAGTTATACTCAAAGTATCCTCTGAGGGTAAAACATGCCCATAGAGTTTAAGATAAGCGAGGGTAACAAGGAACTTTATCTACCAGAATCACAAAATCATCATCTCTGCTTCAGGTGAACCACTTTGAGATTTGTGACAGGGGATGAATGAGATTCAAAGAATGACAGAATCGTAGAATCACAGAATGTCTTGGCTTGGAAGGAAACTTAAAAATCAGCTAGTTCCATTACCCCATTAGACTGAGTTGCCTAGGGCCCATCCAAGCTGGCAATTAATGCCCTCCAGGGATAGGGCACCCACTACTCCTCTGGTCAATCACAGAAACACAGAATCACAGAATGGCCAGGGTTGGAAGGGACCTCAAGGATCACGAATCTCCAACCCCCCTGCCACATGTAGGGCCACCAACCTCCCCATTTAATACCAGACCAGGCTGCCAGGCCCCATCCAACCTGGCCTTGAACCTCTCTGGGCAGCTGTTCCAGTACCAAAGAAGGTAGCAGAAAGGACTAAAACTTTTATTTCCCTATTTATTTATCTTCTTAGCAAACAAACAAAGAAAATAAGGATGTTGCTGGCAAACAAATAAAAAGTAAAAGAAGAAAAAGCATAAAATTGACTGTGCCACGTAACCATTTCAAGCCAAAGGTGTCCTTGTACCATTACATCGCCAAGAAGCACTGATCCATACACACCCCAGGATGTTTTTTTACTGAAAGTAACCATCTGACTATCACATAATACTTTAGAACTTTCCTCCTTTATTAGCCTGGCATTCTTTTGCTGGCCTGGCTATCACACTGAGAGAAAACTTTGCGGAGATGTTACGTAGCAGAGAAAGAAGAAGGAACAGCAGAAGAGGCTGTCAGATTATGATTATCCCTTTTTGGTTTCATACCAATTAAGCAATAGCTTCTGCACCATTCCTCCCTCTGAGGAGGTTGGGCACTGCTGAGTGGAAAGGTTGTTCTGAGACTGACCAGCACCGAGGCTGTGTGGGGTTCTGAAATGTCAGGTTTTGAGAACAGCAGATGTTTTTTTGCAAAGCTTGCACAGCTGAAAGGAGTTGGCAGAGACCTACAAAATCTGTCTTGTTTCTCATACATCCCCTTGCTTGACCTTTAGAAAACAGTTCTTGCTCAGGTGAGCTATTCTTAAAAACACACACTACCAAACCCCCACGACTTTCATATGCTTTCTTACAAGGATCTGCTTAGAAATACAGCCTTATAGCCTAATGATATACCTCTTCTGTTTTAATTACTTTTAAATTAATTTAATTAAGCACCAAAATCTGCTTTCAGTTCCACTTTGACTTGCCCAGCACCACTAATAACTTAAATAATGCAAAGTATTAAAGAAGTTTTCATCATTTTGCTTCCTAAAGAAGGGAAGCTTTTGCAAACCTGTCTTCCAGCCCCTACTATTCACTGAGCTTTTTTTTTCACCATTTCCAACCGTAATTAGAAAATGTTGCAAGGATATAAATTATGCTAACAATATCTATGAAGAAAAAGTAGAGAGATCACAGCTGGTGTTGAAACTACAGGAATAGGGTGTTCAGGATCTCAGACACATTTTTGACACCAGAGAATCAACAGGGTGGAAAGGAAACAAGATTTTGCAAATGAAAGATGTAATGAAGATCCTCGTTTTTCCTTTCTGAATTTCTCTGGCAACCAGGCAAGCCTAGTGAACATTTGTATAGCTAGCCAGTTTTGCTGTCATGCTGTGTAAATATGGAGATTGTTTAATTACTCTATTCTCTCCAGTTGTTAAAAGTATACCAAGCTACTCTTCATTTCTCAGTGTATTTTATCCTGAATTCCATAAAACTAAAGGAGTTACTTATTGCACTTAGACTGCATAATTAGGTTTACATCTTCAGCTGGATAAAATGACTCCAGGAAAGGCAGAGAAATCAGAATTAACTGAGGAGCTCTCCTTCTTTCAATCACTATATAATCCTTAGTTTATTATAGAGTAACATTAAGTCTTCTATTACTGAATATTTCAAACCAGAATTTGAAAACAATATTAAAAAACAAGCTTGACAAATGTTTGGAATAGAAACTATGAAGAAAGACAATTTAAAAAAACTTATGAACTGTATTTCTTCCCTGAATTTGTATTTTAGTTTCAGAGATAATAGTGTGTTTACTTAAATAAAAACTGCCATATATTTAATAAACATAATTCCCTAACACAGTAGAATAGATATTTTTAAAGCAAGATGTTTCTTAATTTTGAAAGGCAGAAAGTAGTACTTTCTTTTTGAACTGCTCTTTCCACTGACAAGAATTCAGCAAATATTTCATTTGGCTGAATCAATACAATTAAAAATGAAAGGAATGTCTCCTACCCATGATTGAGCAGACTGCTGCAACCCATGTGCCACTTTAAGCATATTGATTAACCAGATTACTGAGCATATGCTCAATAGAAATTTTGTTCAAGTTTCAAGTTCTGCTATCAGCTGAACTTCAAACAACATACCCTGCTTAGAAACCCAACAAGATAATTACGTTCTTTTAACCTTTCATTAAGAAAGTCTTTATATGTCAGTGGTGGATGGCACTTCAGGATTTAACGTTTCACATATGGAGATACAGGAAATTAATGGACAAAAATAATGCTTTCAAAGCTTGAATTATTGACTGTGCAACTGGGATACATAGAATCATAGAATCACTCAGGTTGGAAAAGACCTTAAAGGGAATCATTGAGTCCAGCCACAACCTAACCAAACTACCCTAACAACCCTCCACTAAATCATGTCCCTGAGCACCACATCCAAATGGTTTTTAAACACACCCAGGGCTGGTGACTCAAGCATCCCCAGGGCAGCCTATTCCAGTGCTTAACAACCCTTTCTGTATAGAAGTTTCTCCTTATATCCATCCTAAACCTCCCCTGGTGCAACTTGAGGCCATTTCCTCTCCTCCTGTCACCTGTCACCAGTGAGAAGAGACCAGCCTCACTCTGCTGCAATCACCTTTCAGGTGTTGGAAGAGAGCAGTAAGGTCTCTCCTCAGCCTCCTCTTCCCCATAACAAACAGCCCCAGTTCCTTCAGTCTCTCCTCATAGGCCATATTCTCCAAGCCTTGTTGCCCTTCTTTGGACCTGCTCCAGCACCTCCATGCCCTTTCTGTACAGAGGTGCCCAAAACTGAACACAGCACTCCAGGTGAGGCCTCACCAGTGCCGAGCACAGGGCAGGATGACTTCCCTGGTGCTGCTCACCACACCATTCCTGACCCAAACCAGGATGCCATTGGCCTTCTTGGCCACACTGCTGTGGCACAGTGCTGGCTCATATTCAGCCGACTGCCCATCAGTACACCAAGGTCTCTTTCCATCATGCAGCTTTCAGCCACTCCCCAAGTCTGTAGGTTTGCCTGGAGCTGCTGTGACCAAAATGCAGGACCTGACTTGGCTCTATTGAAACTGATGCAGTTCGCTTTGGCCCCTCCATCCTGTCTATCCAGGTCCCTCTGTAGTGCCCTTTTCCCTTCAGGCAGATCAACGGTCCCTCCTATCTTGGTGTCCCCTGCAAACTTACTGAGGGTGCACTCAATCTCCTAATCAAGAGCATTGACACAGATATTAAATAGAAGCAGCCCGAGTACTGAGCCCTGGGGGACAAAAACATGACAAATAAGCAAGCAGCAGTTTAGTCCCTCTGACTAACATAGGTTCACCATGTCAAAGAGCAAGGAGACAAGCACAGACAGCAAGGGTCAATTAGCATTACAACATCTATCTTGTTAAGTGAACCTAATTCTTCAGATTCTCTGCACAAATGTTACTTATTCTCTTTTCCTGCATGTACAGGTTACATTTCACCCCTTGCTGTGGAGTACCTACTAAAAATGTGAAGATATCCACTATCAATACTAAAATGGTACCACTGTCAATGACATTCCTAGCAGAGACAGTTCATTTAAGGATATTTAATTACAGCCTTAGAAGCTGCCACAAGTCTCATACACTGAATGTCTAGAATTTGTGATAGAGAATGCTCATGCAGTACTGAAGATGTGAATCTTCAGGCTTATTTTTAGACTCTTATTTCTTTAAAATGTTAAGTAAAAAGCATTCCAAGTAGGTATATTCATTTCTCATTAAATTATTGCTTTTATTTATTTTTTTTTTCTAGCTTATGACTCTGCACAATAACAGGATAAGGAACTTGTCCTTAAAACTGAGAGGACTTTTGCATAAACATTAGTAAGCATGGGCAAATTGATGGTGAGCAGTGTGTTCAGTGGACCCAGTCCAGTTCCCAAAGGACTACAGCACCACATTAAGCAAAATATTTCCACAACTGCAGAACACTGAGCAGAAATAGAAAAAGCATGAACATCCTTTGATGTTTTCTGTGAGCAAAAATACTCATAAGAGTATGGGAAATTTCACCTTCTTCTTGCCAACACCTTGTAAGTCACAGCTTCATCTTTTGTAGGAGGCAACGCAACAATCTTTCTTGCCATGCCTTCTCCTGTACATTTCCTGAAGACTTATTTATATCAGATTTACTCATAATGTGTTTTTGTATTATTCTTTTTCTTAAAATTCATCTAACAGGAAACAGATGGCAGCTAAGTAATTCCTCCTCTAAAGTAAGCAAAAAAATATTGAAACAGAATAACGACTCAAACATTTGCTTAGGTCAAGTTATTAATTGTTGCTCTTTTGGTATTAATTGCTTCTTTAATTACGCTGGCAGTGAGTGCAGCGTGTAAATCAGACCCTTTAGGATGAATCAGCAAAACATTGGGTTGTTCTTGGTTCTGCCTTTAACTTCCTGTGGTAAATATATCAAGTCATCTGAGCTGAGTCCCATATTTCAGATTCAAGGCAGAATAACACTTTATATTTCATGTTTGTCTGACCCATTACTTGGGGCCCAGCACCATCTACATCTAAAAATGACAAATAATGGGGACTGACCTGGCTAAATGCGGATATTCATTGCAAGTGTCTACTTTTGCCCTAGTGAATTCTGGATCCCTCTGTCATAGAAGAAAGGGAAAAAGCAGTTTGGGTGCAGGTAAAGTCTATAGTAGGTAATATGAATTATTCTTCCATCTGTTAGCTAAAAAGAGAGTCTGAGATGAATGGTAAAAGATGTGAACATTTACATGTTAGTCATGAAAAGCTTTGTGACAAGATTCCCATATAAGATAATAAATAATCCAAAGCTGTTACAACCGGAAGAGACTTATTTGACTTGCAACTACTTTGAAGAGCCAATAAATGCAAAAAAATAATAAAGCTTATGAGCATATAATTTATTTACACACATACAGAAATAGATACAGAGCATATGAATGCTGCTATGTGTGTATAAAAATATATTTTTATACAAATTTTCAAGGATGTGTCAAAGTTTTTGCTATCCTACTATAGCTAGTACTCAAGAAACTGGCAGGAAAAAGTTTATGTTCTATTGTAGGTGGTACTTGGATATGGGAGATGAAGTCCTCTGAGGTGTTCAAAGCCAGGCTGGTTGGGGCCCAGGGCAGCCTGGGCTGGTATTAAATGTGGAGGTTGGTGGCCCTGCCCGTGGCGGTGGTAGGAGATTCATGATCCTTGAGGTCTCTTCCAACCCAAGCCATTCCATGATTCTGTGATTCTGTGGAATTCAAAATCCTCAGTCACTACAGCCTCTTATCTTCACAAGCTGTCTGGAACATACAGTCTGACTCTTCCATTCAGTGTAAATTGATAATCTAAGAATTGAGCAGCTTTATTCAAGACACAGGGCGAAAAGTTACTTTCCTAAGATCCTATAAAATACAATCAATAGTTGAATTCATTCCATCAGGCACAATCTCATTTTATGCAACAAGAACACTCAATATTCTCCAAGTATCTAAGCTAAAGTGGGCTTTCTGCACTACATATTTGCAGATACATTGCACTCAGCCATGCTGTAAATTATGCTTTCACATTCTTAAGTAAAATTGTAGAAGTCTTTGCTATAAAAATATGCAAGCAGGCACAAATGTGTTGGGCATTTTAAGCGGAGATAACCTCCTGTGCCTTGTTCCTGAAAACGAACAGCGAGAGTGTTGCCAATTATCTCTAATTACAGTTGGTATAAAGCTTTTTCATAATGCGCTTCTGTATAGTGTGCAACCTTGAAATGAAGTCCCAAGGCTGAAACATTTGTTCCCTTTTCTATTGAGTGCCTTTTTATAAAAATATATAATTAGAAGTTCATTTGGGAGGGAAGATAGCACTCTGACATGGTCACTTAGTAAGCACATAAGACTTATTATTTGCCTCTCAAGAGGCCTGATCCTGTCCCAGTGATTTAATATTAACCACGACAGAATCCATTTCATTCTCCAAGCTGAAAGAGGAGGGAGATTAAAAGTATCATTAAACCTTTTTTCTAGATAATGAAACTGAAGGTTCTTTGCATGCACTCATCATCAAAGCTTAGAATCTCACTAATCTGCAAACTCCTACTGCAGAGGTGAGGTATGCAACCCCGATAACTTTGCCAAGAAAACTCTCAGCATCTATCAACATCAGTTGTATCATTGTATTGATCATTATTCTGTTTAAGATTTTCTCCTGTCCACGTTATGGTGTTTAACCATAAGCAAAGGGGTCAAAATCTCTCAGGAAGGCAGTAAAGGAATAATCTTTCATTGGCTGGAAGGTGAATACAACAGTGGATTTGTCAAACAGTCTATTAGACCCTCTTACCAGGTGCTCATAATTTTGCCAATCTATTAACCATTCTGACAAGGAATTACTTTGTGGACATCATTCTCATTCTGAATTCTGTTGATAAATAACTGTTTCTGAGAAAATCTGCGAATTAAGAATCTGCCTTTTCTTAAGAACTCTTGATAGGAGGCATGTGGAACCTGACCTTGTTTACAGACTCAAGTAAAGACTGAGATCTCCAGTGTGTGTCTCCTCGCATGCTCCTCATGTTACCATAGGTACCATAAGACCCTCAATGTTTTCTGAATCGTAACATTTACCTGATCCACTGCATTTACTGTGTTAAGAAAAAAGACTGCCTTGAATACTCCGCTAAATGCAATTACTGGGAACAGCAAATATCAAGATGTTAATGCCATTCCCTGTATCTCTTTGTTCTTAGAAGTGAGTTCAAATGTCCATTTGGCTAGAAAAACAGTAAAAAAAAAAAAAAAAGGAAAAATAAAAATGCTAATTATCTATAGATTTTCTCATCTCACGATTTTTTCAAATAATAAAATTCATGAAAATCTGTCTGAAGAAAGTGAGCTTCAACAAATTGTTTTTACTTGCAGAATTAGATAATTCAAAGGGTCTGATTCAGAAGGAATTGTCTGATGTGGTAGCCAAGCCACTGTTCATCGCATTTGGAAAATTGTGGCTGCCAAGTCTACAGCGACTGGAAAATGGGAAACATCACTCTCATTTTCAAGAAAGGGAGAAAGGAAGATGTGGAGAACTACAGGTTGGTGAGCCTCGTGTCTGTGTCTAGGAAGATCATGGAACGAATTCTCCTGGAAGAGTTGCTAAGGCACATGCAAGAGGTGGAGATGGAACAAGATAGCCAGCATGGCTTCACCAAGGGCAGATCATGCCTGACCCATCTGGTGACCTTCTATGATGGAGTTATAGCATTAGTGAACAAAGGAAGGGCAGCAGATGTCATCTACTTGGACTCGGGCAAGGCTTTTGGCATGGTTCTGCACCACATCTTTATCTCTATATTGGAGAGATATGGGTTTGGAGTTTGGACTATTATGTGGTTAAAGAATGTGTTGGATAATTGCATCCAGAGGGTTGTTGTCAATGGCTCTTTGTCCAGGTGGAGTCCAATCATGAGTTATGTCTACCAGGCATCTGCTATGGGACAAGTGCTCTTCAGCATCTTTATCACTGACATAGACATGGGATTGAGTGCACCCTCAAGTATGCTTGCGGCCTACCTGTACTTGAATGGAACTTATAAACAAGAGGGGGACTGACTTTCCACATGGTCTGATAGTGATAGAACAAGCTCAGAGAGGTTGTGGATGCCCCATCCTCGTATGTGCTTAAGACCAGGTTGGATGGGATCCTGGACAGCCTGATCAGGTAGCTGGCAGCCCTGCTTATGGCAGGGTTGTTGGAACTAGATTCCTTCCAACCTAAGCCATTCTGTGATTCTATGTTAGCCTGCAGCCCCTCATGGCCCTACAACTCCTCATAGGGAGCAAAGGGACAGCACTGAGCTCTGCTCTTTGGTAACAGTGACAGAACCCATAGGAACAGCATGGAACTGTCGGGGAGGGTGGGGTGGGGGTGAGGGAAAGGCTGTGCCCCAGAGGGCGGTGGTCATAGAACAGCTCTCCAAGGCAACAGGCATGGTCCTGAATGTGGGATCCCACAGAGCACTGGGACACCACTCTGAGAGGGTTTGGGTGGTCCTGTTTGAAGCCAGGAGTGGGACTCAGTGGTCTTTGTGAGACCCTTCTAACTCAGGCTGTTCCACAGCTCTGTGATTCTGTCCTTTTCTTTCCTGATTCAAATCACTTTCATTTGATATTTTGCTCTATTTGCCTAAGAAATATTACCTTTTTAAGCCCTTTTCTGCCTAGTGCGCTCTGAACAGCAACCAACAAGAGATTTTTCCTTTTACAGTCTCCAATCATCCACTCAGGTCACCCCACTGATTAGCCACCTTGGGTGGTCCAAGTACCTTTTTAATCATCTGTTGCTAAGTTACCAAATGTGATAACTGTCTGTTTTAACATGGACTCCTAAGACGTAGGTATCTAATTCAGAGCTTCTTGTTCTCAGCACCCTTTCAATCAATACAAGGACCTATGTAAGATATCTAAAATTCTACTGGTGCTTAGGTTGACATGACCTGAGTTGCTGGATGGTAATTATTTATCTGTAAAATGAGCCTATCATAAGTAAATAAAACATTTAACTCTTCGGCAAGATTACCATAATTCTATCCCAGTATCATGATTTAGAGTAGGAGGAGTGTATCTCAAAGGAGATGAATCCTTTTTATGTCTTTAGTGCATTGGTTTCGATTATAGTTTCTAGCACTGATATTGGGGAAAAAAAAGTAATGTGGAAAGGTTATTACAGATTCATTCACACTACACTTTAATTAGAAACTCCAAAAGAGTAAATTGTATGTTTAATGAAGATGACAATGCTAACGTATGTATACTGAAAATAACTATGATTCTGTGATGACCCACTAATGACAGGCTTAGTTGGTAGCTTATTTTCTGGGGATGAAAAATTCTCCTTGATGTGAGAATTTTCTTTGATTCTGTGGTCTCCCGATGGGCAACACCATTTGACATATCCACACTGAGCTGCCAGATATAATCCCACACCTCTTGGAACTGTAATGAAGTTGAGGCAAGACAACCTGTGGTGTTGCAAACAGAATGAGGTGCAAATGTGTGCGCAATTAAAACGGAACTAGCTACCCAGCAAGCACAGAATGTACAGAAACACAAATCCATGAATGTTCACTTAAATTTAGTCATTCACCCTTTGGCTGAGTATTGTTCCACCTACTGTACCTCCAGGTAGAGTCAAGTAAGCAGATTCAAACATTCTTGAATTTTTTTTTATTTTTTTATTTTTACTTTTTTGCATAAAGCAACTTCATCATTTCAGAGATGTACATGGCAGATAAGTCTGTGTGAGCATCACCTGTTTCCTACACCAAGAGACATCCATTGTGGAGGTGGCTATGCATAGTGATGGGGGTAAACAAAACAGCCCATACACAAAACCAGTCCCTGCCTTGCAGCAGAGAGGAGACACAGACTGAATTGTAATCAAATGTAGCAGCTGTAGTAGAGGTTTTGGTACAGAAAGCCCAGCAAGGCCACAGGGAGGGTGGTGGAGCACAGTTAATCCTGTTATAAATTAGTTTCTGCTTCCTGCTTTGAATGCTTGGGCTACCCTCTTTGTTTCTAGAAAACATCATTTGAAAAGCTTAGCCAGCACAAACAACTTAGTCAACAAGTCCTGTGGCTGCAGGAAAGAAACAAGACAGCTCTGTCTTGTACTGATTCCTAGTTATTTATTCAAGGTTTAAAGGTAGGATTATAAGTCACCAGAATCTGGATTCCTTCCTTAAAAAGATAAAGCTTCAATTAATTGGTTCATTCAGTTGTTCATCTCTAGCATCTGTCAGTGAATCATGGTTTAGGATGCACATCAGAACTGTGGAATCCAATCTAATAATAAAATGGGTCTCAATTTGCACTGAAGTTACACATGTGTCTAGCCAAAAGATTGACCCAACATATAGCAAAAACCACCTGAAAGGAAATTGTAGTGAGGAGCACTGGTCTTTAGTTTAAGAAAAACCAAACTAACTAGTAATAGCCAAAGGTTGGGTACTTTATAAATGTCTGTTCTTTCCTTACAGGTTTCTGTATTTTTAAAAGGAA
This sequence comes from Centrocercus urophasianus, assembly GCF_019232065.1. NCBI lineage: Eukaryota > Metazoa > Chordata > Aves > Galliformes > Phasianidae > Centrocercus > Centrocercus urophasianus. The sequence continues at coordinate 46,779,543 of NW_024884711.1, forward strand.
AACTAAAAGAAGTTAAGGTTTTTGCTATATAGAATAGATTTAATTATATAGTTTTACATTTAGTGAGTATTAAGTAATCATTAAATGAGCTCTTCAGGCTTGATAAGTAAATAAGAGATAAAACTAGTTGTTATGTTATTATATTAAAATTATACATGCAGCCATGTGAAATTAAAACTATTGTTACAGCCATTCTTAGAAAAGAAAACCAGAGAATCATAGAACAGTTTGGGTTGGAAGGAACCTTAGGGATCATCTTGTTACAGCTAACCAAATATGCCAAAAATGCCAAAGCATTGCACTAAAAAGCAAACATTTCTGAGGCTGGACCTAAAACATATTGAAGGAGGCTCCCTTAGGCCAGATTTAGTTAAATAACTGAACTGTGTGAAATTCAGGCATGTACACCTCTGCTGTATTGGGGTACCATGTACTCCCAAAAGAGATAGAAATGGATCTCAAGATGTGATTCAGCATAGCTATGATCAAAGCAGGTACCCAACAACCTGAGTGGGCCCATTTATCTTTCATGTTGAAATGATTGTATTTGGTGCTTCCTAATCTGATTGTGAACTTGCTTGGATGCCCCAAAACATACATATAGAGAAAATATGTTAATTCAAACTTTGCAGAGCTAAAGGCAGAAAGACACTGGCTTCTGCTGAGCCTTTACGGTGCCGTAGCGAGCTATGACTTACTCTGAGTCAGTCTGCCACTCACAGTAGTGCAGCTGATGCTAGGATTCATCTAATTAATTCTAGCTGCCAAAAAGTTAGCTTTCAGTTCTAAGACAGTCATTTAAGCTGACTTTGTTGTCAACACACAGAGACAAGTCCCCCTAGAGGGCTATTCATCCAACCTTTCTCTTTGCATCGACTCGAGATAACATAATGAATGGCTTAGATTAGATACCTAATTATTAGATGGTGAAGGTTAGGCAAGATGAATCCCATCAGACAAAGTGTTGTAGGAAACACTCTGTGCCAGATGAGGACTCTTCTGTGCAGAGACATCTGGCAGTATTCCAACTTGCTTTCTCTTCCAAATAATGTGTGAGGGAACAAGCAGGCAAAGGGAACAACTTGACTTCTATATGTTCCTGGGTCACTGTTTTTTTTTTTCTTTTTTTTTTTTTTTTTCCCCTTGTCCCTGTAGAATCACAGAATCATAGAATCACCAAGGTTGGAAAGGACCTCCAGGATCATCCCGTCCAACCATCCACCAGCTGTGAGTTGAGAAGCAGGAAGTGTTTTTTGGAATAGCACAGAGTGAATAAACTGGGGTCAGTACACCTAGGCTTATTTGCTCTTCCTTATGCTGCTATTTTCTTGCATTGTTTTTTTTCAGCTTGTTTCTCAGAGAGATGTTAAAAGGAAACTTCTTACTCAGAGGGTGGTGAGGAGCTGGCACTGCTGCCCAGAGAGGCTGCAGATGCTCCATTCCTGGAGGTCCTCAAAGCCAGGTGGTTGGGACCCTGGGCAGCCTGATCTGGTGGCTGGCACCATTGCCCCTGGCAGGGTGATTGGAACTAGATGATTTTTAAGGTCCTCTCCAACCTAAGACATTCTACGCTTCAGTGAAAACAATTGCATTCTCCTGCTGTAGCCAAGGCATACACTGTTTTGAAATTGCATGAACAGAAGATATCCATAGATCATAAATGAAGTCACGTTTCTGTACAAATAGCATGAGCAGAGAGCCTGAGGCTTTCAGGGTAAATAAAACCTAAGTGTTATTTCACCACCATTCTCTGTCAAGTAATCAGAGCACTGAACCACTGCAACTCAGATGTTTGAAACAGTGTCCATGCCACGATTACTATGCGAGAAGACTCTTTCCATCAACTTCAATTTCATTGCCTAAAATAAAGCTTTTTGTAGTAGTTTTCAGGGTCACAATATTTTTTTTATGATGACCAAAGAGAGCAAGGGTGTCAATCCTTTTTTATCAGCATAATAACTTAGCCTTAATATATTGTGCTTATCTACTTGCTTCAACATGATGACAACAGAAGAAGAAATTCCTACTGCTGTTACTACAATGAGACATTTTAGTAAAACTGAGATTGGAAATATAAAATCAGAATAGAAAGGGAGAATAAATATTTTATATGCTAGGATACACTGAAGATAAGTTGGGTTTCTATCCATCTGCTCTTGTGCTCCCCACAGTAAGACCAGCCTTCTCACACATAATGAGAAAGAGTTTAAATAGGAATGTATGTTTTAGGATCTACATCAGTACCAGCAGCCACTGAGCCTAGAAGAAAACATGGAGGAAGTCACAGAGCAGGAGAGTAAAGGAGCCATCTCTGGAGTTTCCATCCTGTATTCTATATGCCAGCAGCATATACCACACACCCCAAGGCACTGCAGACGAAATGTGGTACCTCCATTTAGGTGAATGCATCCCACCTCGTTCAGCTATCCTGGGCAAACTGAGGAGGTCTCATCTTGTCTCATGTTCCTTTCTGTAGAAACCTGTGTACGTGTTTAGCACTCTGGGTAACAAGAACTTGGAGAGAAACTTGTGGTTTTAAGTAGAATTCATCTGACATTTCAGTACTGCAATTAAGTTACAGTTAATGACATTTTTTCCCTCTATACGTACACGTCTGCAGGTAAGCTGTCCATTATGCAGGGACAAGAAAGCTATTTCTCTCTGCTTAACAAGGTATTTCTGTATCAGTGACAGGCTGTACTAACCCCATGCTGTTAGGAGTCAAAGGAGTGAAACAAACATTTCTAGAGAGAAGCTCATCTGATCTCATTTCCAAAGCTCTGAAATGAGCTGACTGATCATCTGGAGAGTACCTGTTTCTCTCTATTGCCTACAAGTGACAGACTCGATAAAGAACAGATCCGTAATTTTTGGACATCTAAAATGAGATCAGTTCAATTTCTGAAACAGTTCAGTTAAACTCAGTACTGCAGGAAATCTATTGGCTGTACGATAAAATCACCTGAAACCAGAATCTGATCAACGTTAAGGTACGTGAGGTGAAGCAAACCAAAGCCATCCATAATCCTGACCCAGGCATCCTTGACAAGCTCTTGGCTTGTCTCCTTTTGTGTCAAGAAAAAGTACTTTGTTTTCTTCGGACTTTCTTACTGCCTCAGCCTCTGAGAATTTCCTCCTCTACCGTCCAGCTGGGTTTTTGATTTTGTACATCTTTCTGTAAAAAAGGATTCTGTGAAGAAGAATTCAAGCCCTCCATGTAGCAACTGCTCCACCAAATAAAATTCTCAGCATGAAGAAAAGAAAGCACTATGCCTTCACTTTGGCAGGAAGAAAACAAAGCCTTTCTACTCCAACCCAAAGTGCCCACCTAACTGAAAGCGTTAGTATCAAACTGATTAATTCATGGAGGTTTTCCAAGAACTCTGGAGAGCTTCAGGTGGAACTAAAGGACATGTTCAGTCTTTTGTAAATCAGCTCGGGTGTCTTTCAGATGTTTGCAAATATTTCTGAACTGTAACTGCCCCATGGTGAATTTCAAGTACTCAACAGGCACTCAAAGCAAGGTGCATTTCTACACGCGTTTCATCTTCAGTGGGAACACGTTGTGTATCTGTGAGCAATGCTAAGTGAAATGCAGTGTAGGAGCATTCCTTCTTCACCTCCTTTATCAGTACAACAAATGGATTTTCACCTTAAGAAACCTTATAAATTTAAGATAAATCTACTCAGAAGATGAGAATCAGAAGTCCCTACAAAGTTAATCAGTTCTCCTAAGCAGTCTCTTCTCAGTGACTGTTATCAAAGCTAATCATCAGAAGGTAAAATCTACAGATTTCAGCCTTACTGCCTTCTTCAAGATGAAATTATGGATTCCACTCAGTCAGTGTGTGATTCATGGTTGTGTTTATGTGAAGCATTCATTCCTTTTGCATGTTCAAAATGCTTATCTCACCTTGTTTTCATTGCTAAATAAAAACCTTGGGAAGAAAGAGAACATCAAACAGCGGTCTGGAAGAGTCAGGCTGTAGATTTCTCTGTATGATGCTTCATGTCAGCTTTCTCTCTGCCATTTAGAAAAAGGGGGAAAAAAAGGAAAAAAAAAAGAAAAAGAAAACAACAACAACCAAATTATCCACATGATAGAAAAATCGAAAAAAGCTTCTCATTAATTGAAAAGATTTGTAGTCATCTGTCACAATAATACGCTGAATAACAGTTTTATCTTTAAAAGACAAACACTCTGTTCCTAAAGAGTATGACTTGCCAGTTAACTTCAATCCGACATGAGATCAACTTCTGTGGTTATATGTGATGATGTCAGGAGCTGTGTGTATGGTTGCAAGGAGTCTTGAGGCCATCTCTGATACCCCTGTTATCATTTCATTCTCCTGCATCATAGAATTGTAGAAACGATTAGAATCACAGAATCACAAGGTTGGAAATGATCTGCAGGATCATTCAGTCCAACTGTCCTCCCCATCACTGCTGCTACCACAAGCACTAAACCACATCTCGTAGCTCCTCATCCAGACGCCTCTTGAACACTGCCAGGGACGGCGACTCCACCACCTCCCTCTCTGGGAGGTCTGCTGAGATTTTCCTCAATGCTTTCTGTTTGTAGGCCTTCCAGTATGTCCTGCACAAACTTGAAATCATTACTCTGGCATGGAATTGCTCAGAAAGCTTTTTTCCCTTCCTTTCAGTTTCTCAGCATCCCTGGAGGCAGGCATTTCTGCTAAAGAGACCAAACCAAAATGAGAAGATAAAGAAAATGCCATAGAAACCCTTGCCAGTGATGATGGTGAGAATCACATTTTTCAAAGCCATCAGGAAGACTGAATTTGGAAGGTTTATTATGTTAAAGGGCCAGCATAGCAGCAAACACCACCCACCAGACTGTGGACTTTATTCCTCAAAATAGCAGCTAAATAGTAATTTTCCAATTGCTCATACGTTATTCTTTGTCCTCAGTTATAATTCATTGCTAACCTACCTTACATCACTGGTGTCATCATAATCATTTCTTGGCTTGTTGACCAACTAAGGGACTCATGTAAATGTCCATTTATCCCAGCTCCTCTGTAATAAACATGCACGTTGCTTGCTTTTTCACAGCACATTGAGCAGCTAACTGGGCAGCTAGGAAGTTTACAGTGAAACATTTAGAGACTGATTTGCTTTATCTGTTTTCTACATCTACATTGTGATGAGTAAAATTATGCCTTAGAATTTGCTGATTATGGTGATCAAGCCTTTAGCAACTGCTAAAGAATCTGCTGTATATCTCTCAAATAGAGACATATATGTTGCTAGGCTAATCCCAGTCTTGATATGGTCCCATGGAAGCAACAGACAACTGGATCTTCATTAATAAACACAGAGGCATGGTGGAATCTTGGCACATGGTTCAGAATACTACGAATGAAAAATTTCCAGCCCTGTGAAGATATGGAGAGTGGCAGTCCTCTCAGCACTTTAGCAAAATAAGAGCAACCTTCTGCAGGCTCAAAATAAATGTTATGGATAGCTGGATTCTCAATTTTGGTCATACCTTTCCCTAGTATTTCTTGCAACTCCTGGATTAAGTTGCCAGCTTTATGAGGTAGTAAATTGGTGAGCAGTCTTTTCAGACAGCTATTTAAGCTGACAAAAGCAGCCACTTTATTGTGAAAGCACTTCCATCTTGTATGACATGAAGAGAGATACATCTTTTTTCTCTAAAAACCTAGGAAGCGTGTGCGTGCCATGCAAGTGCTTATCTAATCTCTATGTCTCATTGCACAACTAACCAACACTTGCCTCTGTTAGTTATCTCCAATGAGTACACATTATTAATAGAAACTCAAAAAATAGCATTTAAAGCATGCTTACCAGCATCTTCAACAGCCTGACAAGTTGGCAAGCAACAACATGACTTAGGGGAAGCTGTTCATCCACAGTACCTTTAAAAATAAATGCAGTTTGTAACAAACACTGTTGATTTATTTTTATCTCTTATCTTGAGCAGTTCCTTGCTATGAATAAGCAATGAAACAGCAAGCTACTGAGCAACACTACTGGAAGAGAAAGCTTGAGAGCAGTGTTAGAGCTTGTAGATCTTCTTCCGTTTTCATACACACAGAGGAAATAAATTGGTCAAATTCATTATACTTCTCCACTATTCTGTTCCCTATATGGTTGCTGACCATTCTGCTGGTCTGCAGAAGCAACAGGTCTGCCTTTGGTCTCTGGTAAAGGGAAGAAAAAAGACATGTGTAAATCCATTGCTTAGGTAAATGTTTCATGCACAAGTTGATATTTTTTCATGTGTCTTTTCTGCAGGATTCAGGTATGGCCAGCAAGGAAAATTAACACCATCACTGATTTCTTCATTTCTATTAAGTTGTTCTCTACAGAATTATAATCACTGGGAAGAAATAGTTACTTGCAGAGCTGATTTGTTTAATCAGTTTAAGTTAGTTGGGGAAAAAAGCATTCTTCATTCCTCTGACTCCAAAGTGAGCTTGAAAATCGATATTCACCTTTCAACTTCTTAAATTCAGGCTAGATGGATTCCACCCTATGTTTTCCGTATTCAGGACATGGAGCTCAAGGGTTGTAACAACTTCCAAACAGCTTCTAAGTGAAGGAAGAACATGGAAGGTATTGTAACACAGAATTGAATTTCCAGTTAACAAAGTAATTGGTTTTCCTCAGCCTAGCAGTTGGGCAAGAAGCTGTTAGTGACTACAAAGCCATTGACTGATTCACCCCAACCTCAACAAGCGCCTCGGCCTGGCAGAAGTGAGAACAACTGTGAAGAAAGAACAGTTATAAGGCTCCGTCTGAGATATCGCCTTTCACAGGATTTCAGCTGAACGTGGTTTCACCTCTGTATTGATTTGATTCATCAGCCCAGTGGTAATATCTCAATATAAAAATAGAAACAGTGGTGATGTCACCAGAGACCTGAAGCTACCCACGTTGAATGGTAATAAGTAACTTCTGCCTACTACTGTGACAAATCTTTAGGGAAGAACAGAGACAGTTCTCCATTCATTAGAAGCCTGAAACCTTATTTCTGCTATCCTCCACAAGGATTTTTTTTTTTAATCCTGTTTCAGAGTTTCTGTCTTAACCCAATATATCTGGGAAGCAAACAGTAGATGAAGACCTAAACCACACTGTCCACCACTTGTGCCAGTAGTTAGAAAATAAAGAGTTTCTAGCAGTTCTTAGAATGTTTTTGGACAGATCTACTAACTGGAAGTATGTGCAGATACACCTATTTCTCATCTTGCAACATCATGCATCAGAAAACAAAAAAGGCAGCTTTCAAAATTAATATTCTGCTAAAAGCTGTAATTTCCAGGCCATGATCCTTAAGTTGTTTTGCCACAACTAAGAGCAGAAGCATTCACTTTCCATTTCTTTAAGAGGATCTAGAATATGAAGTACTTTGGTGTAATACTTTGTATAAACCCCTTTATCCTTCTGCTATAGGCAATGAGTAATCTTTAGACAGATGGAAGGAAAAGCCATCCTTGTGTTTGAGTCTATCTCAGCAGAGGTAAATTATTTTGTTTCTCCTCTTCCGCACGATTCTTTTCAGATCAATAGAGATTCTGCTTAGATGATGTTTCATACAAAAAAATATAAGGACATATATAGCAGCAAAAGAGCAATAACATATAAATTCCTTCCTGGCCCCTGTATTTTGAGGTGAGGATTGTTGTGGGGTTACCACAACATCTTGTTTTTCAAGGAAACTATTATTTAAAGGAATAATTAGCTCTGCCTCAAGATTGGTCAAAGCATTTACTAGCAGCCTACAGGCACTTAAAACACTGCTTTTTTCTCTGTTGTTCCCATGTTTGCTGGCTTTCCAGTTGGCAGCTGCAGCCTATAAATAGCTGGAAAGATGATTAGCCTGAATGACAAGACTAAATGATTCACAAATGAAATAATTACATTGCATCTGGGCAGAGCTCTGCAACTGAACTCATAACAGTAATCACTGGGCACTGGGCACAAAAGAGGAATAACCCAGGATAAGATCAGGACCCATTTTGTGTCATTGTTCATAGCACTCTACAAAAAAATATTCATATCCATGGTTACTGATTTTAAGGATCTGATCCAAAGCCCATCGTCTTCTAAAAAGCTCAGGACTTGGTTCTGCATTCTCCTACCAGCACGTCTTTTCCATGCACGTGTAGAAATTCAGCTGCAGGCAGCAACAGCACAATTAGGTTTCATTGAGTGGAAAATCCAATCTTTTCATGCACTGTTCATGCAGCACACTGTCTTTCAAATAATATTATTGTTGACCTTGCTTAGATAGCTTAGTGAAAAAAAAAACAAGTGTGCTTTTTTCACACTGACTCTTGTATTGATTTCTCTCCTGCAGCTTGTAAAGCATGTTTCTTTTCACTGTTTCCCAGAAATACTTCTCTGCAGGAAGCAACACCCAGTTGCAAAGGCCTCCTTGTGTTCCTAGAGAATGCCTTCACTTCACTTCTGTTCCATCTTTTCTCTGCTTTCTGAACTCCTATGATGAATTACAATTTCTTTTACACAATCACATAGATTTCTTAAAAAACAAGAAGTGAAATAAAGAAAATGATGAAAAGATCAGGATCACTTGCTTGAAAAGCTAGAAGGAACAAAGCCTTCTGAAATGTATGCATTCAAGCAGCTTGTAAATAAATACAGATAAACTCTGATATTGCTTGTTGAGATGGTTTTCATCAAATTCAGAGCTGTTTACAATTGTCCTCTGTGGTTATTATGTTGATGTATGCTTTACTCATTTCCCCTGTAACTTTATGTGGTCTTATCTGAGTGAGAATTAGTGGCTTCTAGCATATCTAAATTCAAGATTAAAAAAAATCACAATTCAGCCTTAGCAGCAGTATTAATTTCTATTTGTGAAAATCTGTATCATTTTGCAGCATTCCTTCTCCCATTTACCACTGGTGCTACAAAGAAGTTGTGGTTCTACAAAGGACCTGGTATCTGTGTGTTTGAATCTTTTGGTGTTGAAATGACACTCAATTTTTAAAATGCACCAGGAGAACAAAAAAGACAACGTTAGACACTCATATCGTTATTTGTCATCAATTGCTTCTTCGAGATTGTTTGGGGAAAAAGAAAGAAATACCACAGGTAAATAAACTGTGAATGGCACTGTGTTGTGCATCAGGTGGTCGGATAGACGGTTGGACTGGATGATTTTATAGGTCGTTTCCAACCTTGTGATTCTTGTGATTCTTGTGATTCTTGTGATATGACATAGATGAGAACAAAGGGGCCATGCACCCATCTGGGCCAGCATGGCAGAGACCGAGAATGTCACGTGTTCCACAATCAAGACACATTCATTCTCTGCAAAATATATTGTGTTCCACTGCTGAATCATGGAATCATGGAATCACTGAGGCTGGCAAAGACCTCTGAGATTATCCAACCCAACCATCCACCTTCCACCAATATTTCCCACCAAACCATATCCCTCAGTACAACATCTGAATGGTTCTTGAACACCTTCAGTGACAGTGACTCCACCACCTCCACAGGCAGCCAATTCCAGTGCCTGACTGCTCCTTTGAAAAATAAATTTTCCCTAATGTCCAACTGGAATCTCCCCTGGTGCAACTTGATGCCATTCCCTCCAGTCCTATTGCTAGTTACTCAAGAGCTGCGTGAATATACAGAGAGCATAATCTCCCCTAATTTTAGCCATTTAAAAGTCCAGTTTGAGCTAATTCTCTGTACTTCTTTTTTAAACAGCCAAGAGATAGAATTTCACACTTAAAATACCACCTCCATAAACATGAGTATCTAAAAGGCGGGTTACTTAATTGTCTTTATCCCAAGAAAAGCTTGTCATAATACCATTAACTCAGTACACAGTCCGTAGTGTAATTCAGTTTAATCCTACACAGTTTTCATACTTTGACAGTGAAGAGGTCAGACATGCTATGTCAGTCATATGTCATGTGCCATAAGTGGCATTGAGTAAGGTCAGTAGCAAGATAGAAATCAGAATAGTCCCTTACCACTGCATGACAGCTAAGGTTGTGACGTGAACCAATCTATATTCTAATTGTTTTAAGATCATTTGAGACAATATCTCTGCATCATGACTGCTGGCTAATGTTTGCTTCTTTAATGTCTCTGTTTTTTATCATTTGGACATGTCCAAAATAGTAGATAAGATCCACTGAAATGATAAGTGTACATGTGGATCACATTATCCCATAATAAACAAGATGGGAAGCAGTCTTTCTGCTTCTGGGCATACCAGTGAAATGGGATATAAAAAAATTACAACCAAACAAAAGAAAAACAACTAAACTTCCTAAGAGCATATAAAACTTCGAAATCACTTTATACATGAGAGGAAAATGCTCAAAGATCAGAGCTGCCATTAATTATTCAGCCTCCCCTGCCATCATTACCCTCACACACCTCTCAGAATGATTGAGAAACTCCTGAAAGTGCCACTCAAAATACAAAAAGTTGTTTACCTCATAAACCACCAAAGAAAGAATAGCTAGAAAACTCTACTACTAAACACTGAGTTCCTAGATAGAGAAACCAAATCAAAACCAAACTACTATGTTTGCAGTTTTTGACACAAACAGAGGTCTGGGAACATGAGCAATATAACATTGTCTGGGTTGAACGTGTCCAGAGGGCAGAAGTCAGTCATTTATAGAGGCAGCAGGGAAACATTCATAACATGAAATAGTCCATTAACACTCTGTACCTCACAGTGTTCTGAACTGTCTCCTTGTTATGGAGGCTCCCATCAGGAAAACTAACAACAGCACAGGGGATTTATTCTGCATGATGCCATGATTACTGACTCCCAAGCAAAAAGGGATCCCATCCACTTTCACATTTTCAGGAAGCAAGGTGAGTTAGGGAGCCCTTTAAAGCATGTCAGGAATTGAGGGTACCAGCAAGGGGAGCAGGACATTGCTCTCACCAACAAGGGTGCCTGAGTGATGAGAATGGTGGAAGTCCAATAGAAGTAGCCATCATCATCCAAGAGTCCAGGTGACCAGAAAAATCTGTCATGATGGAGCAGAATCAAGCTCAGACCGGTAAGTTGAGTCAGAAAGTTAAGGTTCAGCAGTGTATGAGGCTGCATGGGCACATTTGTCCCAAGCAGAGACCTTAGGAAGAGGTCCTGACCTTAAATGTGGCTCGTACACATCCTCAAGGAGGTTTCTCATAAGTGTTATTCATGAAGATATACATTGTTCTCTGGTAACCTCATGAGTGCCTCTTTCCAAAGGGTGAATCTCACCTTCCTAAATAAAGTGTCCTAAGAAAGAGAAAATGGTTTAAAAGCAACAGATTGCAGAGACCAGAGCAGTTACCATAATGTCAGGAGAAAAGAAAAGAACTTAGCAGTTGGAGTCTGTATATTCATTTATTCTGCACATACAACCATAAACATCTTATACCTGCCCAGTTAGGGAATCCTTTGAAAATGATGGTAGATATTTCAAACAAAGCCAAGGAATTCCTGAAAATCAATGAAATGCCTTAACCAAAGAGAATGGGACAAAAAGGGGATCTGCTTTTCACAGGTAGATGGGATAGCCCTCTCTTCTCTATGCACCAAGTGTGTGCAATGATATACACCTGAAGAGGTATAGCTCTCTTTTTCTAGCATCAGGAAATGTGATGAGTGGCAAAGATTGTGCCAAGACATGTTCTCCTCTCAAGTAAAACTTGTTTGTATTCCCATTTATAATGCAAAGGAAGGATTAATTTAATCCAGCAGCAAGATTTATCTGGAGTTCCTGCAGCCACAAATACCACATGAGCCTGAGTTTGGAATGACATAGAACAAATTAAAGGAGAGGAACTAAGTAGAACATAGAGCAAAATTAGGAAAAAGTTCATAGGGAAAAGGAATAAACATAAATAAGTATGAGAATCACATAAGTATCGTAGAGTTGGAAGGGACCTTTAAAGACCATCAAGTCCAACTCCCAAAACAGGGACGTTCACAGCTCAATCAGGTGCTACGTCCATCCTGAAAGAAATCTGTTTTTTACACGTTCCTGAAGCCTGCACTTCTGTGCTTGGTGCCCTCTAAGTGTACAACAAAGGAAAGGGAAAAGTCCTGCAACTGAATGCAGTGCTTTGCTGTTCCTCTTTGAAGCAATATCACAATTCTGTGCGCAGCAGATTTTTCAACACCACTAGGCACGTTAATAGCTTAAAAGAACTTTAGAGAAAAATGCAGAGCACATTTGTTAACTTGTCAATGAGAAATCTATGTGATCTCATTTGCAGTGCTCTGAGCCACCACCAAAACTGTATTTACTTGCACATGCACTTTTTTTTGTTTGATAATTCATCAACAGTTAAAGCCTTATTCAAAATTTTCAGAAGTATCCGCATAGGAAACCGCTGTGGAATTTTCTCCTGAGAAATCGCTGATGTGCAAAAATAACACATAAGCTAATCTTTAATTTACTGGCAAGACTACGTTGCATATTTACAGAAAGCTCTCCAATGAACAGCAGCGTTGTGCCCCGAATCCAGCAGTCAGCAGCACAGGTCTCAGCTCACAGTGTGATGCTGACCATGGGGACAGAAGCAGCAAGGTCCATCCAAGCACTGCACTAAGCAAGGAGGCACAAACCTAGTGAGGATTTTCTAGAGTTAGATTGAAAGTAAACAGATGTTAATAATTTGTGGGCCGCTTTCAGGAACTGGCTGGAAATCAGGAAAGAAATATCAGCACAATACAGTAGCCCACATTTTATCCAGTTGAGAAGAAATACAGCCAGCACTAAATGTCAATGTGAAGTCTTGCCTACTGCAGTGCCCATGACAAAGTCATGCAAACATTCAAGCTGATGGCCCTTGACTATCAAGATAGGCTGTTCATTTTGCTAAGCAATTCTGCACCCTGAATATTCACTGAAAATATTTTTTGCTGAAGCTTAAGCATGCAGGGATTAGCAAACTCTGGGGACATTAACCTACTGAAAAACGTGACACTACTTCAGTCTTGAAAGCAGGTCAAGTTGTTTTTGTATCTTCTTCCATTAGAACACGCAGCTAACCACAAGAATATGCGTGATTAAATCTTTCACGGACACTTTCATTGTCACTTTCTGAAAAAAAAAATCTACCAGCTGTATTCACATTCAACTCAGAAAATAAGCACACAATCTGTATACATCAGGGCAGACAAACTTTGACATTACAAAGGTTGTCTAGAATTCAGCTAGTCCAATTGCCCTCAGTAAGCAGGACCACGTACAGCAGGTTGTCCCAGGGAGCACCCAATTGGTTTTCAAATATCTCCAAGGACTCCAAACCTCTCTGTGCAACATGTTCTGTGTTAGACCACCCTCATGGTAAGAAGGTTTTTCTCATGTTTAAAAGACGTTTCCTAGAATGAATCACAGAATGGCTTAGTTTGGAAATGACCTTAAAGCCCATCCAGTTCCAACCCACGTCGTGGACTGGTTGCCCCTCACCAGGTCAGGTTTCCCAAAATCCCACCCATAGCCTTGGGTATCTCCAAGGATGGGGTACCCACAGCTCTGGGCAGTGCCAGGGTCTCACTACCCAATATTTTTCTTGTATTTCAGTTTATGCCTGTTGCATTTTGCTCTTCCACTGAGAAAAGCTTGCCCCCACTTCTTTCCCACCCACCAGGGGGTGAGAACACTCACAGATGAGCAGCTAATTACAGAACAAATATTAAAATGTGCTGTAAGACACTTCTACTTGAAGGGATTGATTGGTTACATAGGCTTGTGTACAGACAGTGCCATGATGAGAATTGTAATTAACACAGAAACACACTGATATCATATTGATGCATAATATGTTATTTATATACACACAATCAATATAAATGGTAACCAGCTCTGGATTTGATGAGCCAGCCCTGCATTTGTTGTAGCCTCTCACCATGTTATTTTTGCTAATGAACAGGACAAATGGCAAAACTTACCAGAAAAACACACAGAAGCTTTCAAGCTTAATTGGCTTCTACATTTGGGTCAGCAAATGTTCCTGCTACAAAGCCAGCAAGGGATTCTTGCAACTTATTCATGTTTCTAACCAGCACAACAGCAGCTAAAATGATAGGCAACCATGGCTACCGTTGTGGGATCGGCAAACTTCCTTTCACAGCTGTAAATATTTGTAGTGGAGCCAATTAGAGGCGGCATGCTTTTGTCAGCATTGCCTAGGAAACATCAATACCTCCTCCAAAGAATCCCCCACCTCTCCTTATCCTGCCGGCATTTATTGAACAGTAGTGTCAGCTCTGGTGGTTAATGTTGCCTCCTACATGCACAGCGTTGGAAGGTCTGTTGGCAGTAGGTGAGAAACTGTCCACAACATGGCACAAAGCTGCTCCTGGGGGCATCAAAACCTGGGTTCCTGCTCCTTAGCCACCAGATGAGCCTATGAAACCAGCATGGAGGCAGCTATGAAGTATCCCAGGTGTGCTTTTTCAATTGGCTGCATTCTAAACTGACTGAAAGATTTCAGGATTATTTTATATAGCCATTCGTATGCAAAATCCCTGTACTGAGAAATGCCTTTCAAGGGTATTTGTAGACTGATACATCTGCTTGCAGGTTAATTCTATAAACAAGATTGCTGTGTATAGAAATCACAGATAACTGTGCTGTCTCCTTTCACTCAGAGTGGAAAAAAAGTATATATAATCATGTAAATCTCAGAAATATTCAGAAAACAACTCCTGTACATTCTTCTGTGATTAGTACCCAAAACAGAAGGCACCTACATGCAGCATACCTCAGATTTTTCAAAACACAGCCCTCCCTGCCAGATTTATAGACTCTTTTCCAGGTTTGAACATCCTCAGCTTGCACTTGTCAAAAACCTCACTAATGTTCAGGGCAAAATCTAGTTCATGTTAAAAAAAAGGTAAAGCACGTAGGGCAAACGCGGATGGTAATCCCAGAGCTGATTATGCAGTTTTATGTCATGCAGATGACAGACCATTTGAAAAACCTACTGTTAGCTTCTTGCTGACATCTCCTGTCTCGTTTTCAGTTTTTCAGCTCATTGCTGTATCTGCTCACACACTCCTGCTCAGATTTTGGCTAACACCAAGCTAAGGGCTGATGTATGCTTGGAGTGGTGCCATTAGGTCAACCTGAGAGCAACACATAGGCCTGACACGATGAACAGGAGAGCTGTAGGGCATTATGCACCTACTATCACCTGCAGCTTTCTGATTCCTGCAGCCATAATCCTTGTGTACTGATTGTGTGGCATTTTCTTCAGAATCCACGAACTTAATCACAGAATCATAGCATCACCGAAATTGAAAAGACTTCTGAGGTTGTCCAGTCCAACCATCCACCTACCGCCAATATGGAAGTGGTATAGCCCAAACTTCCAGGTTGGAAAGTATGGATGTATCAGCTTACCCAAAAAGTCTTGAAGCAGATCAAACAGCCTCATACTTCCCAGTATGATACTGAGAACACTTGCGCTGTGAAGGAAGATGAAGAATGAGCATTTTCACTACCAGCTAGGGAACTATTTTGCTCGTGGTCTTGCGAGTTACAAGATATGAATTGCAAATGATGAGTTATGAGTTAGAAAACATGTGGGCTAGAGACCTCATTAAGCGATGAATTAGTGAATTCACACTAGGCTAGCTAGTACAATGAGGATTGAGCCCCTGTTTATCATGTTTGTTCTCTTTCCTAATGAGTTCATAAAATATAATTTTATTGACAG
The DNA here is from genome assembly GCF_019232065.1 of Centrocercus urophasianus. Lineage (NCBI taxonomy): Eukaryota > Metazoa > Chordata > Aves > Galliformes > Phasianidae > Centrocercus > Centrocercus urophasianus. Next base: position 46,795,257 of record NW_024884711.1, read on the forward strand.
AGTACATTGTCCTGTAAGGCAGACATTTCCCAAGATCCATAGTCTTATTTGTCAAGTGACTTAAGTATGGAGGATGGTTATGCAGACATGCATTCATGTTCATTAGCTATCTCTGTAATTCCTCTGGTTTCAAAATACAAAGGAGACATCATTCCAAACAGCTGCTGGTTGATCAGAGAAGCAGTGCTGTTGTTTCACAGAGGATATAGGAATACATTTATAAGAATTTTGCACGATTCTTTCTCATGTCAGTGACAGCAGAACCCATGGTGGTGCAATGACTCTGCTGCTCTACAGAAAGCATACAAAAAGAAAGAAAAAAGAAAAAAGCATACAAAAAGAAAGAATACAAGGCATCTTGCACTTCCCTAATCAGTTGTGCAGCTGGCAAGTGTTGCAGCTGCCCAGCAGATGCTGAAACAGGTTGTACCTGCATGACATGAAAGAAAACAAGAAAAATGGAGGTCAGAAAGACCTTGTTCAAACAGCCCTGATGTCTTTTCCCCTCCCAAGTGAAGACAGTCACATGGTGTGAAGATATCAGATGAACTTATTACTTATGCAAGCATTATGACTAGTGCCTTTTTCTGCACTTTCCACTGATGTGTTGGTTGAAACTCCAGTTTCCCAGCCAGCAGCAGCTGACAACAGCAGCAACCACAGCACAAATGCTTAACAGTGTCGTTGAGTGAACAAGCAAGAGACACCAGCATCCCGCTAAAGTATACGAATGTGTCAGTTTTACAGTCAGAGAAGTGGTACAGCTGTTTACCATCAGTTGGGATAATGAGACCATTGCTCAGGCATGCCAGGATGCAAACATCATCTACCTCCATGAACTGAAAGGTGACAGCTCATGCTGTGGAAGCTAATATAGTGTCTCACTTCCCATGCTGCTATTTAAATCCTCAGGAGAATAATGGCCGACAGACTTGCCCAAAAGACTCTTAGAAAAAAAGTCTGATGCGTCAACATAGATCTGAAGTGAAGCAGATTCCATCAGAACTGGAAGAAATGTATTTCCAGACTTATCAGTCCAACCAAAGTCTTGCTTTTATTAAATATCATTAGAACAGACTGAGAGTAGCCCCGAGGACTTGGGGTTCTTCTCCAAGAAAAACAAGGGATTCACATTCATCACCATAGTATAGATTGCAGACTTTTCAGCCTACAGAATGGGAAAACCATTATCAAATCAAAGGTGAGAGAATTGGCAGTCCATTAATTCTGCCAATAATTGAGCACTGCATGCTGAAGGACGTATCAACACTGACCATGATGTTGTGTTGTCAAATAACTCAACATAAATAATGGTATAAAAAAAAGAGAAGCCCTGTTTCAGTAGCTTCAGCCATTTGGAAAACATGTGCAGGTGGCATTTTATATCAAGTCTAACATCTAAAACCAGGGGCAAAAGTCACTGTGGTTGAAGTCCTACAGAGAAGAGTAAAAGATGGAAGAGTTTGACACATCAGGTTGTAGTCCCTCTGCAGGTTGTCCCTCACCACAAGCCTTTCACACACTGTACAGATAACAGTAACCTAAGGAGAAGAGGGAAGAAGGAGTTGGATCATTCGCCATCATTTCCCATCTTCTTGCTCTCTTTCTTTGCAGGTGTTTCTGAAAGCAGTGAGAGTTTGTGCCTCAGAGGCTACCTCCCAGTTATCCAATGGGATTTGTATATTTCCTGTAGGTTTCTCCCTTCTATTACTAGCTACTATAGAATGACACATCAGCAAGGTCTTTCCCACCCGACTAGCATCTTTATCTATACATTGCATAGCAATTTAGTTGTATACATATCAGTGGCTGACACACCTTACCAGATAGTAGTCCATTCTTACTTGTTATAATGCGCCGAGTAAACTCTCAGGATTGCCACAATACAAAGAGCATCACAAACATCACAAACACTGATCAAAGATGGCATTTCATCCTACTGGTCCACCTGAATGCACCTTGATACGTTTCTACTCAGCTGGAAAGTCTGTGCTAATGATCTGAAAATCATTGTGCTGAGGAGGTGAGTCCGCACATGAATGTGATAAATGTGAAAAGACTCCAAATGTTCACTTAATGTTTCTGCCACAGACACGGATCATCAAAGCAAGGAGAGGTTCAGTATCATTGTTCAGTGAGTACAGGACTCATTCATTTTTTTCAAGGGCATTTTTCTTTCTGTCAGGGATATCACAGTTTCTGTCATCCCATCTTCAACAACTATAAATTACAAAAATGGAAGAAAACAAATAACAACAATAATAATAATAGACCACAACATACCTGATCAACCTTTCACTCTGCCATCGTCAATGCTACCAGTAATGCTTGGATGCTACAACTTCCTTCTTATCCAATTTTGTTTTGCTGTAGAAAAATACCCATCTGCCTCTTACAGACTTCAGAGATGTGGAGCTGCTCTGTGGATCCCAGCAGGATCCAGCTGGCACTGGGGAAAATGCTCTATAAAGTATGAACTCAACCAGAACACAAACAAACCGCAGAGATGTTATTACTGCAGAACTGAAGGCAGCGATGATGAGAAAATCTGGCCAGCAGTGTGAAGAGGGAAAAAGGGATAAAAAATAGATGAGTTAAGAAAAAGCTGGAAGTCTGCATAGAATTAGTTCAAAAATCTGGTGTTACATGGTGTTTAAGTTCACTGCATGGGATTCAGGCAAGAGCACAGGTTTCCCTAAGCCACCGCAAAATACTGCTGGCTCTCTAACTAGGCCACATTCAGCCCAAGCTGTCTGTGCCAAATCTCTGCTAAACACCAGTCAGCCAATTTTATTTCTGCTGCTTATGAAATGGGCCTTCTTCCAGCTTTGACTCTACCTAGCAGTAGATCTAATGCTTCCTGAGTGGTCTTCACTTTCTGTGCTTTACGGTGAAAAAGGCATGGATGAGGTGAGGGAGAAGGGGAGACCAATTCACTCTGTGACATCATCACTGCAAAGCACAGCAAAGTGTGTCTGTGAATCTCTCACTTTCCTGATGCGTTCCCCCTCCTTGGTCACTTCCATGGTGAACCCACATTATGCAATCATACCCGTTTCAAGATCCTTTCAGCTGGTGGTCCCGAACACTCTAGATTATTTTATGGAAAATGCACTTCTTACTTCTTCCATTTCCTGTGCCCTGAAAGGAAAGAGAAAAGTGAGGTAGATATTGTAACAGCAGCGTCCTCTGCAAAAGTCCTTTGCACCTAACCTTGTGACTGTCTGGTGTGTTATCAGATAGGAAGTCAGTGGCATGACAAAATCCTCTCCAGGTTCACTCTCTCATCTTTCGAAGCTAAAAACTCAATTTCCAAACCTGCCACTTTCCTCATCCTCCAGAAACTCTCTGCTATCTTCAGTCCATTTGCAAACTTTCATTTACTTAAAGTAATAGGCAGAAATATCATAGGTGCTTTTACGAGCATTTTTTCCTTGTAATTTTGAAACTGAGATTCATTTTTCAAAGCTTTGCAAATCTGGATAAGATAATATGCCCTGCTTTGTACAAGGGAACAGATTAGAAGCTCTTAATGGCACTTCTCAGGCCTTAAAAACCTTAAAAAGTACCAGGAACAGCCTTTGAGTCTTCACATTAGAACTTGTCCACTGACTCAAGTTTAGTTTTTTGAGGTGCTTTATGCAACTTGAATGCACATCAAACCTATTCTTTATGGAACAGTCAGCAGAATGAGGGAATCACTAATATTTTGAAGGGAAATGAATGGGCTACAAAATATTGTTGTAAAAAACTTAAATTCTTGGCGTATAAGGTCTTTAAAGACCATTCTGGACATATACTGTCTTCTGTTTATGACTGTAATTTGATTTCTTTTCATAATGCATTTATGTTCTTCACTTCTTCTTGTGCACTCTTAGCTCTTGGCATGTTGACTCATTTTAGTATCGGGAGAAAGAAAAATGTTGTATCTCTCATTTTGACACACACATCCCACAGTATCTAGACCACTGAGTCAGTCTTTGGATAAAGGTTACTTGACATCGTCCTCATTTGGCAACAGAGAGAGTAGGTTGAAAGCAAACACACAGATACCTATTCAAAGTAATTTTCTCCACCACTGATTTCTCACAACTAGTTACTGAAAGATCATCTTCAAGCAGTGCCACCATTCTTCCTCTTTTCACAGTGCACTGTTATCAAATCCCTTCTTCCAAAGGATTTCTCTATCCATTCCAGAGTGGATATACTGGCATGGGCACTGCAAAAAAAGGCAGTAAATGGTGAGACCAAATTTGTCTCCCAGATTTTCTCATCCAATGGTTTTGTCCAACTAGGCGACCTTGTGGTTTTCTCCTGTAAGCCTTGTACAGAATTAGCATGTATGGCTAAGTGGACGATTCACTTATGAGCATAATTCTATCCTCCATGAATAAAGCAGTGGTTTCTATGGGCTCTCACTGGAACTGCTATGTCAGAGGTGACACATGGGAATAATAGGACCATCCTTTCACATTCCTTGGTTTTGAAACTGAGTTACAAGAAGCTATTGTCTCAAATTCTACATAAAATTTCTTCAGTTTGTTTTCTGGTCCACAGTCTCCATGCAGTCATGGAAACTCATATCTCAGTAGATAAGGAATGTCAGCTTCCATATGGCAATGGAATAGGACCATACATTATAACAACAGCCAGTATTTATTCTCCCTAGGAAAGTAACAGCAGTAAAAGAAAAAATCTACCTTTTTTCCCCTTCCTAAGGTACTCTATAAGCATAAATAAAAATATATGTATTTCAGAGACAGAGAACCAAAGAGATTGGGTTCTCGATATCAGGAGGGTGATTCTCCTTTAAACCTTTCAGGTTTTCTGATCACCAGGCACCACTGAGATGTGACTTTCAGATCTAGAGGAGCCATGTCTCCTTCATGAAATCCTCTTCTTTACTTATTAGAAGGTTTTATTGGAAACTTTCCAGACAACCATGAGTACTAAACCCAGACGTCATCTATAAAATCACACTGCAGTTTTTCTTCCAGCATTTTATTTTTATAAACTCAATTTGAAACTTTGTGCCGTAATGCCTTTCGTGGCTCATTGTTCAATGCAGTGGTACAGCACAGTCAATCCAATAATAACATCTTTTAAAATTTAACTTGCTCCCTCCGTCATTTCTGATAGCTTTTTTAGATGACTAATTAATAGTAGTGCAAGGCAGTAGTACAAAACTTCTTGTCAAAAACTCAGTTAGGACAGCATGTGTTTACCCTATGTTCAGTTTTCAGACTGTGTACCCCTCCTTCCTAGTACAAATTCAAAGCACTGTAAGTTTGTCGACCTTGTTAACACAACTCTGCAGGGAGCCACACTTTAAAACTGAAAATATCTAACTGCATGTATTGATTCCACAGCCTGCTGGTGTTCTGAAAAACTGAATTGCCTTTGGAAAAAAACTAACCTTGTCATTGCATACTGACAAAGAAAAAGCTCTCTGGTTAAGGCTAGTGCAGGCTCTGCCACCCGCCTGCAACAGGCGAAGTTAAAGAGTGTTGATTTGGAAATGGGACATAAAATATAATGGTAGGGAAGAAAAGAAGCTGGCAATCAAATAAGAGCTGAACAGGAGTTTTCAGGGATGAGAACAGTGAAAAATGAGCATGAAGTGGAATGGAAAGGAAATGGGAAAGATGTGAGTTGCAGACAGGGGGAGAAACTGAATAAAACATTGCAAACAAGCTCATTTAGACCCTAGCAAAAAAAAAAAAAAAAAAAAACAAAACCAAACCAAACAACAACAACAAAAAAATAACCCTAAACTATTTCACTGAGAGCTGTATGGCAATGGAGTTGGGACTTCGCAGCAAACAGGATCACAGAATCACAGAATCACCAAGGTTGGAAAAGACCTCCAAGATCACCCAGTCCAACCGTGCACCAACCAGCAATATTTCCCCACTAAACCACGTCCCTTAGTACAACATCTAAACGTTGCTTGAACACCTCCAGGGATGATGACTCCACCATCTTCCTGGGTAGCCCATTCCAGCTTCTAAAGACTCTTTCAGAGAAGAAATATTTCCTAACATCCAGTCTGAATCTCCTCTGGTGCAACCTGAGGCCATTCCTCCTCATCCTTTTGCTAGTGATGAGGGAGAAGAGGTCAATAGCAATCACTGACAAACATCTGAGATAACTGCCAGATGCAAACTTCTGAGAAGAGCAGCCAGATTTTCCTCTGTATATGCTGCTCCATGTTGGCTGGCTGGGGCAGCCCAAGAGGAGGCTCAGGTGATGAGATTTTCTCTTCTGCACTCTCTTTAGAGACAAGGAAGAGCAGTGGAGAATTCCTCAAGGAACTGGAAGTTGGAATTGCCATTACTGCCAGTTTTATTTTCAACCCCTCAGTTCTTCTTCTGCTCTCTCTCATGTTGTATCCCAAATAACTACAGGTTTCCTCAATGCACATGGCAGTCATTTCCACTGCAATAATCTATACTCCATCAACACCAATCTGGAGGAGTGGCAGTTGCAATGTTCCAGCTATAACGTTGTTCCGTTGATTCAATGAGGAAGATAAGGAAAGAAGAACAAAATGATTTGTAGAAGTCATTTATGAAAGCAAAAAATACTTACAAATGATTTTTAAAAAGCCAAAACAGAGAAAAAATAAGTCAAAGTTAATCATTCTGAAACCCAGATATGCTAATGTCAAGTAGAAAGCACGTGGTCAAGAGCCAGAGTGGATTCCTGGGGCTGCTTTTCTGCCTTTGAAGTACCTTTGGGCTGATAATGAAACTGCTCTCAGCAGGAACAAGAAAAAAATACCAGATGTTCTCAAAGAAATGAAAAAGCTTTCTACTGTCAGGCTGGTAGACCCTGTGGCTAGCTGGATGTTAGGCAGAATGAAAGTCTATTATGTTTTCTTTCTGAGAGACTCCTTGCTGGTATTTCAAAGACAAGAGACAAAACTTCCTCATCGAAATGACAGATGTCTCTCCAGCCTTGAGAAGGCACATCAGTGCCTACATTCTGAGAAGTATTTGAGAAAAAATGGGAACAATTTCTTTCAAACGTCCTGCATCTGGCCTGTGAGAGTTCTTGCCAGCTAAAACAGCCACGTGAACAGCACACTGCCAAGATAACAAGGTACATCTGAGAAGCTGTTTATTCTTGGTGAAAGCAGTGGAAGTTTAATGTTCATTGAGGATCAGTCCATTTCATAGGACAGAAAGTGCTGTGGGAGCACAGGAACTGGGAGTAGAATATCTGAATTCAAGAACTGGCCTTGTGTTGGGATGAAGATTTTTGTGCTCGGGGTACCTGCAGAAGCTTAAGCTTTCAGGTGAAATGGGCTTTAGCCAAGGACTTCACCTTATTCCAGTAAAGAGAGGGAGAGCCACACTGAAATCCAACCGAGAATGTAAACATATAAACCTGAAACAGAGTGTTCCTTCACGTCTGCCTATGAAAAACACCAATGTAGGTTCCCTGGTTCCCTCTCTCATGAATGATCATTACCATAAGGGTCAGAGTTTGAATAGCATCCTCCATTTTTCTGCAAAGTGGAAACTTCTCCCTGTGTGATTCAGCAAAAAGACACTGAACTTGAGAATGATCTCATGAAAGCACTCAGGTTTGGAACTTCATTTTTAGGTTGTGCTGTTCTGACAGAGGGATGGGGCATCTTTTTTTTTTCTTTTTTTCCTGTGGGTTATGCCAGTGAAGACAGAACTCCCACCTGCACAGAATAAAGGACTTGAAGAGAAGCACACAGAGATGTCCCCTCTGTAGGAGAAACATTCAGCGTGGCTCCATTCTGGTGTCTGCAGTCAATTCTAACTCATCGTGCAGACTCATTCTCTTTTCTCTCTCATTTCTAGCTGAAGCACTGATGCTTTCTCCAGATGTCACCCTATGTGAGGTTAGACCTGTTTAATAAGATTGGGCAACCATCCATTGATTTGTTTTCTCTCTAGGCCAAAGGCATAAAGGCAAATATGGAAGCCCCTGCAGAAAGAGTCCATGAAATAGGAAGAGGAAACATATGTCGATACCAATCACAACTTCAACCTTTACCTTTTTCACAAATGCTATCTTCCTCAATGCCATGAGTGCCAGATCAAGAATCTTCCAGTTTCTGCTTCTGATTCCCACTGGATTGATTTTGACCAGTGTTTTGATCACCAGGAGAGCAACATTAATGAATGGAATTCAGGCTTGCAGCTGCAAATTCCAAATTTTGCATGTGGAGACCAACAGTTAAGCATTTCAGCTTCTGCAAATGTCTCCATCTCTGAAAGCAGAACAAGTAGCCTAGAGAAATCATATGGAGTTAAGAAAAATAAGTAGATTCAATCTTGAGAGAGGACAACACATTAATGCGTACAAATCCACTCCTTAGTCAATACCTATGGGTGCTGTTCCTCTCTCTTTAATTGCCATCTTGATGCTGTTCTAGCAGTGTCAGGAATTTGCAGGAAATCCCATGCCCTATTAGTTGGTGCACGCTGCTGAAGGATCCAGGCTCAGTTCTGTAGGGCTCTGTGATAAACTCTTGGATGAGTATGGGTACCATATTTCTGTTAAACACATCAAACATCCAAGGGGAAGATCAATGCTGAAAAGAAGAAAATAATATATTATTTTAAATATAGCAGCCATCACAGACTTTAAAATTTTGGGTTTGGCCTGGTGAAATCAAACCTGAACTCAGTATGCAAAAAGACAGAAACAAGTGCATCTTCTTTTTCAGGAAATAGCTTTATTACAACAAACAGATAATAGTGATAGCAGCATACAGAGGACGATAATCCAACTCAGTCACTACCAACATTCTTTAATCTTCATAAAATCTACCTAAAGCTAGCAGCTGGTACTAGGTATTGCCCCTTAGTGACCAGTGGGCCATATTGGTGGTAGGTGGATGGTTGGACTAGATGATCCTAGAGATCTTTTCCAACCCTAATGATTCTATGATTCGATGATTCTAAGCTTGATCCAATCTGAGAACCATAATAATGGATGAACGATTCTGATTTGGCCAACAATGCAAGATGATTTTGGTCCTGCTGCAGAAAACTTTGATGCCTTAAACAAGCATGCTCAGTGTTTCATCAGCAAACTGTCTTCTGTGTGAAAGCTTTCTTAATTCCATGATCTGCTATTTGCCTCACCTCCAGAGATGTGATTCTGTTAGGAGAGCCTGGCATGTGGAAGAAAGCTGACACTGCCTAAAAGCATTAAGAAGAAAAGAAATGACAGTTATATACAGCAGTAGCCAGACATGACAAAGAAAAAAAGCATTTTTACTGTGTAGTGGATGGAAAACATTTTGTTTGTGGACCACATTTTCATTCCCTGCAGGGCAGAAAGTGAAAATGTCACTGTAAGTTTTAACTGAAGTGACAGCTGTAGTTAAACCATAGGCTATGTAGTAGTGGGAGTGAAAAATACACATAATAAAATAAAAATATAAACTACAAATGCTAAATACCAACATAATAATATGCAACATATGTAGCATGAGGTGTCCATATGTAATAGCAGCATGTATGAAGTTATTTCTAAGGCGCTGAGTGTTACATGGATTTGTATGGCAGAAAGGTTCCTTTCCAAGCAATTCAAGAACTGGAGAGAGATTTCCTTCATGTCTCTGACTCGTTGCCACTGATCTGGATATATATAATGAATCTCTATATATTGAATGAGGAAATGGCAAATGACTGAAGTCTGAGGCTTGCAGATCTGATAGCAGATGCGGAGGAAAACCAGAACTCCAGAGCCTGGGAAGTTTAATCCTTAAACTTTAGAAACATGATCACCCCTCATGTAAAATGCCACAACATCCTTCTAGTTGGTCTCTGTTGAAATTTGAGGTGACAACCTTGAACATGCCTTGATCCCTGAAGGCCAACTATTACAGAATTCTAAGGACCATTATGAGGAATTGCTTTTACTTTATGAATGAATACATTTCTTGTGAAGTTGTAAAGTGACAACATGGTTAGGAAATGTTACAGCATTGTAGCTCCATAGTGGTAAAGTCTTCTACTACCCAAAATTATGTGGCCATGAGTGTGCTTGTTCAGAACAGACCTTTCTCAGACTGACACCAAATTGTGCCTCATCACTGTCAGTGGGGGGGGGAGGGTCCTAGTTAGCATGGATTTATCTATCCAGGATTCAGTAAGGCCTTTTGAACATTCTCGTACAGCATCCTTCTCTCCAAATTGGGAAGATATGAATTTGATGGGCACAGCGTTCAATGGATGAGGCACTGGTTGTGAGACTGAACTGAGAGAGTGGTGGTCAATGGCTCAATGTCCAGATGGAGATCAGAGATCAGTGACAATGGTGTCCCTCAGGGCTCAGTGCTGGGACCATCTTCATCAATGACATTGACAGTGGATCAGGTGGATCACTGACAATGGGTCAAACACCCTCAGGAGTTTGCAGATGACACTGAGCTGTGCAGTGTAAGAGACAGGATGCCATTCAGAGCCGTCTAGACAGGTCAAACAGTGGGCCCAAGAGAACCACATGGGGTTCAATAAAGCCAAGTGCAAGGGCTACAGCTGGTTTGTGGAACTCCTACTGTCATCACAAGCTGGGAGTGTAAGGATTGAATACATGGAATTCTGCATCCAACTGTGGAGTCCTCAGAACAGGACAGTGGAATGCGTTCAGAGGAGGACTATGAAACTGAGCTGAGGGATGAGGCACATCCCTACGAGGACAGGCTGAGAGCTGGGGCTGTGCAGCTGGAGGAAGGAAGGCTGCAGGGAGAGCTGAGAGTAGCCTTCAGTACCTAAAGGGTCTGTAAGAAGGAAGGGGGCTGATTCTGTAGCAGAGTCAGTGTAATAGGACAAGGGGAAATGGATTCAAACTAAAAGAGGAGAGAGGTTTAGACTGGATATAAAGAAGAAATTATTTATAATAAGGCACTGCACAAGTTGCCCAGAGAGGTGGTGGTGCCTCATCCCCTAACCTTGGGATGGGGCAACACCGACCACCTGATGGAGCTGTGGGTGTCCTGTGCATCACAGGGAGTGGGACCAGATGGTCTTTAAAGAGTTCCTTCCAATTCAAACAGTTCTATGATTCTATGATTCTAGATAGTATAGGTTACTGCCAACAGTGTTTGTTTCTCACCACTGTTCAGTTTCAGCAGTGTACATGTAGCTCTCAAAGGCAAATAACAAGTAGAAAAAAAAAAGGTTTATTTTCGAGAGCTTTTCCCTGTGTAGCATTAATATATGAGAGCTGTTTTCTTTGGTGATTACTGTCCACTAGCAGCCTGGCTGCTGCACACAGCAGTTGTGTGCATGTTTTTGAGACACATGATATTGCAACACGTGAGGGAAAACATGTCAAATTATGCGGTGGCATTTTCATGGCATAACTCACTTCACAAACAGAAGAAAATGCTCTGTCAGTGGCTACAGAACTACGTGTTTTGTAAGAACTTTATGCCTTATAAGAACTTCATGGCTTTTTGGGGGGGAAAAATACGGAGGCAGTCTGTGAATATGCATGCAAAGCTCTGCAGCAGAGCGGTAACCTAGCAACTCCGACAACCCAACCTTGAAAAGACTTTTATCTAATGTTCTGCTCATACAGCGAGCAAGACACAGGGGGAAAGCGTGTGCCTGGTGTCAGCAAAGTTTGTAAATTAGCTTCAATGATCTCTTATAGCTTAAGTCCATGAAGCAGGAGCACAGCAGCCCACAAAGCAGGGCAGAGGTATTATCACCATGCTGCTTCTCCGCTGGCATAAAGGCATGGAGGAGGAGTTATTTGCTGGCAACTCCTTGACCTTGGAGCTATGCCTGTGCTGCTGGAACCTCCTGGTAAGAAGGAGAATCTCCCCAGTTATTTTGGCAGGGAACGGCTGGTGGGAGAACAACAGCTCTTAGGAGTAAAGCACACAAGACTGAAGAAAATGAGCCCCCCACCTTTCCTACCCCTCCAGATTTAGATGCACATTAAGCAACTGTCCCCTTAAATAAGTCCTAGCACAGAGGAAATCTACTTGCACGCATAAATTAAGCATAAGATCTCTTTGTTTGTCCACAATATCCTTCTAGCCAAAATGGAGAGTTATGGACTGGATCAGGTGTCTGAAAAAGCAGCCATACCAGCAGGTGCAGAGGCAGCCATTGATAGGTGTAAGACTAACTGGTAGCTGGTTGTGAGCGGTGGTCCTCAGAGGTCTCACATGCCCCACTGGAGTCACATTATACATAGACAGTCTTCAACATAGCTGAAGCTTTGGAAGTGACCTAGTTTTGATAAACCATGGCATTCAGGAGGCTTTAGTGCTCTTCATGTGGAGGAGGATTGAAAGCAGTAAGATAAGAAGATCCCATTACTGTGAAAAAAACCTACTGAAAAATGTTAAGCGTGAGGGTTGTAGCACAGAAATTAGGAATCAGCACTATGGACTGCTTAGTTGTAGAGGATGTTGCAGTTCCATGCAATTACTACAACGGATTCAGAAAAAAGGAAAGACCCAGATGCAGACATCTGTTAACTATAAAAGCTGACATGATGCATTTATGTATTGAACAAAACATAATCAGGATTCAATCTGCTAGGTTTTATTTTCAGTGTTGTTAGGAATTCAAAGTGCATTTTCATGTATGCGATCATTTTGCCTAAAAATCATCTGTCTTTCAGCCATTTGTACAGAAATGGGTGTATTTCTCACCAGATAAATTCTGTAACTGCTACTGCTGTCCCCTCTTAACATGCATCAAAGATCAGCTGTATAGACTGAGTGGGAAGTGAGTTTTGAAATATTGTCAACTACTCATTAAATGATTGGGCTGTTCTTATTATCTCTGCCCATGGCAGAGGGTTGGAAGTAGATGATCTCTGAAGTCCCTTCCAACCCAAGCCATTCTGTGATTCATTCTATAATTTTATAATTCAATCATAGAATCAGCAAGGTTGGAAAAGACCTCAAAGCTCATCCAGTCCAACCATTCACCTACTCCCAGTAGCTCCCACTAAACCAACACAGCATCCAGTCTTTCCTTGAACACCCCCAGGGTCGGTGACTCCACCACCTCCCTGGGCATCCATTCCAATGCCTGACCACCCTTTCTGAAAAGTAATACTTCCTCATGTCCAGCCTGAATCTCGCCTGCCATAGCTTGAAACCATTCCCTCAGGTCCTATTTCTTCTTCTTCGTAATTCTTCACGGACTTCCAAACATTGTAAACTGGACAACAAATGTATATTCCTCTTTTGCTAAAGCACAAAGATGTTCTGAAAAATAAACATTCACTTTTAGAAACTGCATTTTGAGAGATTTAGCTATACTGCAGACAGCTTGAGAATCCATTTTTTTTTTAAAGTAACTGATAAGAATGTATATTGAGAGTAGGAGGAATGAAATATAAGTTAAAAATTTTCTAGGCTATGCAAGCAAGAAATATGCAGCTGAAATGAAGAGAAAAATCAATATTGTATTATGCGTCTTTAATACGCCTCGAGTATAAAGTGCACAAGTATGACAGAATGTTACAAATTAAAAACCAAGCAAACTCAAAAAATTTCTCTGGAAGAGTGGTCAGGCGCTGGAATAGGCTGTGGTGGAATCACCACCTCTGGAGATGTTCAAGAAACATTTAAATGTTGCACTGGGGGACATGGTTTAGTGGGAAATATTGATGATATGTGAATGGTTGCACTGGATGATCATGGAGGTCTTTTCCAACCTTGGTGATTCTATGACTAATGAGATCATCAGTCAATCTTATGCCTCTCACTTGTTAAAACACTTTAAAAACCTGCCAGCAGCAGTCTGTGCTCACCAAAGAATTAATCCAACGCTTATAAAACGCCCTGTAATTTTATCCATCTAGCTGAAGAATCAGAAACAGCAAGCATAGTCTTAGATACTTTCACCTCTAGTACATATGTACATTTTTCTATATCTTCATGAAGAGAACAATGAACACAGAATCATTTAGGTTGGAAAGACCTCTGAGATGCCCAAGTCCAGCCCTGCCCACCCCCACCATGCCCACTGACCACGTCCCCCAGTGCCACATCTCCACGATTCTTGAAAGCATCTGACATTTGTTGTTCTTCCCAATGGGAAAAGCCCAATGCTGAATTTGAAAGCAATAAAGTGGAAAATGCATCTAGAAGTGACAGTTTGAGTGGCAGAGCATGGCAAGCTGCATCTCTGTTCTAAGTAACATCACCCCAGCAGAAAAACAGGGAATGGTTTCACTCTTAAATATTCCTGTTCAAAAAACATTGTTTGGAAGAAAGTAGAGAGAGAGAGAAGTTATGCCCAGGAGTGCTCCTTGGGCTGCCTAATGCTACCCTGAGCATTCAGGAGCAACGCTAATGCACACAGACTTTATTTCAGTGACAACTGAAATCGTGTGGTGTTTTTTCAGTGTTTATTCATTCATCTGGGAAGATAAGTGAAATAACACAGCTCAGATTTTGGACTCAAACGTCTTCCTGAAGCTTTCATTCCATTTGTTTTCCCTTGACCTTTCATGTTGGTACTTTACCTTCAGAAAAACCCATGAGTTCCCCACTTATAACTTCAGCATCTCTCAGGCCTCTTCTCAAACTAAAAATCTGTTTTCATCCCTCAGAGACAGCGATAGGATGACAGCCAGAAAGGTTAATTGCTTTTTACAGGCGGCATGTATGGAACAAAGGAAAAGCATCCCTTTCTTTCATGTTCCATGTAATTTTTGTCCTTGTTGAAAATGTGGCTGCAAGCAACAGAAAAAGAAGGACCTTAATAAGGTGTATTTATTCTAAAATGAAGGGAAGTAGCCTCGGGACTTCAATGATCATTTTTCAACAGGATGATAGCAGCTGTACTCAAGGAGGCACAGGATGGAAAGCCTCTTGTTTTTGAGCTTTTCAAAGAAACAGGTGGGGGGAATGAAAGATGCAGAGCAGAAAATAAAATTATGATAAAGTCCAAAACTGCAGCAAGAGGCTTAATCAAGGCAAAAAAAGAAAAAAAATAATTAAAAAAACAAACAAACAAACAAGGGAGGGGAGGAGAGGGAAAGGGAGGAAGAACCCCCAAAAAAGCCAATGAAAAAAAGCACCCAAAAATATCAAACCAGCATTTTCAACAGATTTGAGCCTGTTTGTTGTTGGAAGAAAGGAGCTACCACACTGGCAAAGAAAAAAAAAAAATATATAGCCCCTTGTACCCAAAAACACAATGTGCTACGGCTAATCTCTGAATCTGCTTGACTGGAATGACTGAAATTGAGATGAAATTCCAAGGTGGCGCTTTGAATCAGAATACGGAATATCCACTGATTCCAGATGTCCTCCAGGGGACATCATGAGTAGCAAGAAAGACGCGGGGCAGGAAGACTCAGCAGCTCAGTGTGAAGTGTTGGCAAAAAAAGACATTGGTGTTTAATGCTTGCTATGCTGAAGGAAATTGTACATATTTAAAACATTCAACAAGCATTCTCCTTGTGGCCAGGATATTCCTAGATGAAGGCTCCAACTCAAGAGCATAATAACTACATAACAATTCTGTGATTCTTATCATTCTATATTTCTAACTTCCTGTTACTCTTCCCTATTCCCAGCATTACTTCTTCAAAGTTTCCTTGTTTTTTTGTCTGAACTCCTGGCTACTTTCTAAGGAGACTTCATTTTTAATTAATTTTGGCTTTCAGTTGCTAGGTTTCTTTTTCTTTTCTTTAAGAATTTTCAACTTGAAACAAACTGTAATTTTTAGATATTATGGAGATGTTTTATGAAGAAAAGAATTAAAACAATTATGGACTGGGACCACAAGAAAGCATTTTAACTGAAAAGTATATATATGCATTAATTAAATACCTAGGGAATCCACATGAATAATTTTACAGAAGGAAAATTACTGTTTCAAACAACAGTAGAAAAACAGGTGAGAAAATTCCTTTACCCTTCAGATGATGCTCAGGACTTTTGTCAATAAATTTGGGTTTTAAAATGAATTTTGAAAGTGAATTTTATCAAGTAGTTCATCATGTCCAAGAGCCTCCACTGGGAGTTGAGCAAATCAAAGAATAAAGAGTTCAGAATAGCACAGCGCTCAGAAATAGTTCCTGCAGCAGAGCAAGTTAAGTCTGTAGAGTGGAGGAGGAGAAAAACAACACATTAACATCAGAGAATGGTGACACATCGACTTCACATCAGTCTTCCGCTCTCTTTGGGAGGAAATGCAGTTGAATTGATATAGAATCAACTGAAGAGACACTGATAAGAACAAACATGGACTAAGGCTTGCTATTAGAACAAGAGCAGGAAAATAGAAGGAGAAGGAGGACAGAAAGAAATCTCAGTAAATAACAGTAATATTGGGAAAGAGGTGGAGAAGAAGATGGAAAACAAAAACTGTGATGAGCAGAAAAGGACAGCAGGAAGTTGAGGCCTATTATGGAGGTATATTCTCCTAGCTCAGGAAGTGGTAGATGGAAAGCTGACAGACCAATGCTTCCTCTTGCTGTTGTTATCTAGAATATGCCATAGTACTGTAGCTGTAGAGACCTGTGTTATTCAAATAAGATGGGAATAATTAGCCATCAGTAGTAAAAGTCTGCATTTACACAGAATGCAAGGCAATGTAATAATCATGGTGATTACTAGACAGCAGGTTGAATAGAAAGTGGCTGAATTTCAAAGTCAGTAAAGGACAAAGTTACAATATATTAAAAATGAGGTTAAAGTGGATGGGCAACGTCTTCTTAAAATAGTAGGGAAAAAAGAATTTAGAAATGCAACAATGATTTTAAAGGATCAAGCAGTATTTGCTTCAGAAGGGGCAGTGGGTGTTTTCAGATGTATTACTGATTTTTCTACCTTCAATGGAAAAAGGAAAAAATTAGTCAGATTATGAATAAATACTCTTGCTTCAATTAAGGAAATGCCTGAATTGTGTCCATTCCCTACTTGTAAAAGAAATTATTATTAAAAAAATAAAGAAAATAGTCCAGAAAGGTTTAGGATCTAATGTTGTGAAGCACTGTGAAATGTTGTACCATTAGACTTGTTAACCTCATCATTCAAATCAAACGTATTCCTTTCTCTGGAAAGAAAACAATTATAATAATTGGAATATTCATGGGAGAGTCACCAAATAATGCAGTACATATGATTCTGTGATTAGCAGATTAATATATTAACAGATCATAACAAAAGCAATGGCAACTAGATGAGATGGATATCCAGACATTATAATGCTGTGGAGCAATGATTTTGCTCATTACATGATTTGATTTTGACATGATTTTGATCATTACACAAAATAATGTGGGAGGGGGGAAGGGACATCTTTCATCTGTTTTTATTACTGTTAAACACATGCATATGCAGACATGATGTATCTGCATACATATATATGCATTTATCTCACACACAAAAACTCTAGGCATATTTTGTTATGCCTTTTGTACACAAAGAAGTTTTGTTCTCCAAAAAGAATTTCTGTGGATGTCATTTCGGGGACAAAAGTGGTTTCAGTATTAAATCCAGAATATCAGTGTTTGTTTTCCATAAGGATCCTTGAGTTTTCATACTCATTAGGGGAACTTGCTCAGATTAGCAAGACAAAATGAGCAGCAGTGAATGCGTGGGTGGGGATGGCTGTCTTATCCAAGAAATCTCTGGCCTTTTTCTTTAGTCTCAGACATGAAGAAAAACAAGCTGATCAGGAAATAAGTAAATGCTCATTCAGATGGCATTGCTGTTTTTGTACTACACTCTGAAGGCACTAATTCTGTGTGCTATGTTCCATCTCCAGATACAAAGTCAACCTGGGGAAAAAAAAAAAAAAAAAAAAAAAAAAAAAAAAAGAGTTCCACAGAGCATCAGCAATTCTGAGAGGGTTAAGTAGGGTTTATATGTGTATGTAATTTAAGTGGGTGAAAAGGCATGCTTTGCATTAGAGAACCAGCAGAGGTGAGGACTTCGTTTTCTACAAGAAGTGGTTGAAATCCTCTTGACTGAGATGATCAAATGAATAGGCTTGTGAAGGCAGGATGTGGCCTTCCCAAGGTCAAGATGACAAAGTTTCAGATATTGTTTTCCCCTGCCTCACCTTGCAGTGACTCCAGAATTCTCCATTCAACAATTGATTAAACATCCAGTTCATCATCTCGTTGGACTTCCCACCTCTTCAGCAGTTCAGGTGTAAGGCTGTGCTTCGCACTGCTGGGTACCCTTGCTGTTGAGCACCTATTTCATGCAATTTTTATCCATTTCACAATTTAGAGGGTCTGATGTTATTTCTGAGTGGGCTGGATAAAACAATCAGCTTGCAAACAATAACTGAACATGAGTCTTACATTTTTAAAAATACAAGTATTTTCAACACAGTTGAGATGATTTATCACCCTTTCTCAGAGAGGAAGTATTATACAAAAACAATTATTCTGGGAAAAGATTCAATCTATGGACACTTTCTGCTGTTGGTTTACATTTTGCTTTCAGGTTTATCCACACTATCCACAGCACCAAAACTGGAATTTGTTATTTCCAAGTAGCAAAAAGTAGAGAATAGCAGGGGAAGCACAAGACCATCATTTATATGCTGTTTCTTGAAACCAAAACAAAGTTATCTGCAGCCCACTATGGGCTACAAGGGAAGGAATTTAAGGGGCCAAATTGGAAGATACCACAGAGGTAATTAATCTGAACCAAATTTTGAAGCTATTTCTGCAAGCAGATGAAAACCACCTTGGGAGCCAACAGCAGGCAAGTTACAAACAGTTAAATACTACTGTCAGCAGAAGAATCCTCCAACAAGAATGCAAAAGCAATGACCAAATCTAGCAGCAATCACTTCTCTGTGCACAATGTCAGCCATCACATACAAGATGTGTCAGAGTATAGAATGTTGTGAAATAAAGTCAGGGTAAATTTGTGGTTTAATTGTGGCTATGCAGAAAAGAGTGAAGTATTAGGGCAGCTGAGATGTAGTGTCTCGACAAAAACATAGTATATAATGCCCTATGGGCAAAGGAGAAGGGTAAATGAAGGATGGAAGTCAACAGGATTGGCTTTGTTAGCACTAGAAAGAAGAAAGCAGCATCACCCAAGGTTTCTGAGCACTTGAAGAGAAACTGTTTCAAGATACATTGAATCTAGAATCAGGAATCTATTTCAAGATACATTGACTGACACTGGTGGTCATGGTAGGAATCACTACTGATTTCTAAAGTTCTATTAGTAGAGTGGATTACAGCTCAGCTATAACTCTCTCACACCTTTCTACCAAACCTACTTGTCTCACCCATTAGGCAGAAAGTGGATCAAGGACATCTTATTTCACATGACAAAGTCAAAGGCAATGAAAAGGACCTTACGTAGTGGACCATTTGTTACATGAGCTGCACTGCTCTACGGGCATCCATCAAGGAACTCAGGACACATCTTTTGTTTCTCTGGCACCTGCTAGATGCCTGAAAGGTAAGTGATGGATGTAAATCACGTTCAGACAGAAAAGCAAATACTGAACTACTGAGGACTGGGAATGTCTTTCTAGTAGAACTTCATTACCTCATTCAAGTCATTTTTGTCCACTTATCTTCTTGTGGAGGAAGAAAAAAGACATTAGAAAGATAGGTATGGAAATATCAAACTGCACTGTCTCAATTTTTTTTCCCCTCCCAATGCTCAGGAGAAAAAAAAAACACTTTAATTAGGCATCCTTTGGTTTAATGGTGTTATTCTTGCTTTACCTATTTTTACAAGGTGAGCAAGATCAGCATGTAAAATTTTTCCACCATAAGGAATTGGATATTACTGCTTCAGACACCAAATCTATTGCACTCTATCCCAGCTGCTGTGGGCCTTCAAATCATGGTCTAGGCCACTTATTTTACCTGCATCAGGACTGGAAAGTTCACACCACAGCCCAGAATCTCCATTTTGACCTGTGATATCCCCTCACACAAATCAGACAATTTTGGACAGTGGTTTCAAAACAGATTAGTGACCTCAGGTCCTTGTACCAGGTTTGTATGCAGGCACAGAAACATAACGAGCCTTTCCTCCAAACCCTTCCAAAGTCCTGCTGAAGGGAAGGAGGAGAAGATCTTCTCTTCCTGCCCAGGGCTGTGTGCCCAAGATGTACTTTGAACTGAGGCTGCTTTTGAGGCAGTAAGAATATCTAAGCAGCACCGAGTGTGCTGTTATGCCACACAGAGGCAGCCTTTCTCCCAGTTTCAGAAGAAGGTACCAAGGTACAGGAAATGTACATATCTCGAAAAGCAAAGAAGGCCTGGGCAAATTCTCACTTATTCAGAAATTCAGCTACCATGGCTGCAACTGTTCAGCACCATATCTTGGAATACAGAATTTGCCTCTTGTCACTGCAAAAAACACAGAAGAGACCACAGGACAAGAGAAAAATGGTAGAGTATTTGAAAATTCACACATCCGTCCGAAGTCTTTGTTGAACACAATCTTCTTGTTTCTGTGCCTATATGACAGTGCTTAAAGCTATCAGTTACTACATGAAATGAGAAAGTTGATTGCATAACTTTCCAGAGGTTAAATTAGCAATACCAAATATTGGCAATTTCACCTGAATCTCTTGCATCTTCTCATGTATAAACGCATGTATAAAACCTCCAAGCTTTCTGACACTCGATTAGTTTGAGAGTAGTAAGTCATAAGTTTGTTGACTTTTGTTCTCTTCAATGCTGGCTGCTGTTTTACTCCAGTATGGGAGGCGTAAGATAACATCCAGACTGTCAGCATGCTGTCAGACCAGATCAGAGGAGCTGACATCATACAAATTTGCTATTACAACTCAAACGCTGCATCTGCTACTGCAATCATCTAAGGATTTAGAAAGATAATTCTCCTGCTCATTCACAAATCCCTGGCAGACACAACGATCAAAAGAATCCTTCAAGGTTTGGGAAACGGATACAGAGTCATCATGTTGTAGCCTCAAAGCAGCAGCAGATTAGCCCTTTGGGCTGTATATTTTCATTCAGGATGATGCCAAAGTCTCCCACTCTATCAAGAGCCACCAGCAGAATTGTGCTTCAGATTACACAATGCCTCTAAGGGCAGACCAAGGAACACCACATATCTGCCTCCAAATGAATCCCTTCTAATACTTACCATATGCTCAGTGATCTCCAGAGTGTTTAAGACCGCATGCAAAACACAATAAGAATACTTTGCACAAACATTCTCATGCTGCAAGAATACAAGGCCCGGGAGCAATCTGCTTTATTGACAGAAATATGAACAGTGCATCAGCTGTCAGTACATAAATTAACACACATTGCTATGGATTCTTATGCTACACATGACCATTAAAAATAATTGAATATGCCCAGCATGGAAATGAAAATGGTTGGAATGCAGAAAGAATGCTTTTGCTCTAATTAATACTTACCTTAAGATTTTTGTCATTAAGTCATTTTATTATTCTGACCAAAGCTGCAAATGTCACCATCTTTGTAACCCCTGGATAATAAATAAAATTCAGATAACTGGAGCACATATCTGAAAAGTGATGTATTCGCTTTTTATTTTGGTCGCCAAAACTAATTTTAAGTGTTATAAATGTTTAAGGAGAACATCCAGATCCAGACCTTAAGGTTCCTTGAAAATCTACTGGAAACATAGAAGCAAGTAAAGTTAAGAAGCTATTTCTTTTTGGCTTCTCTGAAGGGTAAAAGAGGAAGAAAATAATCCTTCTACTCCAGCTGGAAGAATCATCCCAATTCTTTATCTTCACAAAAGATGAACAAAGCCAGGGGCTCATTCAAACCCTACGCCTACTCATTAACTTATGGACAGGCAGGTCTCACTGATAGGCATCCTCCCTGAGTCTCAGGTTCCCTCTTTCTCCAGCATCCTTCATGCACTTCTCCAAGCACTACAGCTCAACGTGATTTGTGTACAGAACTCAGTCTTTAAAACATCTCTGGTGATCTTTTTCCAAAAAGCCAGAAGTCAGAAGGCAGTGAAAATGAAATATTAAGTTAAAAAAAGCACATTAGTAAAGGCTGTGGGCTCAAGAGCTATGTCTGAAGGACAGTATTCCTTTTGGTCAGCCATCCTCATCAAAGTGGAGGAGAGATGGAGTGCTTGGCAATCCCAGCCACATACTCTAGTTTCTCAATAACCTGCCCTGGCTACACAAAAATCCCAGAGACAAAAAAAGAAAATGCATCTTAACACACACAGAAGCTCTGACATCCAGAAGGCTAACACTGATTTAAAGAAAAAGAAAGGAATCAATAACAAATCAAGAATTTGTTAATAACTACAGAAGAGTTCACGGTGACTCAGGACATTTCCCACTAACCAAAACTGAAAGTGACACAGGTTGGCAAATAATCAGTATGATTTTAAATGGATTATTGCAAAAAAAACAGGGGTCCTTCAGTCTCCTAGCTTCCAATTTAACTCACTTCCTTGTGTTGGACAGGATCAGTGCCTCAGCACTCATACAACATACGTGCAGATAGGATTATCTGTACAGATCCTAACAGGCACCACAATGCCTTTTAGGATCCCTTGAGCATTTGTGGGAGAAAAGGATGAGCTGGCAAATAGATGATAGGTGTTCAAAAATACATTAAAAATCCAACTATACTTTGCAATTCAAATATTTAAACTAGAAAGCAAAAGCCGTGGCAATCCTGTTGTAAATATGCACAAATAGATTTACACTAAGAAAGTAAATATACTTGAAGCCAGAAATCTAAGTGGTAACAAGTTCCTAAAGTGCCCCTGGTAAGGAGAAAGGTGGCCCATATGAAAGCAGGAAAACTTATTTGCCTCAGAGGAATAGTTAAGCCTGTCAATAATATTAGATACTTCTCCTATTTTTTTTCTTCCTCTAATAAGGCATTGTTTTCTGACCCAGATTGTTAGCTAATTAAATTAAAATTGCATACAATTTGAATAATTACAGTCACTGGAAAGCATACAACCCATCACAGGTACCCACTTAGCACTGACACTTGATTATCAAGTGTCCTATATCACAAAAGCCAGGTCAGCAAATACCCACTCTATGAAGCTAAGGAATATAAAATCTTTCCACTCCATTTCTCATCACAGTTCTACCATATATAGTATAAGTATAATGTAAGTATAGTTCATAACATTTCTTCTTCTGTTATTTTATTTCTCCTTCTGTTATTTTATTTCTCCTCCTCAAGGAGAAGACCCCAGCACCTCTCTGGATACCTGCGCCAGCCTTATGTCACCCACACAACACAGAAATGCTTCCTGATGGGCAGAGAGAACCTCCAGTATTCTAGTTCGTGCCTGGCAAAAAAGGAGTCTTCTCAGTCTGTCTAGATCTTGAAGCTGAAGCAGTAAACACAGTTATATTAGACTTGCTGGCTGTTCAAGAGTGCAGTTTGACTTGCAGAGATCACTAATAGCATAACAAGATTAGGACCATGAGAGGGCTTGAGTAAAATAAACTGCAAACATTCAGTTACTGACAACTTGGAATCTGCTTGAATATTGCTTTATCATAAAATGAAGCTGAGAAACCTTATATTGCAGCTATCAGTTGCAGAATAACCTGCCCAATTTTCACGGAAAGGAAATACATTTGAGCACACTAAGAAGGTAGCCCCCTAAAGCTGCTTTCTGTTTTGAGTGACATTAACAATGATGAAACTCAGAAGCATCATCTCAGCTATTTAGAGCATATCTCATAAGAGCCAAAATAATCAGCCATACCTGATTAGTAACTCCTTCCTTCCAGAGAAAAGCCACAACATAATGCCCACTTTTCAAAGTGTTAAGAGCTGAGCCTCACCTTATTATCAGGCCCAGAAAGTGCAAATAGTTGCAGCTGCGTAATTGACAAAGCCACTCATTACCTTCCTTTAAAGTCCTCTGCATACACAGCTGAGGTGTATGTACCTGAGGTGTTCTGAAGTTACAAATTGTCAGGTCTCATGAAATGGAAGGAGTGTTGAGATATTTTGAGGTTCTTTTATTTTCAGTGAAAGCATTAAGTAAACTTTTTTTTTTATTGTGGATTGAACATTTGACATAAGATTAAAGGCTGTTTTGGAATCAAAAAGACAACTTATTTCCATATCTTTCTGCTATCCAAGACAAGGTAACCTTGGCCTGAAAATAAGTAGGGGGCATCGGTTCTCTATTTTTGTGGTAATGACATGAAGCAGGAAAAGAAAGCAGAGTAACTGAACAATCGTTATTTTATTCTCTGAATAGAAAGCTGGTATGAAATTGAGGTTCTCAATTTAGTATTTTGTGTTTCAACTCAAGGAAATCAGTACACCTTCCTGATGAAGACCAGTATTATATTGCAGTCGCTTTTGCAAAAGCGACAGTTTTCAGTAACCAAGTAGAGTTAATTCCAACAGACTTCTGTATCCCTACTGCCTGGAATGGACACAAGCAAGTACCTGGCAATTCTGGCTCTCTAGAAGTTCCTCGTAAGTACCTGTAAACATAGCTCTTTTCCTTCTAATTCCCAATAAAAAAATGCCAAATCTACTGTCAAAAGTTGCACTTGTAATGAAAATGAGTTCTCTCATTTCCTCCACTCATCAGTGTCCATTCTCAATCTGTAATATTTTTGATAGTTACAATCACTTTGCTGGGACAGTCTATTTTTTGTTCTGTGATGCACAACAGGATCATGATGATCCATGGTTAAAGTTCACAGGTGTTATAATGAAAGATAGAGACAAAATAAAAATTTGCATTGTTGGTGTGTGAATCAACCAGTATGTGTTCTCACAGTGATATTTTGCATGCAAAGTAAAAAGCTGACTGGAGCACAAAAGGCATCCAAATTAACAATGTCACCAGCAAGCTAGTGCTTGTATTGGATCCAAAACCTTAATATGTTTGACTTTGAAATGGCTAAGTTCATCCTCTAACTATCAAAGCTTGCAGCAGACCCTGGGACATATTGTAAATTTACTGTTCTGACAGATGATTGTGAAGATGAGGAAATGATCCAGAAAAGTGGCATTGATTTTGAAGAGCAGAGGAATTTGCCAGTCACTCCTTGTTGCTAAGCTGCAGGAAAAAAAAACAACTAGAAGCCTCCATCAGCTCTCAGCATGTCACTCACAAATATCAGTGGGACATGGTATTTACAGTGTTTGTATAAAGCCCCGGGAATGGTTTAGACTACATCCTTCCACTTCAAGCAATTCGGATGAGATCTTAAATATCAGGATCCTCTTTGCTTGGTTGCACAAATTGAATTGCGTGATCTTTTCCTTTGGGAAATCTGTGCTCTGCATCTGTAGACTATGATCCATTTATGCAAATACAGGAGAAAGATTTTGCAGAAAGGGAAAGTTGCATGACCTGAGCAATTCTGTTATGCACCCTGCAAGCTGGTGGCTTTTGGGATCCTCCTTTCACTGATGACCCTTTAGAGAGTTAAATCTCAAATCCCAGCCTGGAATTTATTAAGAGTTGAATGGTGAGATTCATCCAGCATAAAATTGTTTACGGCAAGCTTGTGTAGAGAAAAAGACTAACTGATCTATTTTTTGCCTTGCTCTAAATATTGTCATTTATTACAAAGCCTCGCTGATGCCTTTTCCTCATGTTCTCTATGTGCCCAGAACATCAGACACTAGACATGCTTACCAGACTTCATCACAGAAATTTTCCACTTGCTTTGTATCCAGGGGAAGGAAAGCACTGGCTGCCTCTCTAAGGCATTTAATCACAAAGCATTTAATGCCTTCACAGAAGAATCCCAGATGACTGGGGGGGGGGGGCGCAAGACTTCAGGATTTCAGGGTAAATGGTGCTCAGGTCTGTGGAGTCCACATATGAAGTCTGCTCAGAAATTAAGGCTTCCAATTTATTTCCATGGAAATGACAACAGATGCAAAGAGCACAAAAACACTACTTGATAGAGCAAATTCTCAGCTACAAAACACTGTTTTTAAACAGTCACCACCATTAGCTATGTATTTTCACCAGCAGTGAACAAGAACCTGCACGTCCTGCTCATTGAAACCTGCACCAGTGGAGGTGACCCACTGTCATTGTCAACACTGCTGTGCTCACATCCACTGTAGTTTCCATAAATGTTGAGCAAGCGTTGACAAGTGTCAATGGGTGCCATTGATTCCACATGAAAGAATTCAGCTACACCCCTTTGCCTCATATGCACTTCCATGTCAGAACCATTCTGTCAGACTTTCCCTCTGCTGCCATCTGTCACACGGCAATGAAATGCAATGGAATATGGGTGGGAAGATTCAGCCTCTTCTGCTGTACCACCAACATCTGCCTTATGACATCGTGGGCCAATGTCATAAATTAGGAGGCATTGCTTTCAGTGCAGCTTCATCTTTACAAAAAAAAAGTGCCTGAGGCCAATGAGAAATCTACTGATAAAGAACAAGATGTAAATCCCCAGGTAGCAGCTGTTTCTTTTGAGATAGACCATCTCTGAACCTTATGCAAACATATTATCTCATTATTATGTATAATATGTACTCTTCATCATCGCTAATAGCTTGCAATAGCAATTTAAAGCGTTAATCTCTGAGCACTGAAATAAAGGCTTCTCTGCACACCTTTTTCCTTTCCCCCTCTTCACATCTCTAACCCCAAGGTTTACAGCTCAACAGCTTTCCACATGAGTGGAAAACAAAAGTACAAAAATGTCAGAAGATTCATTTGTTATCCTACAACACATCGGAGGTAGAGCAAATTATGAGATGATAAACATTATTTTCAGGAGCCCTGACTTGCAGTCAAGCACACTTTCCTTCCTGCTTTCCTTCTATGGTTCACAGAATCACAGAATGGCCAGGGTTGGAAGGGACCTCAAGGATCATGAATCTCCAACCCCCCTGCCACATGCAGGGCCACCAACCTCCACGTTTAATGCTAAACCAGGCTGCCCAGGGCCCCATCCAGCCTGGCCTTGAACACCTCCAAGGACAGAGTATCCACAATCTCTCTGGGCAGCCTGTTCCAGCACCTCACCACTCTCTGGGTAAAGAATTTCCCCCTGATGTCCAACCTAAATCTCCCCTTCCTCAACTTAAAACCATTTCCCCTTGTCCTACACATATCAATCCTTTCAAAGTGTTGATTCCCTTCCCTTCTGTAGGCTCCCCTTAGGTCACCCCGCAGCCTTCTTTTCTCCAGGAAAAGGTTTGGGTTTTCTATTTTGTGTCAGTTGTTGTCTGGTTTGGGGAGTTAAAACATTCCTTTTTAAGAACTAATACTAATTTTTTCCTGCCTAATGTCCCCTGTAACAGAAAGGAATCTGTGGTCTATGCCACTGTTAAAGGAATATGAAGGAAGGGTACATATGCTTCTAATAATTTTATAGATGCAGTTTGCTTTTTGGCTAGTCTGCCATTCCTTTTGTAGCAGAGAATGCACCTTCAAAGGGAGGCAAGAGTTCTAAAACCCAAAATACAGCACTCCATCTTGGCAAAAGCAAGGCAGTTCAAGTTCTGAAGGCAGGATTATGTATCAGCATCGAAGATATGAGGCTTTTCTTTTTTCTTCATAAGAGGATAAAACCAAGCCACCTAAAGAAAGAGGATGACAAGCCCAGAGCAAATATTGTGCATGACTAACAGAGATTTCAAATGATCTCTTTCTTTTTCCCCAGGGCAAAAACTTGTGCCTCTGCAAAAGGCATTTTGCCACACATCTGAGATACATGCCAGAGTGGATGGCAGAGTTTTCACAGAGGGGCACTGGATGATGCCCATGATTGTTTCACTCCCATCACCTCCAGTTGGATGGTCTTGTCTCCATCTGTCTCTCGTCTGTACGACTCCAGTGCAGGGGCAGAGCAGGAAGGAGAGGTGATGAGGCAAGTCAAAGCTGCCCACCAAGCTCATTAATAAAAGCTGCCTGAATCAAAAGTGAAAGCTTTGGTTCCACATGAAACAAGGAATGGAAGAGGGGCTGAACACCGCTTCTTTTGTGGTGCTGTTCAGAGAATCTGGCTGGTCCACACATCAATAGAACTGAATGGAAAGGGTGTAGGAACCAGATACTGTGATATTTTTGGATGCATCGTGGATCAGGCCACAGTGCTTAGCAGCTCCTGTCCAAAGCTCATTTCTGAGGGAACAGAACACCCATCAAGCACATGTTTACTGGCTTTCTACCAAGTCCAGTGCAGTGCATAAAACAAGAGCTTTTCTAAAATCAGTTTGGCTGCTTCGATTTTCTTTGTTTAAATCCTCTTACCAAAGTTCACACTAAATTACATTCTTACTGCAGAATCAAAGAGCCTGCAAGCAAAACCATTTAACGATACTGGAGGTCGATTTCCCAGTTTTGTTTAGTGGCCGGTTTTATTTTTCATAGAATTATTACCTGCTTATTTTCTCTTAGTCACTCTGGATTTTTCAAGATTTTTTTTTTTCATGTAGGAATAACATTTCTGCTGTAGTTTTTCTTACACTCTTTGAGATGAATGCAGCAAAGAGGCCACAATGTGTCTCTTGTGTCATTCATGAGGAATCACAGCAAATTCACCTATGGGATTAGTAGTTTTCTTGATCATTCAATAGGTACAAGGAGGTACTAAGAGCAGTTTTTCAGTTGACTTTTACATCTTACACAACCTACAGAGTCCCATGGAGATGGAAGATGAGGGAGCACACCCTGAGTTTACTAATAAGGATCACTAACATCTGAGTGTTAACTGATAGCAGTCTGAAAAAAAAAGAGTGAGTTAGCCCATGAAGGGAAACAGTTCTTGATATCCCAGTACATGCCAAGTGTTTCCATGCAATATAATTTTTCTGCAGAAGTTATGATCTCTTGTCACATGCTGAACACTCAGAAAGGCAGAGCTTTGTGAATAACCTGTCCAATTTATCTAGCTGCCTGTTACACCATCCCTCAGCACACTCCACCAAAACAAATATTCAGTAATGTCGCTTTCCAGACCTCAGACGGTATTGTCCTCTAAAATCTCATAGATAAACTTTTTAGAAGATTCTTTTTTATTGTTATTTTATGCATGCTAGCTTTGTAAAATTCCCTTTAAACATCCATCCATTGGATGGAGGTTTGGATAATGTCAGGGCCTCACTAAAGAACTTCCTCCTAACATATAACCTAAATTTCCGCTCTTTTAGTTTAATGCTGTTCTTCTTTGTCCTATCACTATTTGCCCATGCTAAAAGTCTATCTTCCTCCTGTTTGTAAGCTTCTTTTAAGCATTGGAAGGCCACAGTGATGTCTCCTTGTATATGGGGACTTTGGCCTCTTTGTCACTTGTTACGATCTCTGCTGTGCTGAAACTAAAACAAATTTCTTACTAAAATTCTCACTAAACTACAACTATAAAGATCATCCTTTCATCCTAGAAATGATTTTCAGATTCAGGGTTAAATGACCCAGTGGACGAGTTGGACCCCAGAAGATGAGTGTGGGAACAGGGTTGGTGCAGTGGGGAGGACTTTCCTGACTGCTTGTACTGAGATGTTATGCCAGCTACTCTGTGCTGTCTAAACACAGAACAGATTTATTGGTGGCTGAAGAGGGCTTAAGAAGTCTCTAGCACTCTTTGACCCCAACCCATGCAACCATATTACAGTGACAGTTGTGTAGTGCACAGCCTTAGCAATTTAGGTCAAATCTGCTATGAATCATGTTTCTTTCTCTTCTTGCATAGGAGTGGTGCTAGAGATATGAGTGTATGAAATCCTATAAAACATCCCACAGCTGCCCTAGGGGAGGCTGAAGATCAGATCATAATTACCTCAGTCAGCACACTGAAGGCAAACAAAATGCTTACTCCAGACTAGAGACTATATATGCATCTCACATGGCTATGGGCTCTTGTTCAAAAACAGGAGTGAATATCAGAACCTAACCCAACCATGAAAAGAAAGAGTAAAGGATAAGAAATCTGCATCTACTTGCTAAATTTGTAATGCAAAGGATTCCCTAGCCCTGCATCTCCTATGATTTCAGGCTCCACACTGGCTTTGGCTCAGAATACTTTCAGCTTTGCTGCATACTGGTGCTCCAAGGCAGCCTTCACAGACATGTCATATGGCTCTCAAAAATGTTGTGATTGGGAAGACCTTTTTTTGGCAGGAGAGGATATTACTGAAAAGTGAAGTCTGAAATGCTATCCTGTCAGTGAGGTAATTCACAGTTGGCAAGAATGTACTGAAAGCTATAGAACTTTAATTTTAATAGTATATTCTTGATTGATCAAGCTAACCAACCTTGATTAGCACCACAAGTGAAAGCACATATGACCAAGGAGAAACAACTGTGTTCCATTATCCTTTCCTCTTCCAAGGTGATGTCAATCATCTGCCCTGGGAGTGATGAGGGCTCCTCTCCTTGTTGATAAAGGGAAGGCGATGAATGGAAATTACATAACTAAATCAGGAAAATGAAAATCCTCAGTCCAAAAAGAATTAGAGGGGAATTCAGTGCTACAAAGAGATACATGTGGAATAAATAAATAAATAAATAAATAAATGACTTTTCTGTGAGTATGCAGCTTTGTAAAAGCTCAATCACAGAAACAAATTTTAGCCCAATTTTGTCTAATTCAAAGCAAGAAAGGAGAAGAAAATCAAGAAAAACCTCTCATTTTAAGTTCATATATTCTGGGTTTCAAGCCTTTTCAGGTTTTGGAAGATCTTTAAACCATGCAAGAAATGTAACAAAGGATTTGTTTGAACAATTCAATTAGAATATTTATCATCTATATGTAGAGTCCTGAGATCACAGATACACAACGATCAGTGAAACTGAGATAGGTTGCAGACTTTTTCTGCTTGACTGAGAGGTCAAGGAAAAAATGGATTCAAGGCTAGAGCATGTAAGGGGGATGTATTTGTATGGAGGGACTGACCCCACACATCTGCTCATTCACTGCTGCTTAACAGAAGAAAGAAAGCCTTACGGGGAGTTTATAATTTAGAGACGTCATGAGAAATCCACTGCAGTCAATGAAAAAATGGTTACTACAGTATTTGATCTAATAGCTCTGTGCAGAGGTCTGAGGGGCAAATTGGAACCCAAGGTGTATTTATCTAACTGAAGTTTGGACTTGTGAAAGTTAGGATTCGGATCTAAGTCAGTCACAGGGTGCTCTGTGTATTTACCAGAGAAAGGCTGGTATGATTTACCAAGTTTCTGCAAGACAGCTGTTTTAAGGTATGATCCCCTCTCTAAGAACAGATCTCTCAGTGTACTATGAAGAATGTGAAGAATCAGCTTAATATAAACACATGATTTTCGCACGATTGACAACAGGTAGCATGAATCCTGCTCTAAACTTCTCAGTCATGCATTAACTTCATGGGAATCCCATCTGCAGTGACATGGCACAGGTGCTATTTCATGAACTACAGAGGAACAGCACATCAAGCTGTAGGTGTCCCTGTTCATTACAGGGGAGTGAGTGGGACTAGATGGCCTTTAAACATCCCTTCCAACTCAAACCATTCTATGATTCTATGATTCTTCAGCATCTTTTTTCTCTTTTCCTTTTGTCAGCCTCTCTTATTCTGGCTGACTGAGGTCCCTCATGCAAATCAGAGAATGGTAAAGCAGTTCTGTATCTGTGCTGAATGGAGACATCAAGATCTGATCACAGAATCACCAAATCACAGAATCTCAGGTGCTGGATGGGACCTCAAGAGATCATTGAGTCCAACCCCCTGCTAAAGCAGGTACCCTACAGCAAGGTGCACAGGTTGTCATCCAGAAAGATCTTGAATATCTCCACAGAAGGAAACTCCACAATCTCTTTGGCCAACCTGTTCCAGTGCTCTGTCACTCAGCGTAAAGTTATTCCACATTTTTATATGGAACTTCCTGTGTTCAAGTTTTCACAGAATCATAGAATCACCAAAGTTGAAAAAGACCTACAAGATCATCCAATCCAATCACCCACCTATCACCAACTGTTCTCACTAAACCATGTCCCTCAACACAATGTCTAAACGTTCCTTGAACACTTTTAGGCCATTGCTCCTTGTCCCATCACAACATCACCAAGAAGAGTCTGGCCTCATCCATTTGCCTCCCACCTCCCTTTAGATATTTATAAACATTGATCAGATCCTCTTGCAGTCTTCTCCTCCCCAGGCTGAACAGACCCAGGTTACTCGGCCTTTCCTAATTTGGAAGATGCTTCAGGCCATTTATCACTGTTGCCCTCCACTGGACTCCCTCTAGCAGATTCCTGTATTTTTTGAACTGGGGAGCCCAGAGCTGGACACATTATTCTAAATTTGGCCACACCAGCACAGAGTAGAAGTTGAGTATCACCACCCTCACCCTGCTGGCCACCCTCTTTCTAATGCACCCCACGGTCCCATTGACCTTCTTGGCTACCAGGACATACTGACGTGTCACGGCTCAGTCTTCTAGGTTTGCTCATCATAGAAAGGTAGATTGTGTTTAATCCAAAAATCCCAGAAGAACTAAAAGCATATCCAGCTGCCTTTTCTCAAACATTTCAGGATGTTTTCTGATTGTTCCTGCTTTGGGATCACAGGATAGTTCATGTCTTCATCCATCTGGAGAACTCCATTACAAACTTGTGCAAAGTAAGGTCAGATTTTAGGTCAGAAAATGTTGCTCAGATTGTTGCCTGGATGGATCTTGAAATCCTCCCAGAATGCAGACAGCACAGCCTGAGATCTCAGAGCTTCTCTGGGCTGCTTTTTCTCCCTCTGTACCGTCTTCATGGGTGAAGTGTTTATCTCCATTCAGAAATTCCATGCTTCTGCTCACGGCTGTTTTCTGTCATCCTCCCACCAGCTTCTCTGATCTCATTCTTAGTATTTATTTCTGCCTCCTGCATTTTGTTTTGCACTTTTGGCATCAAAAACATAGCCACTCAAGCCAGAACTACACTGAAGATAAAGCCACGTCTGTGTCATACTAAAAGAGAACGTAAAACAAACCAGGAGTCCTCCAGACTCAGTTAAAAGTCAGCAACAAACTTCATGGTGAGTCTCAGTTTTAACGTAAGCGAGGAAAGCAGTGAAGAGTCCATTTCCAAGGTTATCAAGAAGTGTGACTGAGATGTGTGAAGATCACAGCTGGGAAGTGCAGTAATAGCAGGGCAAGTACAGCATGTAAGTTAGGAATCCAAATAATTATCAGGTTTCCCACTGAGCTAACACAGTTCCACTTGCTCGAACATTGCTGCTCTTGGTATCTGAGAGAGCTAGATTAAAGTTACAAGAAATACGGTTTTACATCTTCCATGTGTAAAATGTAACACATCTAAATCTTACAGTATGCCCAATAGGATCTATCTCCTCTCCTGCCTCTGAACTGTTTATGTCCATTGGAAACTTTTCAAACATTTGAACTTTACTTCCTAAATGCTGTAATGCAACGGCTGATTTCTCTGTCTATGTGCCAGTATACCAAGCTTATGCAGGAAAAAATAGGCAAACAATAATAACTAACTGTATGGCAGGTAAGTACTGAAGTAATTATTTTTTTATGCCACAAAGTATGATATGACACACCGTCAGCAGAAACACAAGCATGGATTCCTGTATGGTGAGTATTAAGGTGCTCCCACCAAGGGAGGGCCAGAATAGGTATCTGAGGGCATCATTCCCTGTTGCAGCTGCAACTGCTTCAGCAAGTTCTTTAGGTCATCTAACTCTATCTTCAGGGTGAATCTGTTTTCCAAGAGCCTTGCAGTGCTTGGCCTTTGAGTGTGTTCAGTGGGACTTTGTGGCAATGGAGATCTCTGGTGCATCCCAGCATCTGGCAAGAACCTCCTTATCTTTACACAGTGCTTTGAAGTCATTAATTACAAGGTTCTCCAGAAATGCCCAGCATTTGGACAGATGCAAGGTGATGCTTCTTCCAGTGAAGGCTTCATTAGGACAGTTTTTACAGCTCAACTGGAAGGGATTTGGGACAATAATTGTAAATTTCCTCATTGTCTTTCACAGCAAAGTGGCTCCCTGTTTAAGCCCAGCTTCTGTTCTTTTTTTTTTTTTTCCTTATTCTTTAATTTCTATTCGTGATTTCATGTTATTTCCTGTTCCAAGCAAGTAATCCATCAAGACATTTGCACATTTGCACATTTACAAAAAATGATAATATTTTTAAAAAGGAACAGGCAGCTTTCAAATTTCTTGTTATGTTACGCTCAGTATCAGCTTTATTCCCTCTCCTTTTCTCTGTCCCATTCCGCTGCAAGTGAGTAACATCCATTATTAATAAATCCCTTTGGAGACAGTTCCTGCATGCCTGTGTCCCTCATTTGATTAGCCATCTGGAAAACAACAGTTTCCTGACGGCTTTAACATGTTTTCCTTTGAGCTCAAGCATTGTTCACACGCAGAGAGAGCATTTGATGTGATGCATGCGTTCTTAGGGGCTTTTTCTGGCATGGAACCTAAAAAACATGCTCAGTGATAAAACAAAAATAGTATGCATGCATGGGGACATGATTTTCAGTTTCACTTCACCTGTTCACCCAAGTAGTTCTACCTTGATTTCATGTGATTTCAAGCTCAAAGCAGTCCACACCTGAAGAGAACAGAAGCACTAGAATTAAATGTAGGATAAAAGCACTGGAATTGGTCATATGGAAATCTATAGTCATCTCTGGGGTGGAGGGAAGTAAATAAGTAGAACTCTGTTTCTGTCATATACCACTTAATATAGGTACAGCATGCAGTTAATGCTATTATTTATCCCAGAGAAAAGCTTGCATGACAGCAGTTTCAGCCAAAGTAGAAACTGTGAAGGAAATGAAATTACATTATACCTTAATGTAAGAAGCAGAGGCACCCCACCATCGTCTTCTCTTCTTGGAAAGTAGCATGAGTGATTTGAGAAGAGGAATTGCTGAACGTGTTGGTATTTGAGACAAAAAATAAATGTGTTTTTGTACAAAAATATGAGACAAGGTGAAAAATGAGGGGAACAAATATCCTGAATTCTTCATGATGTCAGTATCAGGTAAGTAGAGTTACTGAATTATTTTTTATTTAATAGCTATTTTATCTCATTTACAAAGTATGCACAACTTTACTGAAAGTGCATATGATATGCCTCCAAAATCCAAACTCTGACAGCAATCCTCCTCTTCTGTTTCAATTCTTTAAAAATGAACAAAAAATCTAAACTAAAAACACAACAGATTTCATCATTATTTACATCCTAATGAAAATACATTCCCATTTACTGTTAAATATGAAGATACGTCTGCGTAGGGAAGCAAACTGAAAAGTCAATCAGTTGAGCTTCTATTCATGTCGTCTCTCCCAGAGAATCAGCTGGTAGCCAGACGTGCACTGTGGGGCCCCTTCAAAGTAAGTGTGAGATGAAAGAAGGAAATAAAGAGAGAAAGACATGCTATTTCTCCTTCTCCTATAGTAGAAATACAATTTGATGACAAGGCTTCTAATTTAGCCTTCAGCTGAACACCCACAGTCTGGTAGGATATATCTAAAATTAGATACTAACGTCCAAATGGGAAAAAAGAAGCAGCAGATGGAGAAAGAAATGGGTGGATGTTTTGGCAAGACGTTTATGTTGTGCTTCATGGGAGAAGCATATTTTAAGAAAGGACAAAAATGTCCACACAGAGAATTTCAGACATGTAAGAGATTACGTGTGAGACTGCCTAGAGCTAAACATGGTATAAGAGAAACCAGCAAGGATCTCATACTACTTGCATGGAGAGTAACCGACTGTTGCAAACAAAAACAGAAATGCAGTAGATCGCTGATTATCAGCTCTCAGAAGTAAAACCATGTTAATATTCCTTCTTTTTGATTTTGTCATTTTTCCAGAGCTGGAAAAGAGTTAACTCTAAGAAGCAGACATTGCTTGTATTACCGTAAAAAGCCTAAAACAGGATTCTGTTAGGAGAGGTCAGAGGTTCAGTGCCTACCATGGTTCTAAACTACAGTAAACAAGCATTTGTAGGAGGTATGGAACACCTGTATAATAAGCACACTTGATCAAGTCTTGTTTGGAATATGTATTGGGTCTGATATGGTTAAGATGGCACCATCTTGGGTCCTTCGTGATGGTATGGCTGAGCCCACCTTGCAGCATCCACTTGTTTTGGAGTGTTTTATCATATACACAGATATGTAGACTATCATGAACAGGCAAATGAGAAAATAATAAAGAGCACAGCAAAGAGGTGAAGATTTTGCATCTTTTCTTTCCCAGCATTCTGTGTTGGTGTTTTTAGGTATGTGTAGATCACAACCTTCCTGTGAAGCCCCAGTCCTGATGCAGCATTCAGGCATTGCTAACTGGAGTAATTCAAAATTCATCGTTTTGAAGACTCAAGTCAGCCATATCTCTGAAAACAAAGTTCTCTTGTCTAAATATGTCCACAAACACACATTTTGGATCTCCAATAAAACATGAAGTGGTAATTGCTTATTTCACGGTATATTAGCTATGCACTTTCATTTAAGCCTGATCTGAGACAGAGAAGATTTTGTGAACAGGAGAGTGTGCTGTACCATCAATAACACCAGGAAACAGAGAACATCTTTTCAAGAGAGGTACTTGATAGTTAAAAACATTTATAAAAATAAAGAAAGCAATCTATTCAAAACATATTCTAAAGGGAAAGAGAAAGGAAATAAACTAAAGAGGAAAAAAGAGAGTATAGTATTTTCTTTCAACACACCAGATTGCTAGTAGTAAATTAAACAAGACAACCCAATTATTACTCAGTGAAAAAGTAAGAAAATACATATCCTGCTGTTATAAATCAGAGCTTTTACATGCTATTAAAAATGAGTTTTCCTTTCAATCTATTTTTTAAAAAATCACTTTATCCATTTACATCGTGGCAGAAAACTCTCTCCAGCCCTCAATCTAAAGAACTCTATTGTTTTCAAGATTAATATCTGACACCTGAGCACACCTGAGCAGAGATAGGGACCTTCAGGGCTCATCAATAATAGCAGTTGCTCAATTTCTCTCAGAAAACGGAGATGAGCAAGAATAATAGTCCTGAGATATCAGTAAACATATATTCCAACAAGAAAGAGCAATGGGTTATTTTAACCCCTTCAAGAAAGAAAGACTTCAAGACTGTATTAGAGACTGCTCTTTAATTACCAAACACTTGATATGCCTGGCCTACCCAACCTAACTGAATCAACTGCAAAGTGTAATAGCATTTGTTTTCCATATTGTAGTATATGTTTTCAGCAACAAATAGGGCTAGATACTTGTCAGTTTCAGACTATGTTTCCCCAAGCCATTGTTAACGTGCCAATAAGAAAGTAAATAAATAGAAAGATAGTGAGATATACTGAGACAAATAGATGGGAGATAGATAGATAGATAGATAGATAGATAGATAGATAGATAGATAGAT
>NW_024884711.1:46832576-46899411 GCF_019232065.1 Centrocercus urophasianus
GATAGATAGATAGATAGATAGATAGATAGATAGATAGATAGATAGATGATAGATGATAGATAGATAGATAGATAGATAGATAGGTAGATAGATAGACAGAGAGATATGTAGATAGATGAATAGACAGACAGATACATAGAT
Source organism: Centrocercus urophasianus (assembly GCF_019232065.1). NCBI lineage: Eukaryota > Metazoa > Chordata > Aves > Galliformes > Phasianidae > Centrocercus > Centrocercus urophasianus. The sequence goes on from NW_024884711.1 coordinate 46,832,718, forward strand.
AAATAGGTAGGTGGATAGGTGGGTAGGTAGATTGGTTGGTTGGTTGGTTGATTGGTTGGTATGGTTGGTTTGTTGGTTGGTTGGTTGGTTGGTTGGTTGGTTGGTTGGTTGGTAGATAATATGAGCTCTTCTTGTAAAAGAGAAGCATTAATGGAAGTTTAGTACCTCTTCTCTAACATTATCATTGTATTAAAAAATATCCACAATTGCTGAGATAATCCTTCTTGAGCTCCCACACACCTCGTACAACTTTGCATCACCTCCACTTCACAGCTGCATATGCATATATTGCTAACTTCTGACTATGGAAGGGTAAAGCATCTGGGACATCTGCATCCAGCACGGCTGAGGAGATCGAGTGCCTTCTATACACATCATCCAAAGCTTCACAGAATGCATAGGCAGGTAGGATCTCCTTAGTCTTTGACTTGAGAAATTCAAATTGTCCATTGATGATTATTATGGTTATATGGTTTAGTAGGAGCTATTGGGAATAGGTGAATGGTTGGACTGAGTGATCTTTTAAGTCTTTTCCAACCTTGGTGATTCTATGATTCTATGATAATTCTCCCTAGCCTTTGGTATCAGTTGCACATTTTCACTCCTTATCAATTGGTGTCATAAGTAATCTCTGTTCATTTTAATTCTCCTGGGCAAATGCCATCTCAGAAGAAAGCTATCACTTCCTGAAATAATCTTTTCAAACACTCCATTTACACCTGGCATAAGATGGAGCTTAAGCAAATTTAGTAGAAAAATCAAAATACTGGCGGCATATCAGAGCAGTGTTTGCTTTTGCTAAAATCAACTCAGACAAACCAATAAAAATTGTTCCTTTTATTCAGGCACAGCCTTTTCAGTGAAAAGCTGACAACAGCCCCAGCCATACAACAGCAGCAAACTCCCAACAGATCTTTAATTCAGCACTCAGCAGACGAGGATGCATTTTCTATTATCTCTGGCTCTGGGATTCCATTCTTACACGCACTACTGATGTTTTCAGCTGATCCAAGTAATTGCTCCTGAATCCATGGGGTCTTCTCAGGTCACCTCTACTCACTCAATTTGGTGTAGCAGCTGGGAACAGGTAGATTCTGCTGGTAAAAGTGAGGTCAGGTGAAGGTATATTCATATTTTGTTTGTCAGGGGGTTGCAGCTTTCCCCTTCCAAAGCTTTTTCTGCTCCTTAACTTTTCTGAATCTTCATAGAGTTCAGTTGTTTTCCTCTGTTCTCTATTTTAGGAGTCAGGGCTCACTGAGATCCTTTATTGACTCACGGGATCAGGTGTAGTTCTCTGGGATAGATTCAACCCTGAAGCCATAAAGTTACATGGTTGCCCTTTTGCAAGCACTCACCCTAAAGTTTTACTCAGCCATTTCATCTCACTCATAACAGTGACAAATGTCTTTATGAGGCAGTTGCAGGAAAAATTTGTTATGCATGGAATTATGTAACTGATCTTAACATTGCTTCCAAAATGTTAGGTTGCAGCAGCCATCTGGGAAATAAAAGCCTGAATCATCTGCCATACAGAAATACATATATATATATAAATGTATACATGTGTATACGCATTTGACTCTTCACATGAATCACACACAAAGCTCTGCTAAAATGCAGCTCCAGCTGAAACCTCTTTTCAAAGGTGCCATTTCTGAACGAAAGCTATACCCCTTAATGAATGATGCATTTGAGCCATTATAAATGTGCAAAGACATCTTGTTCCACTGTAAAGAATCTTTCAAAGCTCAACAAAGCTTTAATTACTCATCTCTTCTGCTACTTCAGCGTATGACTCAATGCAGGTGTCATAGGACTGGTGAAGTGGAAAATGGGGAAAAAGTATCCCTTTGATGAAGGATGGGGTTTGTGACCACTCTCCATTGTATGTTTGAAGGAGCAGCTCAGCCGTTCTGCTTGGGACGGCAGGATACAATGCATTAGGTGACAATTAGCACATTTGCAACTGTCATAACATGAACACAGTAGTCCTCCTCATCTCACAAATGAAGTGTAAATGAGTGCTCAACACAGGGAAGCGGTGTATTGATCACAGCCAGACTGAAACCAAGAAGACTTCTTTGAAAGTAAAGTATTAGCCAGGTGGTGGTGATGGTGTTCATCATGCAAGATCTGTGCACAACTGGACTGCCCATGAAAAGCATGTTTAGTTTGACCCAAATGTGAGTGCACACTTGCACTTCTTACCAGTTGATAATAATAATAGTAATAATGATATAGCAAGTGCTCTTAAGTACTGTAAGAAAATATTTAATGCTTTAAAGAATACCTGGAAGGAAGCCTTCGATTCTATAGGGCTTTTAAAGTAGATTTGAATATCCATCTAAAACTGGATTGTCAGTTTAGAGCTTTCTCAAACAAGTTTCTATTCAATTAGTGTCTTCACCTGAGGTCATTCTGAAAGTGATCAAAGGTTTTGTTTTGTTTTTTTCAAGAATCTTTCCCAGGAAGACTGATGAATTTTCCTTACACGGATCAAATACCCATTCCAACTTGAGGGAATATACCACATAATGTGGGTAAATATTTGTATAAGTCGGAAATAGAGGATAGGAATAAACAACCATTTCTCCTAATGGATTTGTGGTTTTGAATGGATTCTATAGTGAAAAGAATATCAGGTCACATACACAAAATCACTCATACTATCAAACTATCCGAGTCAGCCAAGGTTATTTGGTTACCTACATGGTAGTTAATATTAAGGGTCATACTTAAGGACAGGGAGGGGATTGAGAAAATAAATTTTTTATCGGTTCATACATCAACATAAAAGATGTGTACAAATATTGAGTAGGTCCTCACTCCAATTGTAATGACTTAGTCATAGATAAATCCCTGGTAAGTGGTTCTGCAATTCGAATAGTAGGAGTTTGTCAGGCAAGAACTAATGCTCAGATTGATATTTTGAGCTTTTTGCAATGAAAGCACAAATACATCCTGTTCCAGAAAGGAAGAAGTAGCAGACTCCTCTAAGATATTTACCAATCTTTTCTGTACCTTTTTTCATTAGTGCCTGTAGGTTCTACATTGCTGAGTATCTGCAAGATACATAGAAAAACCTGGATTTATTTGAATAGCTTGTTGTGCTACAGAGAAAGTGTACAGAAAGAGCCTTCAGAAGCTGCTTTAAAATGCTTTCTGCTTTGTTGGGATCAGTGGAAATAAAGAATGAAACGAGACATTTATTTTCCTCTAATACAGAAGATACAAGAGGAAAGATAAAAAGATTTGTACGAGTGGTCAAGCACTGGAATGTGCTGCCCAGGTGGTGGAGTCACCGACCCTGGAGGTGTTCAAGGAATGTTTGGATTTTGTGTTGAGGGGCATGGTTTAGTGAGTACTGTTTGTGATAGGTGGGTGGTTGGAATGGATGATCTTGAAGGTCTTTTCCAACCTTGGTGATTCTGTGATTTATTTATTTATTTTCACAAAATGTTTGAAATTGTGGGTTCTTTACTTTGATTCTCTTCTTTCTGACATTTGCAATGCTAGTGGCAGAAGCGTGAGCACTGGTGCATGTACCATGTGATAAGGACAGTCTTATGTCCAGGCAAAAATCCAGCTTCTCAGTAGTGTTCTGCCAATTATATTTACTTTATATTAAAATATTTTCTTCTCCTCAATGGACTTTTGGTATTTTTAACTCCTGGTTAATAGGCATTCAGGCTATTTCACAGACACACATCCTCACCCATACACACTGTATGTGCAGAAATCGTACTTTTGCTTTAAGAAAAATAACATAGTAATTTTTAAGTGACTTCCTCTGGGATTTGCTGTTGTTATGAAGGGTTTTTTGTATTCTGTTCTTTTCAGAACTATTGAAACCTCTGAGTCCTTGGGCAGCATATTCTCGGGTTGTCTGGCATCAAAGCCACCCCCACGCCACCTAAGAAGATGCTTTAAAGCACATGCCAGCAGGCATTAGGCCATGAAATACTTTCATATGTCAAGAGAAAAAGAAATTAACAGTGTCCAGTGTTTTTGTGATGCATGTATGGTCTACTGGCAAAGTAGGGAATTGTAGATGGCATTTTAGCGACTTGTTTGACTTCACCACGTCACAATCATAAGGTAATAGTCAAATGCAGAATCTCTAATTATTTTGACCATTAGCAGATACTTATTTATTGATTGATATCTTTATTTACTTTGAACTGTGGAGATATCAAAACTGAAGGACAAGCCTTTCTGAGTTGCCATGGCGACTGGACACTTTCCTTTGATCAGTGATTATAGCTGTACCATTTTGGCATCAGGCACGAACTTTGATTGCTATGGTAACATCACAGACATACTTCTATTTTATTCAGCTCCTACTTTGTGCTCAAGTAGCCTCTTTGCGTGTTGCTTGTGAGGAAGCTGAGAACAGCGTCAGCAGCATGAGAGAGAAGCTGTTAGGAGCAACACGAAACGGGCTTTCCTAGTTTAAAGAACACTTCACATCAAGAAGTGATTCACTCAACACTCACTTGGAAGCCGAGCTTTTTGGCTAACATAAATGGAGAGAGCTCCATTAAGGGCAGCCAAGTCTCCTGAATCCAAATTGGGCACCAGGGCTAACCCACAGTTGTCTGGTTGGATATGAATCTCTGGAGGTGAAAAAGTATCACTGCTGCTTAGTGATGATCAGATATGGGGTTCAAACAGTGTAAGACGATGTACAAGCAAGGACAGCTATTTGAGAACTAAAATCAAACAAAGAAAACAATAAGATGTGTTTGCTAGACTTGACTGAACATTTTTAAATTTGTTCCAATTTGTGGATGAAAAAAATTCATCACTCTGTATGGAGATTTGCTAATGGAAAATTCATGTGTTTTCCTGTGAGTTTCTGCAGGTCCAGTGCTATCAAATTGACCTGAACTATGAGAATTATAGGGAGAGAGATTTTTATAGACTCTTTGGGAAAGCAGAAATGATGTTTTTTTGTGATCCACATGGAAAGAATCATAAGCACATGTTTCTTCATATATAACATATTTATATATATTGTACTTATTATATATTTATACATATATATGTGTGTATATATATGTGTGTGTGTGTATTTAACTGGAACTCATTGCCAAAGGATACTTCAGAGGCTAAACATTTTCAGGTACAGACAGCTCCTAAGAAATTTACAATGCCTTCAAGTCTATTGAAGGTTATTAACATCAAGAAGCCTCTAAAGTACAGATCACTGGAGGCTGGAAGAATGTGTCAGGGTAACGTCATTACATAGCTGACCTGCCTCTAAACTCTTCCATGAGTGAGCACCAGCACAATTTGTACATTGAACCAGGTGATCTCTCTGTTTGGCTGGTGGTGGGCACCCACTTGCTCTCCCCTCTCTGGTGACAAATGATTAAACCCAGGGGAATGCAATGAATTGCAACAGGGGAGGGTCAGGTTGGATATAAGGAGAAAGTTCTGCACGAGAGGGTGGTGGGCGTAGAACCATCTCCCAGGGCAGTGGTCATGCTAGAGTTCAAGACGTATCTGGACAACACTCTCATTCACACTTTTACATTTTACCTTTACAATTTTGGGTGGCCCTCTGGGGAACCAGCGGTTGAACTCAATGGCCTTTGTGGGTCCCTTTCAACTTGGGATATTCCATGATTCTATGATTCTATCAGACTGTGCATGGAATATATAAGAATAGCTTAACTAATGGGACGTTTGCACCCTGTGGTGCAAGAGTGCCAATCAATGTAATTTCTGGAGGTGGAATATCTCACAACTTAGCTCTACTCCTCCTGACATCTGTCTTGCAGACTTAAGTAAGTCTGACATACTAATTTTGCTAAAAATGAAATAACAGGAAATGATGTGTTGGAGTAATTATTTTACTTTAAAAAAAGCTTCTCAGACTTTCTTAATTTATTGCATTAATTTCAGTTTACACCATTCAGTAAAAATGCTTGAAGTCATGAGTGAAGAGCAGGACTTTCCATGGGTTGCTAAGGAGAAAGAATTACATGATACTTTAATGGGCCTAAGATGTTACTCATCTGTATCCCAGAGTAGCTATTTCTAGAGCTAAACTCACCTCTCCTCCCAAGAAATGTGTGAATAAATTCAATCTTATAATAAATAAATAAAGAGGTGTCATCACCGTGTGGGCTACAGTGAAGGATTATTCATTTTTCATTAATACTGGCTAGATACTTTTGGGGCATTAGATCAGTTTGTGTATTTTAGAACCTAAGATCTTAATATTTACAGCACAACAGGATTTAATCTGTTCTGCTCAGTTCAGTCTGGTGCTCCAGAATTCATCATCAATCTCTGTAGTGAGCTGAGACATGAAGCTACTGAGAAATGCTAAATAGGAGGCCATTAATCTGGCTTGAAATGTGCTGGATTGCATGGTGTGCACTGCCAAGGTATATTTATGTTATGCACGCCAACAGCCCAACTTGTTTCTTCACAAACCAGCACTGGAATTGAAAGCATGGTGTAGAAACACCAGTAATCTGGGAACGGCTAACATTTCTCAGTATAACTGATTGAGGAAAAAATGATTCTCCAAAAAGTTGTGTTGTCATGGTACGGCACTGAGCAATTCTGTTGCCAGGCTGGAACTGGCTCAGTGCTGTGTTGCACCACCCTCAACCCACACCCACTACAATCTCATGGGGTATTTCAGAGTGCTTCCAAACCCTGCATGATGAGGCAATGTCTTTTTCTGAGGCCTTGTTGATGTATGATCTTAGCAGAGTGCTGAGAAAAGAAGTAAACAAGTGCTTATTGAAAAATGTATCATTACTCATAACAAGAAGAGCGAGCTTGGTAAGAGGTACACAGGATAAGGACAGAAATAACAGTGCTTACGGATGAAAGCATTATAAATAAAAAACACACCATGACTACTTAGACTTCCTGGAATTCAGCTTTTAATAAAACGGGTCATTAGGCTTATACTTTTCTGGGAGAAAGCATATAGAGACTGTCTTTAAATCTTCTGCTCTGAAGTTCACCACAATGGAAAATGAAGTTGCTGATGCCTCAGAGTGTTCTATCACAAGGAAATGACATGAAGTCTCAAAACATTTTCTGAACATTTACTTTCCAGCTAGTCTAACTTACGCACCTCCAGCTGTTTCTAGTTTGGCAATGGCATTTATTGCTCTTCTAAATCCACGAGGTCAGAAATCCATAGATGCATTGTCACAGCCATGGATTTGCTCTTTGTATCCGTTCTAGAGATTTGGGGGTTATTATCAGATCACGCCTAATGTACCACTCAGACAGGTTTTTTTTCCTTGAAATTAACTTGCTTTACAAATTGCCTTGCAGGTCTCGCTGTGCTCAGAATCCCCAACACTTTTCTTCTCAAATGCATCAGCACAGACAGACAACTGTTTTAAACTGTTAATTCTGTTTAGCCACATCAGCCTGTCTTAATTCCTGTTTTACTGAATAATGGCACTGCATTTCAGGCAACCAGTCAAAAAAGGTTAGACTTGTATATATGATGAAGAAATCAATGAAGGTTCTTTGAGACAAGCTCTAAAATTAATATGTATAGTGAATCAAATCCAGAGAATATTACTCGGCTGGGTGCAGTCATTAAATTCTGCAGAGCTGTACTGGAGAGTGTGGAAATTGCACTTAATCAATGAGACTGGATGATTTCCATCTAGAAGAGGAAATCCCATGTTAAACACAAATGGAGACTTCCATCTTCTCTAGCAACATAAAAATGTCCATACAGGCTCAGAGAAATAGCCTGGGGACTTCTTCCCTGAGAAAGAACATTGACTGGAGAAAAGTGTAAAACGGTTCATAATAAGCAGATGTTACTGTCTGTAACCCAGATTATCTCTTCCAAGCAACAAAAAATAAAGGCTAGCTTAATCTTTTCAAATCCGAAGATTTTATAGCCTTCCTGGGTAATTTTATCTTTTGTGCTATATCTGGATATTCTTTTCAGCCATGCAATCACTGTTTGTCTTTGAATCTTACTCATCTTGGAGCAGCGTCAGTCAACTGATGCAATAGTGAGGTCCATAGCTCATTTCTACAGTGACAGGAGGAGCAAGCGCCCTGTAGCACTTCTCAACTTGTCTGTCCTCCCAAATGTCTGCTAAACACATTGAAACCCTGCTTCCTAAGACATGGAAGAATATAACTTGCTAATGGGAAGTATAGAATAATCATTTTCTCTCCTAATGCATCCCAAGGTGACTATCTCAGATCTGGACACCAAGCTTAGGGATGCCATTGTTAGTGTAGTTTGTGCCCTGAACATCTGTGACAAAACAAGCAAACAACCACAGTGAACCCAGCTTTTATTGCTACATTTCTTTCTCTCCTTCCAAATGCTAACAATCCCAGTCTATCTGAATCCTCCATATAACAGATTTTTCATGATTTCCTTTGTCTTCTGGCACTTATGTAGAATTTCTTCCATTGTGACAATACATTTTTTTCCCCTCAAACAATCATAATTGAACATACATTCCCTTTGAAGCTACTGAATGAATTCAGGTACAAGGCAATGCACTCCAACTTAATACTTTTCATCTTGTTCCACATGCAGCTCAATTTATCACTGGCATCTCTACTGCTTATCAAAACTCAGAAGAGCTTTTGTCTGGCTGCCTTTGCTGGTATGTTGGTCTTTACTACATTAATACTGTGCTTGAATTAATAAATAAGGAGATGCTTCTCATCTGGCTTTAGACATCTGCAGTGAACTTCTGCAACAAAGATGGTCGTGCTGACCTCCCTTTACAGCCAACAATTCTGAGGTTTTACTGCCTGATCTATTCTAGATGTGCATTTCAGGGTGAGAAGAATCATTCTTCAGACTTGGTTGATTATCTAATTAGATTTTCATAGATCTTTTCAGGATGATCATCTTATAATTTCACACCTTCCTCTGACTCATACAAAGGGAAGTTCAATGGAAGGACCAGAAATCTCCAAGTCTGACTTTTGATTTTTTATTTTTCCTATTATTCACTTTCATTTTTTCTTTCCTGTAACAGAGAGAAATCAACATTTTTGGAGTTTGCAGCAATTTGAGAATGTTTGGAATCTCAGGCCTGACTCATTCTCATTCTTCCATTCCATTAACAGAAGCGAATTGTTAGCTAGAAACCTGATGAACACCTTGCTTCCAGAAAAGCAGAAGGAGCTTATATTTAACAGTCACTTATAATGGTTTACTGCTGTTGTGAACATTTTTTGCTGGCACACTGGCCTTAATTTTAGAGACACAGGATCTTTTCCTGGCTCAGGTAAAAGTCAGCTCATCCATTACTTTCCTTCTACCTACTTCAAATTTCCAGTTCCAATAACATGCATGATGCACTATATCTACCATGCACTGGGATCTCCAAGGAAGAAGATAGATTGAAGTTGCAAATGTTATTCCTATGCTATTTGGTTTATGTATGGGAATAGTTCTCTGGGATTTTCCTTCCTGTTTTAGACAGAATAGGACTGATCTTTTCCCGTTTACAAAGAAGCATCGGGTTGTTTCAATTTCAGATCTCCAGACATTCCTCTAATATTAGCCTATCACTATCTTCTTGTTTCCTGTGTACAAATCTACCAAGACACATTTTCTGAAAAGTTTTAATAAAAGTTTCCACAAATCCTGTACACTCAGTGCAACAACGAGTCACGTTTGGATTTTGTGTTGAGGGACATGGTTTAGTGAGTACTATTGGTGATAGGTGGATGGTTGGACTGGATGATCTTGAAGGTCTTTTCCAACCTCGGTAATTCTGTGATTCTGTGGCAAATTGGGAGAAGATGTGACAGTCATATTCAAACAGATATGCAAAATGCTGATTTAAAGCTGAAAGGAGTTTTCTTTGGCTAGTATGGACCATCAGGACTATGGCAGAAGCTATCTGGTGGCAGTTCCATCAGTAACAGTGCGTGGCATGAATCTGAGTATGTAAGAACAGTACAACATGGAGCAAGTATCTACTATATCTTCTATTTAGAGAGGCAAATCTAGACTCGACACATCTGGTTTCTTATCCATGGAGAAATCAAGTCTCAGTTTTTGCTACTTTTGCAAAGATAATAAAGTCTTCCTGTTTATCATCAAGCCCTACAGTTTTTGGATGATCAGACTACATGAAATGGACTTCCAAGGATTAAGGTTAATTATGAATAAACAGTTCATCAAAAGAATTCTCAATTTTAAACAAGAAAGGAATCTTGATCATCTTCCAAGAATTACAACTCAAAAATACACCACCAGCAAGGAAAGTGGATCAAGAAGAAGAAAGGAGCATTAGTAATTCTCAAAAGGCCACTTCACTTTCCACTGAACCTAAAAACTTGCATCAGTAAAACTGACTGCAGCCAGAATAGCCAAAAGCAGCCAGTAAGGAACAGGTGAAACTCCTCACAAACAGGAATTGACTGATTTCAGTTGGAATGAATATGGCCAAAACAACGGGATTTATCCTCTTTCAGCCCAAAACCCAAGGAGAACTCAAAGAACTTGAAGCTATTGGAAAAGGAATAGAGAGATGAAAGTGCGTAGGCGTGATTTCGTAGACTGAATATCTCATGTTTAAAGGCATGTCAGTTATTCTAGCCAGAGAGCCAAGCTGACATCTCTGGGCAACTTCTGCTTTCAGATCTCTCTGACAGAAAATCCACTCTCTCCACAGTGAAACTGGGGTACTTTAATTTTGAACCCAGACTCTTTTGATTCTCCGCCCAGCTCAACAAAAGCAGTCTTCTCCTTTATTTCTGTACATTCATTTTCCTCCCTATCAGTACTGTTGATTCTTACTAAATATTCTCATTAGGCCTTCTGAAGATGAAAGGCTAATACACTTTTGCAATAACATATTTATTTATCTTCCAGAAATAAAACCCCCATGTCTAAAACTTTTACTGGAAAGTTAAAATTCCACACAAACAATGCTTTCTATTTGGAAACTTCTATTTCTTCTAGCTGCAGATGCTGAATCTGGAAAATTAAAATCCATAACAGAGTTGAGCATGGGGAAGAAAATTGCAAGAAATTAATTGAGTCAAAACAAGAAATGAAGAACTTTTTCTAACTTACAGCTCATCAAAAATTGAAATGAAATGCTATCAGACATCAAGGTAAATTGTGAGGAAATATTTGTAGGAAAACAGAGAGGGAAAAAAACTCAATATGATGAGTTGAAAGTGGTAAAGCATGAGTAGAGCTATCCGACCCAGGGGTCCCTTCCAAATTAAACCATTCTAGGAGTCTGCAATCTTTGATTTACAGATAGAACATAGCCTACTAACAAATTTTATAGAATTAATTTTGGAAAGGTTTTGCAACATATTTTTATTGAATGCAAAATAGTGATTTCCATTGCATAGCTCATGAAAAAGATACCAAAATTATGCTAAAAATAATGCCTTGACAAATAATTCCATCATGCAGAACAGTTTGCCCAATGAAACAGGTTAAATAAGTGGGTTAGACTTTGAGAGGTCTACAAATAAGTATTTACTACCTCAAAGGTTTTTAATTGAGTCAGGAATATCTGTATTTTCTTATATGACAACTTCTGGGAAACTTGGTTATGTATTTAAAAGAAGGTACTTTAGGGAAAAGGTCTTTATTACTGGGAAAGTTTCCTCATCAAGAAATCAGACTCCAGATGAAATTTCTTAGACACACGGATGGATAATATTTCTTCTCTATAGCTCTTGAAAAGTTTGAAATATGATAGAACGTATGAAGAACTGAAGGAATAATTTGGGGGAAAAGGAAAAAGGCATTCTCAGTGGTTTTAAATCACTGTGACTGCAGCAGCTCAATAGCACAGGAAGCTCAGTCTCGTGCTCTTACTTGTGGGTAGTACTAAAGAAAAAGCTTCAAAACTAGAACCACTTGTTACTATTTCTCTGCCAGAAGCTTCTTAACCTCTAAGAGACTGGGAAGCAAAAGGGTTTGTGCTCACTAGAAGAGTAAAAGAAGTTCACCACAGTAACGAGATAAGGAACATTTGGAGGAGAGGCCGTGTGAAAGCAAGGCATCACTTTTCCCAACCAATTTCTCCTATCTTGTGATAATGTGAAAATCTGTTGAATTACCATAGGCAAACATAGTGCAGGAAGGTGATATCTTGCAAACCTGATACCACTGCATACCAGAGAGGATGAGCTGGTTGTCATTTGGCTGGGGAAGACGGAGACCCCCTGAAGATCCCCCCCAACCCCCGAATCCATTCCAGAATATTCCAAACTGCACTTACACAGGGGTAAGGCCATGCCTCAATCACAGCTTTAGAGAGGACTTGACAACCACCCCAAACCCTAGAATCATTTACAACCAGTGACTGAGGTGTTCTCTCTCTCCGTCTTTTCAAGTCACATGAGAAAGGCATGCCATACCTTATTGCCAGTAAGGTATAGCTATACAAATCTAAGTCTCGCAGTGGGATGCAAAGAAACATTTAACATATTGTTTTGTGCTGTTTCACCTTCATTTACTCCAAGGAGATCTCAAACATTGTGACCTCCATGTATATCACCCAGAGTAGCTCGGAGTTGGGTCACCATTGTCATCAGCAATTTGGTCTTGGTTGATTGCTTTGATTTTTGGACTGCAAGTAAATCCTCTTTTCTGCAGAGCATGCTACAGTGGCAGAAAGTTTCAGGGGAAAGTACTTTCTTCACAATAGTGTTTTAAATCAGCTCAATCGTGAGAAAGAAACAAATGACAAAATGTGGGATTTGCCTGAATAAGCACAGACATTTGTCACTGCTGAGGTCTGCATGTGGCCTCTTCATGTGGGCAAGAATTTAGAGCAGTGATCTTGTCTGTGAAATTTAGGGCATCAATCATCCCATTCTTATAGTTAATATCTAAATTCCAGTTGTCAATAATCAGGATTGCCTGTTCTGTGAGGGGATTAGTAGGAGTCCAGGTGGCTGAACTGCTGTTGGAAACATCTGGAGAGTGGATATCTGATGTCAGGTGTGATGAATCCCAGCCTTGATGCCCTGATTGAGCAATACAGCATGATAGGATTTACAATCCTGTTCAGCTAAGTGAAGTGGTTTTCCAAGGCTATCAGGGGAATAATGAACCCTGAGTGGCTGCCTTGATGAAAAGCCATACTCAAGGATGGCTGTGCTCAGCTCCCTAATGCTCCTGTGCTCAGGTGATAAATGGGTGTGTGCATCAGGGAGAACAACATCTCAATTCATGCTGTGTTGTATATCTATGAAGATATGACAGCTTATTGTTGGGGATTTTCACTGTCCTCTCATAAATATCTGATAAAAAAAAAAAAAAAAGAAAGAAAGGAAGAAAAACAATAGAAAAATGGAAATACTCATGTTGCATTGGGTATTTCTTGTTAGGCAGTCTGGAGAATTTAGTACTGTGGGCACACATCGTGTGTGTCTTAGGGTCAGAAAACCATGCCTGGTGTGTTGTACTAATTAGTGAGGATGTAACTCTAACCTTTTAATATCAGTGGAGTTCATGCTGTGAAGTTGGGCGTAATAACAGATAAATCAAAGCACTTGACTAACTGATTCCAGCAAAGGCTCGTCGCTGATGAACATCCCAGCTCTTCCTCTGGGCTCCTGTGGAGAACGCAACACAGAAAAATGAGCTTCACCCAAAGATGCTTCTGCTTTGGTGCTCAGGACATGTACACATACGTACATATACATATGCACTTACACATGTTGTTAAAGGATCTGCCTAATCCTCGTGGATTTGTTGTTTTATTTAGTCCTTCAGTCACAGAGTCAAAGAATGGCTTGGTTTGGAAGGGACCTCAAGGATCACGAAGCTCCAACCCCCCACCAATGCAGGGCCACCAACCTCCCCATTGCACAGCAGCCCAGGCTGCCCAGGGCCCCATCCAACCTGGCCTCCAACACCTCCAGGGATGGACGGGGCATCACAGCCTCTCTGGGCAGCTGTTCCAGCACCTCACCGCTCTCTTGGTAAAGTACAGTCAGGAAGTTAAGAACTTACCATATTTACATCATATATCATACATCATACAGAAAACTAGAAAGTTGGGAAAGTTCTTTTTGAAGATGATGATCTTGACTGAAGATGGTCTTGAATGACGGTGTCTTTGCATGCTGAATATGCTGAGATAACTTGAATTTGTAAACTCGTGTACCTGCAAGCCCCAAGACAAAAGATCATGATGTATTATGCTGAAATATGCCATTTCCACATCTCAGATATTACCACTTTTTCCAAGTGGCAGACATTGCTACATGAAGCTCACATACATGTACCTCCTTATAAATGCAATTTGGTGTAATACTGTTTCAGCATGTTCCACATCTCACTCACACTATTTCTTTATTACTCTTTTAAGATTCTCAGATAGCAGATAATCTTCTGAAGTTGTCTGAAAGCCTAAAGCAGTGTTTCAGAGGAAAAAGTAATGGGTAATACATAATGATTGCAGTGTAAAACCAAAACCTTAGAGCTCTCTTTGGAAAAGCAGAACCAGAGGCAGAGGTATGGCTTTGATTCAGTACTGGGTTTTCTTTTGGAAAAATAAAGGTGATCAGAAAATTAAGCAGATTTAAGATAAGCCATCAGCAAAGCCATTTCCGCATGCCTTCTAAACACTTCATAGTTGACTCACTAGGTAAATAATTAGTTTTCAAGCTGACAAGCATAAGTAGAGCTCAGACATGATAAAATAGGGATAAGCTTCAGGCAAAAGTGAATATCTGTATTGCAACCTACTCCACAATTCAGCTGTAAAGCAGATATGTCTTTGTTTTGCTTGCTTCTACTTCATACATCATCTATATCCGACTTTGCATGCTATAACATTTATCTTGATCAGCAGTACATAGGATAGAAGTGTTCTATTCTGTTAATAGAGTTGTATTAATAAAGCTCGAATAATATCTTGTTTCATTCAATCCTGTCAAATCCATTCAATCTATTATTAGATTAAATCTAGAGAAGTCTCAGTTAACATCTTTTATTGCTTCCACCTCCAGCTCTCAACAGTCACACTAAAATTAAAGCTCAGAGCTGAAGACTTATTTTGGCAGAAATCAAGAAGCAGAACTTACATTATTTGTGACTAAAAAATCAAAGTGTTTTTAGAAAGAAAAGATAAACAGTCTTACAATTTATGAGGACTGCTCCAAAAATAATGCCTCCTGTTTTATGATGATGGCCCTTGATGTCAGAGGAAGATGTTGGTGGGATGGCAGTGGAGGTTGAACCTTCCCACCAATATTCCAATACGTTTTGTTGCCTTGTGACAGATGGCAGCAGAGAGACAGTCTGCTAGAATGGCATCTGATATGAAAGTGCATATGAAGATGTGACACTGAATTCCCCGATGAGGAAAAATAGAACACATTGACAAGGTTTATGGAGATCAAAAAGTGGATGTGAGCACAGTGGGGTGCATTTCAGCAGTGGTGACAGAAACAGGGGGTCATCTCTGCTGGTGCAGATTTGTACAAGCGCAGCATGCAGACTCTTGTTCATCGCTGGTGAAAATGCATAGCAAGTGCTGGTGACTGTTGAAGGATAATTTTTTTGTAGCTGAGACTATGTTCTACCAAACAGTGCTGTTGTGCTCTTTGTAGCTGTTGTTATTTTCCATGGAAATAAGTAGGAGGCACTACTTTTGGAGCAACCTAGTAAAAGTGGCTTACTGTCCAGCACAATTGCTTTGCCTTTCCAGACGTGGTAGGGATGACTCTAGATGAATATTTTAAAGGGGTTCCTCAGATGTATATTTCATTGGATGCATAATTTCTCTCTCCAGTTCTGGATGTGGAGTTTTGCCTTGATGCTATAAGCTCTCAGCCCAAGCTGTGCTGCATTTTTATGCATTCACAGAACTGCTCTCTTCTCAGGAGAACTCATTTCCCAACAACACCAATTACTGTCACCTACTTTTAGTTGAGATTAATCACAAGACAAGCAGAACTAGCTATACTTAGGCCTGTCAGGCTGATACGTAACTGATGTAACAGCTGCATTTATGCTTACTGTTCAGTCTGTTGGTACAGAAAGCTGTTAAGGTACTTTTAGCTCAGGAAAAGCCTTTTTATTTTTGCTGTTTTTGACATAAGAATCCCTTCCAAGACAAAATTCTCATTGGGAATTGATCTGCATAAGCAGCACCACTTATATGTGCACTTAATCAGTAAATTTGGGTTTTTTTTTCTTTCTTTCTTGGTTAAGATAGTCAGTAGGCAAGTGATTAAACCCAAGTGATTTCAGTCAGAGCATGCTTGTTGAATCATAGAATCATAGAAGGATGGGAAGGGAATGGCGAAGGGGATGTAGGAAGGGAAGAGTTATCATAGCCTTTAACTAATTTTTGATAGCATAAATGAAAAAAAAAAAAAGGAAAAAGAAAAAAACAAAGCTGTAAGTTCTTTCTCTTTTGCCTAGCTTTGAGAAGACAAGAAGTAATAGATTTTGTCTGTATTAATCTCCAGTTAATCTTCATCCTGTTTCCCTCCGAATTTCCACGTGTACCTCTGTCTCTTCCTCTGTTTCTTAGTTAATCAGGAGTTTAATAGCATATATATCTCTGAGCATCTGATGGAATTGTAGGTGTCCCTGTTCATTGCAGGAGAGTTGCACTATATGGCCTTTAAGGGTTCCTTCCAACTCAAATGATCCTGTGATTCTATACTGTGCCATTCCAATGTATTCAATCATCATGGGGATAAAGTCCAGGCATATCCTCAAGGGGCAGGCATTGAGAGCAGGCTCTGTTTTTAATTAGAGTAATGGCATTCATTACCCGTAGCTGGCATTTGTTTAGAGCATTCACTGAGTGGGAAGCCAGTATGACCTCATGGAGTAGTAAAGCTCCAGCAATCTGGTGTCTGTGTTGTTTTTGCCCTCAACGTTCTTCATAATGTCAGGTTGCTCTCTTCACTGCTGACATTGTCTTGCCATCTCATTTCAGACATTTTAATGCTGAAAGCAGGAGCTGTCTTTCGCTGTATTTTTATGTAATGCTTAAGAATGATGAATTCCCACCTGAGTTGGAATATTTACCTGCTACTGGTATGTAAATACCAGCTTATGATTAAGTGCTGTGATAGTGGTCTTTCCAGGTAGAATCACAGCATCATAGAATCCTTAGTGTTGGAAGGGACCTTTGAAGGTCATCAAGGTATTTGGATATGAAATTCCTGTGAAAGTACCTAGGAGCCATAAAATCCCAGAGCCTAACACTGAAGGAAATTAAGGTGACATTTGTAGTTTCTTTTGGACACTTCAGTTGCTGTACTACAGTCATAGAATCATAGTATCATTAAGGTTGGGGAAGACCTCTAAGATCATCTAGTCCAACTATTAATCCACCCCCACCATGCCCACTAACCATGTCCTTTGGTGACACATCTCCACAGAATCTCCTAAACATCTCCAGGGACAGTGACTCAGGCCCATAGACTACACATCCCCATGTGGTTAGTGGTGAGGTATAACTGCTTCTGACTTCCTCAGAGGTGAAGAAGCTCCATATTTTGAAATGGAGTCTTTTGAAACTCATGATGTCTTCCCCTCACATTAAGTCCTAAGGGTCATCAAAAATCTACCCTAGCATCCATGGAGGATTCTCAGTGCACAATTCTTCTCACCAGCTATCAGCACCTACAGTGAAAATATCTATGAACCACTTGCTTTGCAAGGTTATTTTATGATTTCCCCTGACATATTTTTTTAAATATGTTTTCTGATAAGATGATGTGCTGCTCACAAAATCCAGTTCTTCAGACACTGAGAAGAACTTGAGATGACCACTCTAGCAGAAGACTCATCTGCTACTGCCCAGGCTCTAGTCTAAGTTTATAATGTCAGTGTTCACCAGTGAATCAATCTGGAACATGAGACTTCCTGATTCTTAAAATTCATCCTCTGAAATTAGAATAAAATATAAACTACATTGTTGCAGTTAGGCAAAGGCAATTCTTAAAGATACCCTCTCAGTATGCAAAGGCTCTGAACAAATTGATATGTGCCTCAGAAGGCACATATTTGTCTTATGAATATTATGCCTGTATACACGGAATGGGAAAGGTCACCAAACATGAACATTTCTGGATGTTTTTTCAACTCTGTGTAATTTCATCCTACTAAAAGCATTTCTTCATATATTAGCTCTTCCATGTTTACAATCCACCCACAGATGCACATCTATCTAACAGTGCATACAACTAAATGAATAGGATTTTAATATCAGCAGGGGGAAGTACGCTAAAAACAAACAAGATTATGTTACAGAAATGAAATTAGATTACATCTCAGCTACCAAAGACAGTGGGAGAATGGAAGAATGGGCTGTATTAATTACAAAAGATGATGTTTAGACATGCATTCCTGTCTATAAAAAGGCTGATTGATACCAACCTATTACTGAGGTTGCTATTGACTGAGCCAACTACTGATTTTGAAAGGCAAGATATGTCTCTGAATAATTTTAAATGCCATCCTTTGCACTTGGCTTGCCAAGAGTAAATTTGGCTATTGGTAATTTGGTAAATGTGAATGTCTTTAAGAAAACTTTATCTTGTATTTCATGGCAAGCTTTGGACCTTTGATTCTCCTCAATAAAAATAATCATGACAACTTTGCATGGTTTCCTGTCACAACAAAAATATCGCAGGCCTTTAGACTTCTCATGGTAAAGTAAACCCACATCTGAGAAAGGAAAAATAAAGCAGAGTGAGAGGACATTTTTCCAGGAAAACTGCCTTAAATCAGTCTGAAAGCACGTTTAGCTGCCTGTAGCATTTCCTTTTGACAAAGAAAAAGTAATAATCATCTCCAGCTGTGACCCTAGCAATAAACACATTCCTATTGTCATTCTGAGGCCATAAACCCACAGTTTCTCTGCTGGAAACAAAGAGTCATTCAGGTGCCAAGCATGAAGGCCTATTATTTGTACAAAAAAAAAAAACAAAAAAACCTAAAAACAACCTATGTACTTATGGGAAATTCACAATCAATGTAAGAAGTACATGTGCTTTCAAGTGGAGTGGATCCACAGTTCTCAGCAGTTTTCATATCATCTAGTTTAAGTCGTCTTGGGCTTCTTCCCAGCTGCAGAAGACACACAGTTTAAAACGTTATTTTGTTCTTCCAGTTCAATTTACCATCTCGTGTCTTACCTGACTCACCTGCTGCAGACCAGATTATGCTTCCAGTTACACAAGGGTAAACCAGCATGATAAGCTCCCTGTAACCCCTAGTTACATTGGAGGGGCAGAGAAAAGCTGTATAAGTTAACTTTGATGCAAGGAACATGAAGTAGCTCCAAATATCTTTAAATAGAAGCAATTGTAGTGAAGAATGACAATTACATAATTTTTTCCTTTCACATAGCAAAAGGTATGGTTTTACCAAATGCCATAGGGACTCACACATAGGCTTATGGGAAACTATTCAGTATTTCACTATTCATTCATCCTAATGCATGGAGTCACTGAATCAGAGACTATCCCAAGTTCAAAGGAACTCATGAATATTGTTAAGTCCAACCCTCCCTTCTTTTAGTTTGAAGCCATTTCCCCTTGTCCTATCACACAGACCCTGCTACAAAGTCTTTCCCCTTCCTTCTTGCAGCCCCTTTAGATGCTGAAGGCTGCTCTCAGCTCTCCCCACAGCCTTCCCTTCTCCATCTGCACAGCCCCAGTTCTCTCATCCTGTCCTCACAGGGAGGTGTTCCCTCCCTGGGATCATTTTTCTGGCTCTCCTCTGGACACAGTCCAACAGGTCTGTGTCTCTCCTGTACTGAGGATTGCACATCTGGATGCAGTATTCCAGGTGAGGTCTCACAGTACAGAGAAGTGCAGATCACCTCCCTCACCTTGCCAGTCACAAGTCTCTGGGAACAGCCCAGGGTATGGTTGGCTTTAGGGCTGCAAGGGCACAGTGCTGGATCATGTCCAGCTGCCCCCCACTGCTGCCCCCAGGTCCTTTTCAGCTGTGCTGTGCTCCATCCTTACACCCTCTGTTTGAGCTGATAATGGGGATTGCCACAACCCAGGTACAAACCTTGCACTTGGCTTTGTTAACCCTCATGAGGCTCTTCTTGGCCCACTGCTCAGCCTGTCTAGGTGTCTTTGGATGACATCTTGTCCCTCAGGTGCGTCCATTGCACCACACAGCTTGGTGTCACCCACACTGTGAGGGTGCACTCAGTGCACTGCTGACTGATGGAGATGGGAAAGAGCACAGATCCCAGCCCTGAGGGACACCGCTGTCACTGCTCTCCATCCGGACGTGGAGCTGCTGACCGCAGCTCTGGGTACATCTCACAGCAGTGCCTCATCCACTGAAAGGTCCCACCCATCAAATCCACATCTTTCCAACTTGGGAAGAAGGATGTCGTGAAGGACTGTGTCAAAGGCCTTACAGAAGTACAGATGGATGACATCAGTGGCTCTTGTCTTGACTCAGATTTCAATCAATTTAATTTAACATTTATAAGTGACACTTTGCAAAAAATATAAATCTCTCTATAAACCAGGATGAACATTGTTAACCAGATCATCAAAGCTAACCTCTGTTTCCACATGAAATTAATTTATTATTGTTGCATAATGAGTATCTAATTATCTGCTATTTCTATTCAGGCTTAGTTTCGTTCAACTGAATGTCTGAAAGAAGTCATCAGGGTAAACCATAATCAAGCACAGTCTGAAAATTAGCCTGAAAACTGTTTTCCCAGTCTGAGTTTCACCCATCTCTGTTTACTATGAAAACAATGCTACAAGTCATCACTGATATCTGAAACTCGTTGTGGGACAGTATTTCAGTTTCACTGGATTTCTACAGACATAGAGGCTGGCAGGAAGAGAATGAATTCTGATGAATTATGAACTACACACACATTATAAACAGCTCACAAATGTGAGCTGTTTATAATGTGAGCTCTTAATATGCAGATGTGAGCTCTTAATATGCAGATCTCAGTGCTGCCAGATTAGAAACCCTCAAGATTCAGTGTTCTCCATGGTTCCTTATATTTTACTCTGTCTTTTGGCTCTCTTTCACAGCTGTTGAAAAACCCAGATGAATGCAAATCCTATTTTCTTTCCTTTTTTGTTTCTGATATCAGTGCAGGTTCCTGCCCTTTGTGCTGCTCTTGACTATAAAGGGGAGCACGCAGCTCCTAAGCTTAAAGCATATGGTCAAAAACATTCTATTTTCTAGATTTCATAGTGCAGGAAAGACAGATTGGTTAGGAGAAAATTGAAAAAAGGGGTTAAAAAAAGAAAAGAAGACCAGATTCTCAACAAGATTTCAGGAAGACGTCCCTAGGACCAAGAGACGTTGTGTGATGATACAGTGATATGATGGCAGTGTAGTATAAAGGTGATATATGGTGATAAAACATTTTCCCCCTGCAGCTGTTTTTACAGACCTGCTGATCTGATCAATTTTAATTAGAATAATTAAATCATAGAATCATGAAGGTTGGAAAAGGCAGTGTTTTGTGAGGATTTCTTCATCTGTCCTAATTGCCTCTGTGAAACCTGGGGAAAAGGCAGAGTGAATGGTGAAGAAATACCTTCCTCTCTGAATATTCATCCTCACACTACTGTGCACTTTAACATTCACCTACCAGCCTAGATGGAGAAATATGACTGATCAACATCTTTTTTTCTCAGTTTTGAACATCATAGAATCATAGAATCACCAGTGTTGCAAAAGACCTCCAAGATCATGCAGTTCAACTGTCCACCTATCACCAATATTTCCCCAATAAACCATCTAAACCACGTCTCTTAGTATAACCTATAAATGTTTCTTGAACACCTCCAGGAATTGCGAATCAACCACCAGGCTGGGCAGCCTGTTCCAGCATCTGATGACTCTTTTGGAGAAGAAATTGTCCCTGATATCACACTGAACCTCCCCTGGCCCAATTTGAGGCTCCTGTCCTATTGCTGTTACATGAGAAAAGTGGCTGACCCCCACCTTGCCACCACCTCCTTTCAGGCAGTTGTGGAGAGCCATAAGGTCTCCCCTGAGTCTCCTCCAGACTAAATAATCCCAGTTCACTCAGCAGCTCCTCATAGAACTGTGCTCCAGACCCCCCAAGCTTCACTGCCTTTCTCTGGACACGTTTCAGGGCCTTGATATCTTTCTTGTAGTGAGAATGTTATTTCAACATCTCAAGTCAAAAACTGCAAGAACACGTAAGTCTTCATATGAAACATCTGTTTTCTGTACTTTGCTTCCCCAAC
Organism: Centrocercus urophasianus; assembly: GCF_019232065.1. Classification (NCBI taxonomy): domain Eukaryota; kingdom Metazoa; phylum Chordata; class Aves; order Galliformes; family Phasianidae; genus Centrocercus; species Centrocercus urophasianus. The sequence continues at coordinate 46,854,933 of NW_024884711.1, forward strand.
AAGCTTTTCTGCTCTAACCAGTGAAAGTTGGAATAACTGGCTGTATTCTTTGCACTTGACAGGGGAGATGGCACATTGTCTGTCCTTTCTTACATTCTTTCATCTTTCCATAGCCTGTTCCAGTCTGTGCAGCTAAAACGATCTCTGAGACGCTGTTTAATTCCAACAAAGGAGATCTAGCTGGCTCTGACAATGCAGCATGTTCCTATAAAGAGAGAAAAAGTTCTCTATTCCTCAATAATTCCATCTTCATTGTGAGTGACAAATAGTTCAGTCAATTCTTGGCTGCCATCTGATAGGATTATCATAAATAGCCTCTGTGAGGCATCATTTTTATGCACACACACTCATCCAAATTAAGTGATAATCTTGTTGATACTGGAATTAAATAATAAAGTGGGCACCAATCACTTCAAACAACAGCAAATAGCAATCTGGTATCTTATTAATCATTAAAATTAGTCCTGTGAAAAGCAGCAGATCCTCAGCTCGTACAAACTGTCATTTCTGCAGTGAAATCAGTGGCACTGGATTAATTTTTTTCCTGTGGGTGATTTGACCCTTTATGTCTTTATACAACTCCTGTAGCATGTTACATGTTACGTTTGGCTTGCACTATATCTCATCTATAGTGATAGATGTACAGCAAAAAACAATATCATTCTCATGGGATAAATTGTGCAACCATTTCTGTTTTGCAGTGCTTCTGTTCATTTTGAGTCTGATTCTTGAAACGAAGAGGATACATGGGACAGACAGAAGTTCAAAGCAGAGCATAGTATTTCAAGAAAATGTGTGGGTCTGGATGCAAACCAGTTATTCCTTCTTGTGCACCTGGCTATTATAGGAAGTGATAAAATTTCCCTGTGTTGCTCAATCCTGCAACAAGGCAGTGAATAATATTCCATTCACCATTATAAAAAAAAAAAGCTTGAAGAACAAAGGAATCATTTTCTTTTAACATTCAGTTTCAGGTTTTAATTATCATAATGTGGCAAGTCGGCTACGATGCTGTAACAGCCCATATGCACAATATAAGCCCATAGGAAATATTAATGCAGCAGTAATTCAGCTCTTTTATCCTTTTTTTTTTTCCTTCTTTTTTTTTTCTTCTTCACAAATGCTAAGTAAGGGAACTTAGCTTCAAATTATTTCAGTGAGGTTAATTTATAATACAGATCATTACATATGCCATGCAGTATTTAGAGAGCATCTGATCAATAACCGTTGCTCAGTTGATGATACAGTAATTTTAACTTAAGTCATTAATTTGGACTTTCAGCATGGTCTCACCAAAATGAAGGTAACAATTCACAGAAGCACAGGAGCAAAAATTCTTCTACCATCGATTCAGTGCAAACTGAGAGCTTCTCTTCTCTCAACACTGACATTGATTCAACATTCTCTCAACATCATCTCAAACATTGCTTCAACTCATGTCAGATCCTTGATGCCACTCAGCTGCCACCACTCTGTCTACATTGTCAGCCAGAGGGAAACGTGCTACTCCTCCTGCCCAAAATCTGTAACAGCACAAAATCCCATCCAACAGCTTAATTTTCTCATCCAGTAATTCGTCTTCAATTGATGTCAATTCAAAGACAACTCAAAATGATTTCTGCTAACTGTTCCTGCTACTCTGCTTTACAGTATGCTCTCATTTCTGGTTTTATTTATCTAGCTTTAATTTTCACTTAATGTCTGCTGCTTTCCCATTCTTGTCAATTTTGAGGATGATGGAATCAGGAATGCTGTCTACTATAGCTGCTTAGATACTGGAAATAAGCAGATAAACATGGTTCATTACTTAGGTCATTTCCTTTTGGAATGTTTTAAAAAGTTATTTATGCATAAAAATTATGGAGGAGATTGTTAGCTTCTTTTATTATCTTTTTATTATCGTTTCATGCTATGATCAGCTGCAAAACTCTTCCAATTAATTGAGAATTCCCACTAATTAATACTCTCAGCCCACTCCGATTCATTTGGCATCCTGAACAGCTAGACTGTTGGGCCTGCTCTGAAATCAGTTATGCAAATTACCCATTGATTACATCAGTAAGGCAATGGCCTTGTGCACATGCACCATATTGATGGAGTGCAGCAGAAGGTGTTATCCATACTGAGTGTCTTTTCACATTGATATTTGGAGTTATTAACTCCACTGCTCAAATGATAAGACTTAAATGATGTGATGTTGTGTCTGGACTGATTAACCTTGTTTCTCTGTGGAGCTAATTAGTTTCATTGCCACGCTGTGCTGGCAGAGCTATGGAGTAATATGGTTCTGTCTCTAACAAGTTTTCCTCCATATTAAGGATCTCTATATATGACTTCACTGTATGAAGTCATATATAAGTCATATTCAGAGTACCCCATAGCAAAGGATCCTGGATATATATTAAGAAAGACACAAGCCGTGGTAATCAGGGTATTAGGAACTGCCAATTCACCTTTTCTCTAAAAAAAAGGGAAACACTGCTTTTTCAAGATATTAGAAATGTTAACCAAGCTCCAAACACTGTCAGAAAAAAAGGTCTCTAGAAGAGAAAACAAGTCATTAAGCCAGAAAAAAAATAGAACTGGCAATGGTTCTGGGAAGGAAGAGTCCCACCATCAGTTCTGAGTTTGGACAGCTGGTTCCAGACAGCACCCACTCAACAGTGGATGCGGTTTCCTCAGCAATCTATCCCAAGGGCTGGAAACGAAAAAAAACTGGGAGAGGAATTTTAGGATGAGCACTGTAAGAGTAATAGCAACATATTCTTCATTTCTCACTGTAAGAAATGAGGGGAGATTCTCAAGCACCAACTTTGCTTCAGATAAATCTCACTGGCTATCATCTACAGACAAAAGAGAGAAAAGGGTTTCATTTCAAGAGAACCACAAATGCTGAAATCAACTCTTGCTTGAAATCAGTCTCTAAAGAAACTGTCTTTCTGCATCAATAACAGAAGGAAGCTGAAGAATAAAATATCTCAGACTAAATAATCTCACATTGAAAACAATCTGGTATATAGATGTCTGATACAGATCTCACTGGGAAAAGGAATCATACCCACTGCATCTCTATGGCCCAGGTTTCTGACCAGTGTGAGGTTGGTATGTTCAGAAATTGTGCCATGCAGCTCTCTTTGGACTTGCATTTAGCAGCTTCATCATTTTGATATGATAGAGCATCGTTCCCTATTGATATACAAGTTATTCCTAACTGAAGAGGAAGGGGTGTAGGTTGACTTAGACACTGAGCAGGACATTGAAGCCTCCTTCTGCTTGCAGAATCACCCAAGAGAAAACTCATAATAAGAGACTATATTTAAAAGAAGAAAAAAGAAAAAAGAAGAAGAAAAAAAAAAAAAAAAGAGAGAGAAAGCATTGACTAAAAGAATCTTTGATTAAAGGAAACCTTTGATTAAAAGAACCTTTGATTAAGTGAAAAAGCCCAGTTCCCCAAGCACCGAAAACACAAGATATTGGCACTGCAGTCTTCAAAAATTCAGGCAGCCCAAAGGGATTGTGTACTTGTCCAAAGAAGCCTTGCAAAGCTCCTGACATTCACCTGCCACTCGTAAGTGCCAATAGCTTTGACAGGTGCATAAATTCAGTTTCACACCTTCAGTGCCACGTATTTTTCAGTAGCTTTCAAGGCTCAGCAATCTGTTGAAAGGTTTATTTCTCTGACAGATACCCTGCAACGGGCATGCTTGCTTTTGAGAAGCTACAGAAGTCATACTGACTCTAGGTTTAGAGAAAATAAGGCTTCAGTCCTCAAACTTATAGTATACTTGGACCATTTTACACCTGGAGAAAAACTGCCCCAGAAATAAAGTGCGAAATGATAGAAGTAGTTGTCATGAGTTGTCATGTCTGTATAAGAGCTCATTTCTTGGTGGATTATGAAGGCAATATGATTTTCAGCAGATGCTTGGAGGGGAATCCGGAACAATATCCTCAACGACTTGCTGGAATGACTCATGGCCAACAGGAAACAAGGCAGTGATAAGCTCAAATGAGGCTGTGGGAGGCAATATACTAAAAGCTCGTTATGAACATCATTCTTTTACCCATTCTTATGGTTTGTGGTGGTGGCGGAGGGAGGGAGGGAGGAGTTGTTCTGTTTTCTTTCTTGCAGTGAAGAAAAGAGAATAATTAGGGCAGGACATTCTTTCAGGCAGTATCTCCTCTAGATAGGAAAGCTGGAGGGTAACTTTTTAATGAAACCCAACTTGGAGCAACCAACTTGTCTCTATACATGGCAGATTATGACCATTGTAAAGTATCACTTTGGTTTTATTTCCCCTGAACCAACCCACAGCTCCATTACTCTTTGTTATTTGGCTATGCAGTCTTCTCCCTGATTAAGGAGGATCGGGCTGCTATTACACATTGTTTCTATAGTTGATAATAAAAAAAGCTTATGGGATATGATTCTCATAACACATTTTATGCATTTTCTTTCAGTTGAGATCCTATAATTAAAAACTAATTTTCAATGTGTTGATCATAAAGGAAAAGGAAATAGCTTTGCCTGGGGTAAAAAGTAATAACAAGTGATATACCTCACTTGCCATTGCCTCCCAAGAACCTAATGATCACATCTCCATTCCTATTAATTCCATCTCCATGCCACTCCAAGTTATGGTTCACCTGAGTCAGAATACAAAAAGGATATACATTTCTACGTAGCCAACTAGACTGAGTCACATCCTATTCATTCACTTGCCATACTTGTAAAATACATCTGGAATATTTTAGAGATTTCTTTATTACTCACTGCATATTTTTATAATTATATTGTGTTTTGCTTGAAAAAAATCCAGTTGAAAAAAGAAAAAAAAAACAATAACAGGCAGAAATAATGGGAAGAAAATTGAGTAGACAACTATATCTCCATCATTTTCATGAGAGCTCTGCACTTCTGACTTTGATCCACAGTCTGCTGATAGGCAGCTGCAGGTAGCTGTTAGCTGGGTCCTTGATCTATACAAAATTAATGGCAGGATATACACAGGAAATTCGTAAAAAGGACTCGTTAGGCTCTCATCACTGCCCAATTAGGCTAATGATTCTGCAGGAATGTGAACTGGTAAATGAGGACTGTACTTTAGGACGGAGCTTTCAGAAGATCTGAATTAGGGGACTGAAACAGCAAAGAATTTGCAGGAGTATAATGATACTTTAGGCAAGGATGTTGCATGAAGTTTTTAGCAGACAACTGAAAAATAAACCATGTGTTTAGTTAGATAATTAAATCATGTTTCCTGGTGAAGTAGGGAGTGATGCAACTGTAATGAAAGTGAGAATTTCAGACATTAAACCTCCACTGGTAGGTACATATAACAGAGGTTTTAATAGGGCACAACAAAAAACAGAGGGATGTAGAAAATTAAGAGGAAGCAAATATGTTGGGAATCATTTTGCTACCCTTATCTACTTAAAACTTAGATGACAAGTTTAAACTTGACTCATAGGTACCTTCAATCATCTTCGAGGAGAAACAAATACTTATAGAGAGTGATTCATCCCATCTTAAAATAGTTGTTTAACATGTCTGATAAAAATTACCTTCTAGAGGTGTTTAGAAGCACCTTTCTCTTACTACTGACCATGACAGGATCCTTATCAACTCCATGAGACTACATATTTAAGTTTTAAATAGATGTTATTAGATTTTAAAAGGTGTTTGAGCTTTGTCTTGGAGCCTGATCAGGGCAATCACTTGAAGGCTATGATATCTTTCAATTTCTTTTTCCAGTTCTGAGTATTTGATTAAAGTAGATTGGAAATTCTCCAAGTAGACTTCTTCCCCCCTCAGAAAATGCCAATACATGTGTGTCAACATAGTTTACACATGTAAATATATTTACATGTAAACATGTATATTTACATTGATGAGAGTATTGTAGATACAGAATACAGAGTCTTTGTCTGCTCCTGATACCTACTGTAAAGAAAATTCAGTGTGGAGAAGACCAGGAGGCTCTGGCTGTAATTCAGTCTATGAGCTGTGGATATATATGTGTATATATCAGTGCATAAATACTCTCCATCAAAGATATAACAATGTAAGTATAAAACCCAATGAAAGGAACAAAACAGAAATTACCTACGAGAGTTCCTGTTCATCCTGTTTGTACTGTCATGTTTGGGATCCTCTGTCTTGTGGTGCTTAAATGGAATTGTTCTACAAAGATATTTATAATCTGTATTTTTGGTTTTTTTTTCATAGTTTTAATAAAATAGATGGGAAAAAGAATGTTGGACCAAAAAAAAAACCACCCGCATATATTTGTTCTTTATATCTTTCTTCATTTTAACACACCTGCTTTATGAATTGTAGTTTATTCTAAAAAAAAAAAAAAAGCCTCTGATGAGTGCATTCATTTTATTTATTCGTATTGTGTTCATATATATTCATAATTATTCATATTATTCAATTACTTTAGAGTCTGAGATCATCTGGTGAGGTTTGATTGTGAGCTATCCTGACCCAGAGAGGAGATCGAAAGGACAAACTGAAGCTCTCCCACTTTTAAATGACCTCATGGTATCGTCTATTCCATGAAAACAAGCAGAGAGGCCTAATAACAACCATCCTACAGAAAGAAAGCAAGGAGTCAAAGATCTGGGAGGAAACCGAGCATGTTCAGCCAGAAAAAAATACATCTTAGCAGTTATAGCAAAATATACACCAAGAAATCTTTTTTCTTTTGATGCAGTGATGGCACAATTTTGGGAAAATCATAGAATCAGAACCATAGAATGGCTTGGGTTGAGTTGAAGAGCCCCCAAGGATCATCAAGTTCCCCCCTGCCGTAACACTATAGAAACCAGTAGAAAGTTAGGAAAAACCTACTTATTTTATTTATCCATCTGTTATTTTTTTATTGTGCGAATGTCTGCGTGTGTCTCTGCAGAGTCCATAAGGAGACTCAAGTTTTTGGTTTTTTTTTTGTAATCTGCAGTTTTACAGCATGATCTGCCTGAACGATGCAAGAGGAAAGGCTATTTTTATCGAGCAGCTGTCAAAAGAATATGTATATATTTTCAACCATATGCAATGCATGCTTCTTGCTGAGAAGAACAAGTTTTTAGCATTTCTGGTAAAAGCACTCGAAATAGCTGATTTGAGGATGGCAGTTGTTTACTGGATTTACCAAATCAGAAAACAAGATAAAAGATGTCAGAATCCATTAGTGCAAGACTGGGGGGAAAAATCCACAGTTCACATCACTGTAGGGCTGAATAAAGCATGACAAGGCACAGACAGCACAAAAGAACAAGAGTGCCCCAGTATTTGCTCTAATCTTCTACATTTAAATTAATACTAGCCATAGCTAATGACTTAATGAGTGTGCAGGATAAACTGGAAAAATAATAAAGTAGGATTTCTCTCAGACAACCATTAAGTCAGAATGGAATCAGTAATGAGGAAGTTTGAAAAATATATATATATATATTATCAAACATCTGAAGCATTAGTTATGGTTTTTAGATTTAATTCTCTGCTCTGTGACAGATTCCTGGCTTGAAGGTAAGCCACTGAAGTTCACCTATTACAAAATATCTATAGGTAGGGTTCACATCCCAGCTTTTTGGGTGAGATTCACCTTACCTAAATGGAAATGTCTGCAGTGCAGGGGTGGGATTCAAGTCCAAATGCAGACAAGTGAATGTAAGTCTGAAAGTCAGCTTCTATACAGAGAACACCATTTGGCAGCTCTGTTGGAGTTTTCCATATTGTAGCCATACAGTATTGCTGAAGTTGTCCTGTATTTGAAGTAGCTCCTATAACTGGAGCTTTGTCCAGGTATGCCACTGTCATAATACTAAGTTAACATTTTCCCCCCCCTCATTATTTCAATGTTTTATCTGAGGAATTATGCCAGCTCCAAAGAGAGATATTCTTGGTTTTTCAGAATTCCTATGAGCACCATCAGATGAGCTTGCTATAGTTATTCCCATGTTCATCACACTTGGCTCAAACAGAGCTGTGCAATCTAAATCTCTGTATGAATGATTTAGTGCCTCTTTACTGCTCCGTAAGGTTAACGTGAGAACATCAGTTTATGTGGATTAGTTGAACTCAGTTTGTTCAGAAGCTGCATCAAAAATAATAATTCAGTGGTAAACCATCACAGATGCCTTAACCTGAATCAGTAGCAAAAGTTCTCTCTTACGAACAGGGAAAACTTGGATGTGCAAAATTTAATTACTTCGATTGAATTATCCAGAAGATCAGGTTAATTACTCTCTTTTAAGACACTTTGGAGGCAAAAAATGCAAATCATGGTTGGATTAACATAAAGCAGTAAGAAAACAAAGTCTTATGAAAAGTTCAGCGGTGTCTCGTGGCCCAGTCCTCAGTTTATATCCCTTATGTATATCAGTGCATTCCAGCTCTCTGCTGTGACCTTTTACTTCCTGCTGTGCAGTGAGCGTATTTTGTTAATATTTGATATTGATACAATATCAGTTCTTTGCTTCAGCTAAATATCACAGCTTAGTTTGGAAAGCAAAGCTTTCATTCCCAGCTTAAACTAAGTATAATGACTGGTGTGGCATTGACTTCAGAAAAAAAACGTAAACAGAAAGTCTCTTTTCAGCCCTGCTGTCACCTTAGGGCTGAAATATGAGAAAAATGAAATGGAATTTTATGAGCTGATAGCCATAAAATGCTGCTCAAAGACATGATCAAGACTTGTGAATTTTATGGTTCTTTGTACAAGACATATAAGACGATTCCAGACATACACATATAAATCTGATTTCTCGTAGTCTGTGATAGAATTCCTACAGTGGAGACCAGCAAGTAGGCAAAGGAACAAGAATCAAATTCTGCAGGCCATTAAACATAGTGACATACTTCAAGCAAACTCCTTCAGTTGTGGACAATTCCAAGATCAGGATCAGTATATGTACTTTACCTTTTCTTTTCCTCACCTTTTCCTTTCTTTATTTTTTGTTTGGTTTATTACATTACATTTTAGTTTACTTTGCATCCTGCTTCAGAAGCGTGCATCTCCTTGCACAACAGCATGGAGATCTTGCAGGATAGAAGGTACACTTCATGGAATCATGGCATCACAGAATCATAGAGTCATTGAGGTTTGAAAAGACCTCTGAAATTCCTAGAACCTTGGACTTTATTAAGGCTTCCTGCAGTAACTGAAATCATGCAGCCAGCAGTGTGTGCCCTGCCCATGAGCAAACTGCTGAACAAGCAGCAGCAGTATTTCTGAATGCAGTCAGAACAGCATGCACTCTCACTGGGATTCCTGGAAAGTTACAGCTAAGAGATGACAAATGGGCTAAGAAATTGGTGTCACAGTGTTTAAAAATCAAAAATGCAAGAACTGAACATTTTACTACTAATTTTGCACTTGATAATCAGCCTTACATACCCATCAATAGATATTCTGAAGCTACTGCGCATCTTGAGTAGCAGCAGAGAAGTTGTTCAAGGAGCTGGTCAATGGTCTGAAGAAATGTTGAGTCATTGTATTGAGGGACATGTTTTAGTGGGAAATACTGGTGATAGGTGGATGATTGGACTGGATGATCTTGGACATCTTTTCCAACCTCAGTGATTCTATGACTTGGAAGTTGGAAGTAGAATTGTCTTATAGCATCCTGTGAATACTCATTTAACTGAAAATAATAATAATAATAATAATAATAATAATAATAATAATCTTGAACTTTTAAATGAATTTGGCTTAATAATCCAGCCAAGGCTTTAGTCATAGCCTTATGGAGGCTCTAGTCTTTTATATATAATGACCTGCTCAGTGAGGTGGTGGAGTCGCCATCCCTGGCAGTGTTCAAGAGGCATCTGGATGAGGAGCTATGAGATCTGGCTTAGTGCTTGTGGTAGCAGTGGTGATGGGAGGGCGGTTGGACTGGATGATCTTGTAGGTCGTTTCCAACCTTATGATTCTGATTCTATGATTTAATAGAAGATATCTTTGAAATGACCACAGAAGTACTGAAATATCATAGAAAACAGAACTGGTAGGTGGATGCTGAAGACATTGAACCATTTCTACTCTTTGCAGAACTATCCCTGTTAGAAGATCCTACAGCATCACCTGCAATGGATTTGAAAATTATTACACTCTGAAGATTATGAAGAGAAATAGTGTTACACTTTTAAGAAGGGAATTCCCTGACGATGCTTAAATTAAATGTTTTCATCATATCTTCCCATAGCTTTTTCTTTTCTGAAGTGGAAATGTTGCTAAACACACACACACAAAAAAAAGATGTGTTGAATCTTCCTTCTGCTGTTTTGTTTTTTTCCCCAAAAGATCATTAGCTATTTGGCACAAGTGCAGGCATGTGAATATATTTCACAGTAATAGCTTTTACAAATCTGATGATACATTTCAGAAGAGAGAGCTTTTCTATTAACTGCAATAGCTCTTGTTAGCAACTTCAGCGAAGTGAGGATGGTATTAAAAATTATAATCAATGACTCAGGAGAGAGCTACAAATTACTTTGCCACATTGAAGGAAAATGAAGATTCCCCCAAACTTCTGTACAGCAGATGCATAAACAGGCAATATTGTGTAACACAGCAGGATAATGGCTGACTATCAGTTTGACAAAATGATCCCACCAAACAGGAGTAATCAGAAATATATGGTGGGAAGATGAGACCTTTATCATCGCTGAAAAAAAACAGAAGACTGCTAGAATTGGGCAAGGCGCCTAACTGTCAAAACAAATCAATGAGATTTAAGACACATTCATACTTAAGGACCATGGAACATAGAAAATATTTACAGATAGCTTGTAAACATCTGCTAAAGGTGAAGATCTGCTAGAGGTGTCACAAACAGATGATTGTGAAAGGAGAGATTACCGGAAGGAGGAAATACCCTTCCTAATGCGATTCCTATAATTCAGATGCACTGCGTTTATCTAACCAAAGCATAACCTCGAAGACTTATTCATTGTTACTTTTTTAATGCCCATCATCTTATAAATTTCCACTTGTTATATCCCCTGGCTTCTGTTCACCATCAGGATGTATTGAACTATGGGTTTTTTGCCCCTTATACTGCAATTTCAAGACAACTTCAGAATTTGAATACTCTCCCCAATATGCAGTTATGTATCATATGCAAATGAGTGTTGATAGGCCTCTTTTTTCTACTCAACCAATAGCCCACTTCCATACACCCAAAGCCAACCTTGGAAATACAGTATGAAGGAGAACCTCACAGGTTTTTTGACCTTGGCCTTATACTACCACAGTGAAATATATTTTATACACTGAAATCACTACTCTCCTAAGAATGGAACATCTACGTCTCTTCAGGCATCCTAAAGCCATACTTATGACAACATCTTTTAGATGAGAGCAAAATGAGATTATGTCAACTTAGAATGCAAAGCTTCAAGACAAGGTTTAGAGGCAGGGGAGCATAAATAAAAGATTATTAAAATGTATAAAAACTGAATAAATAAAAATTCATAAAGCAAAGAGTGGGCTTGTTTTTATCTCAGAGGATCAGACTCTTACTTTCATACAGACAAAAAATAAGGTTGTCAGAAAGTTTGCCTTATTCTACTAATTGGATTCCAGTCTTCCAGCAATATGTTCATCCTAGCTACTATCTCTATTGAATAAGATACGCTTTGAAGGCATCAAATATCCCTTTATCCAGATATCAATGTATCCCCAGAATTCCTGATCGTGTTGCAAGCCTCCTCCAAAAATATGAGATTTATTCTGCCCATTGCTTTTTAAATATTTATGAGAGGAGTACAGACTCCAAGATCAGTCAGTCAAACAGCTGGGACAGGGACTTGGATCCTACTTTACAATTGTCTATCAAGTTTAAGTATAACCTCTTTTTCTGGCATAGTTTTGGCCTAATTCAACAAGCATTCTCCCACATAATTCCCAGGCACGATCCAGATGTTAACCAGAGCTAGAGAGCACCCTCAGAAAGCAGGACAAGTACTTGGACCACTTTGGGTACCTCCAAGACTTTAACAGAACAGACAGAAGCTGTGCCATGCTGCTTAGAGTAAGAACTAGCAAATAATCTCTAGCCAATTTCAATTATTAATGTAGCTTTAGCCCTACAGTGAAGCCTCGGAAACGCTGATGCCTCAACAGTGAAATGGAGCCATCAGACAAGTAGGCAGTAAGCAAAGGTTGCTGCTGCCAGACCTGCTCACTGGCTAAGTTCTAGGCTTAGCTATAGAAAGTCACTTACTCATGTGAATGAAATCTCTCTTACAGGCTAAAAGGGATTGGTTTATGTTTACAAAACACAGATATATGCTAAAAAAATGTGTCTCTGAGGAAGATTGATAGAGAAGGCCTGTTTCTGGATATTGAATAAGAGGAAAAATGGTCCTAGTGAGATAGCTTTAGTAATTACAGCAGGTGTGGGTTGAATGACCCTTTCCATGCAGCTCTCTGAAGTCACAGAACGTCCTGATGCTTTTCCACAGACTACAGAGCATGCTCCAGGTGCCATTCTCCAAACCTGATTATTTTGTTCAACTCCTGGAGACTAACAGTGTCAGTCTGGGAGACCCCATGCATCTGTCACTGTTGTAACTGTCACATAAGGAAAAGGCCCAGAAATTTTAATGAGAATAAATGTTCGTTAATTGTTATTTATCACGGCTAAAAATAGGAGCCTGTTCAGCAGCAGAATACCTTAAGTACAAACTGGTGATTCATTGGTGTGGTCAAAAATGAAGGGTGTATTTATTTCTAGATGGTGATTTCTCATTACTGTCCTAATTCTGTTACCAATGAAGCTGCTGATGTCATCACTAACTTCCCACACACTGATTTAAAGACCAGAAGGTTTTTTAAATCATTGAGTTTTGCTTCCTGCAGAACAGAACGCAGTACGACTTCACAAACTGGTTCTCCATACAAGAACCTTTCACACAGGTACTCCAATAGGATCATTATTTACCATTAATATCTCATTTTTTATTTTAAAATAGTTAGATAATGGAAACTTCTACTGGCACTCAGATGACAATAATATTTTTTGTTTGCGTCTCCCTTGGGCAGAGATTCAGCATTATCTAAATTAACGTGCCAGCTTTAGCACAGGTGTCTGGATAAAGATGAGTCTGCTGACAGATCAGCCAGATCACACAGTAAGCTTTACTGATGGTGTTGGCTACATCTCCACTGCCTATAGAAGGAGTTCAAACACTTGGATTACATCTAAACATTATGGTAGTTTCCAATTCAACAGTCTTAACCCGGAGCTGAATACACCCTGGGTCTTGCTTCACTGACCCAAGAACAGCTGAACGCACCTTGGAAGAGGTGATATATCTGCTGGTAACTGCCAGGAAGGACAGTCTGCAGAAGAGTGAAGACTTTTTGGAACAGCAGCTGGAGGCCAGCTTGAAAAGTGCACTGCCAGAAACATCACAGGAAACTTAATCCTGCCCTAAGTGTTTGTCACATTTTGCCCTGGTGCCTGGTACCCTGGAAGGCTGAGCAACCTGGATCTGTTCAGTCTGTGGAGGAGAAAATGGATGAGGCCAGGCTCTGCTCAGTGGTGCATAGTGGTAGGATAAGGAGCAAGCAATGGAGAACCTTTGCTATGAGTACAGGCTGAAGGAGATGAGTTTGTTCATCCTGGAGAAGGCTCCAGGGATACCTTACAGTGGACTTCCAGTACTTACAAAAAGGTGGAGGGGGAATTTTTGTAAAGGCATGAGGTAATAGGAATGAGGAAATGTCTTTAAAATGGAAGACAGTAAGTGTAGATTTGACTTTAAGTCCCTGGGGAGGCCTCATTGAAGCCTACCTGTTCTTAAAGAGAGTTTATGAACAGGAGGCAACTGATTTTTTACACTAGCAGATAGCGATAGGGTAAGGAGGAATGGCTTTAAACTAAAGCTCAAAGAGGGTAAATCAAGATCAGAGAGGGTAAATTTAGGTTACATTTAAGGAAAAAATCTTTTACAGTGAGGGTAGGAAGGCACTGGAAGAGGTTTCTCAGTGATGTGATTGATGCCCCATCCCTGGAGACTTTCAATGTGAGGCTGGAACAGGTCCTGGGCAACCTGATCTAGCTGGGGTGTCCCTGTTGATTGCAGGGGAAGTTGGGCGAGATGGCCTTCAGAGGTCACTTCCAATTCTCAGGATTCTGTGATTCTATGATTCTAAAAGAGAGGAGATTTAGTTTAGATGTTAGGGGGAAATTCTATAATCCTGAGGTGGTGAGGTCCTGGCACTGCTGCCCAGGGAAGTGATGAATGCTACATCTCTGAAGTCCTCACGGCTAAGTTGGATGGGGTGTTGGGCAACCTGATACGGTTTGTGGTGTCCTACCCATGACATAGTTTTGGAACTGGACGAGATTAAATGTCCCTTCCAACTCAAACCATTCTACAATTCTTTGATTCTATGATTCTGAGTCAGAGAATGATTTTTTTCTGGCTCTGATAGCAGAAAACAGATTCTGTCTTATTCCTTATAAGTAGTAGAGTTGGAGATGTGTCTGTTTTTGCCTTTAGGTTTGGTCCAGCCAGGAGCTGTTGCTGTTATTATGGTGTCCACAGGTGCTTCTAAGGTAAGATGCAGTCCCTGAACCCAGCTCTATGACTAGACTCATAGCTATTACTGAATTTTAAATCCCATGCATCATGACATACAAAGAATACAAGCAAACCAAGAGCACAATAACTCCAAATCTCAAAATAATGTTTTGGAGTAATATGTAAAATGTTTTGGAGTAAATCTGTAAAATAATCATACTCTCTGGAGACCATGTGTTGCATCATAAGTATATAGTAATTTGTATTACCTGCATAACACATACCTTGATGGAAACATAGCTGTGTGCCCCAAAAACCTGCATCTTAGAGGTAGCTCCTCTCAAGTAGCACAGTTATGCTCCACTGCATGCAAACAATGAAGTTAGTCCTGCGTGTAAGACTTTTTTCATCACATTATATCTTCTATTCATTACTTTTAGAATAAACAAACATACATTATAAACAAGCATTACTTTTAAATCACCAGAAAATCTATTATTTAATATTTACATAAGGATATAATTTATTTTAGAACTAAGTTGTTCTCAGAGGAAATTTGTCTTATACATCCCACAGAGGAATAATTCAATATTTGAATTTGAATTGCAGATAACATTGAAATCTATATTAAAAAATAAATAACTTCCTAAATTCTGAGACTTTACAGGGAGAATGCAACAGCATTAGAGATTGCATTTCCATCATTTCTTGGATATAAAACATCCATCACCATTTCTTTCCTTCTCATTTTTTCTATGTGGTTTCACTTTTTTTTTTTTAACATGATTTGAAAAGCTTAAGGGTGTAACAAACAATTTACATTGCTTATTGTGAAGAGGAAATATGTGAAGAGGAAATAAAACCATTATACCTTCTATACTTTTATACTTGTGACTGTCCCTTTCTGCTAAAACACTGATGAGCTGGTACACAATTCCTATAGAAATAAGTACAGTTAAGCACTTTTCCATCTTTGTAGATGTAGGACTTTGCCTATGGAGTAATTTTATACAAATAAGAGGTGTTTTGATTACTCCAGAAAAGCCATCACCTTGTCCATTCTGGATTACATAGGCAGTGGCAAATTGTAATTTTGAATATCCTGTGAGTTGCTCTGAAAACTGCTTGATTGGAGATTCAATTCCTCCCCTCCAAACACAAATCTTATGATGAATGGAAGACATCAAGGCAAGAAACAAAAGGCTAGAACTGAAGAAGGAGCACAAGGAAGGAGGGAGGTCACATTAGAGTTAGAGTAGTATGGTTTGGTTTCAGTCGGACTTGATGATCTTGAAGGTCTTTTCCAACCTGAGCAATTCAATGATTCTATGGGTCCAAAAGTTAAAGAACTGAGTTGGGAGGAGTTCGTGCCTCCTTATACATGCTGGGAAGATTTGCATTGCACTTCCACAGATTCAAAGAAATAGCAAAAGTGAACAAGGACAGCAATCATCTTAGAGACGGAACATGAATTTAGGATATAACTTCATTCTTCAGCAGTTGCTCTCTAAATAGGTTTTGCTCCAAGCCAACTACAAAAGGCGTGCAAGTCAGCTGCATAATCTGCATGACCACATTTTGACATGAAATTAAGTCAAATTCCACTTGCCTGAACATTTGACTCAACCCTTAGGTTTTATTATATCACTCATTTGTGGGTGCAGCCAGAGAAAACTCAAGGAAAAGAAGAAAACTTCATCAAAGGTTAGTTAATTTTTACACAGGGGAGAAATACTTCTGTGCTGCTTGCCAAAGGGAAACAACTATATAGCTACAGAATGAGTTATAACCAAAAGTGATTTGTTTTCTCTCAGCTGAACCTCTCGTATCTTCATGGCTGGATGGAAGTCTTGGATGGATGATAATCAACAGCACAAGGTACTTCACTGTCTTCTAGTAGAAGTAGCTGACAAAGAGCAATTAGTGCATTAGCTTCTCTATCCTGAAGATCTGTGTTCAACACGTAATTCAGGATTCAGATCCCCAGTGTAGAGTGTAGTCCATCAATTTCATTGGAGCCAATATGCTGTCAGCAATGCAGCTGTGATCCCAGGTGAAAACTCTGCTTGATAATTCCCTTCTATGCTCTCATCTGTTCAGTCATAAATTTACCACTATATTTAATGGGAAAGCACGTAATAAATGGCAAACAATTTTAAAACAGAGGTTTGCAAAGTCTCTTTAAAGTAATTTCCACATAATTTGGAAGGTCATTGCTTTGTGTTTTTTTATGACAGTAGTATAAGTTAGATACTTGAAATATATTGTTTCTTGTAACGATTCAACAATATTTGGGCACAATTTAAGGTCCAAGAAAATGCAGACCAGGAGGAGTAAGCAAGAATGACAAAGTGAACATGGGACAGCTGAGTGTTGTTCAGTGCTGACAGAACCTGAAACACACATCCAGCCATTGCTGTAAGAAAGGATAATTGTCAGCTGAGTGTAACTGAATGAAGGAGGAAAGATCAGTAAAGTGGTTTTCCAAGAGAATGTTGTTTTAAAATGGAGGTGAGAAATTAGTTTGGAAAAGAAATCCTGCTGCTGTAAATCATGCTGCTGCATGCAGCCTGGCCTCTTAGGATGGATGAAAAGCACCTCTTTGTAATGCAACCTTTTAGCCACCACAACCTCGATAATCTGACTTTACTGCACTTTAGATTGACTTTGAAAATCTTGGAACAAGTCGAGAGAAATAACAAAGATTATTTTAGCAATGAAATGTGACATTTTAGCAATGAAAACACTGCCATGTCCTGAGAAAATGCCATAATTTGATTGCACTCCTCAGGACACGCCATTGCAAAAGCAGCATGGGATGTCCTGTATTTAGTGCTTCTCTCAGTGGGTTTATCACAATAGGAAAAATGCTTATACATTACAAGTAATTATTCTGACAGCACTAGAACTTTCAATGCACAGAGAGAAGTAGCAGAACTGTGATTTCCCATGTGCAGTCAGGGTGATTTAAGCAGCGAGGCTTGTCCAAGAAAACAAGGGCATGTACTAAATTATATAGAATCACAATTAGCTATTTATTTAATTTTCACATTCACACAGCCCTCAGAGTATAACCTGGAGGGACTAGGCAAATATCCAGCTGCATTTAGAAGATGTTACACAGTTATGTGGCTTCAACTGTGTTGTGTGTATGAGGGATCATTAAAGATGTAAGTAGTTAAAACATCCTCAGTTTCCACAGTAATTCTATTGTTTATTCCTAGACTACGTGTTTGTTTAGATTCTAACTTTGCTGCAGGAGAGAGCATAGAAAATGCAATTTTTCAGCTACTCTATTCTTTCCTCCCAAAGAGGTGGCCTTATAGTACCTATACTGCTGCTTCCATAGCTGCACTGTCTGTGGAGTAACGTAATCTAGAATAATATTGTTCAAAAAAATGATACATTTGGAAAATCATTTTTATAAATGCTTCTTCGGGTCGTTGGCAAGCACAGGCAATCCAAAAGATTTTCTTCCTTAGCATATGAAGAGGTTCCGTATTTACTTCTATGCTTCATCAAGCGTTTTGACTTCTGACTCTCCTTCTTAACATGTATAGTGTATATATGTAGTGAATCTACACAATTTCATTGAACTAAGACCATATTTTTTAACTTATATTAGTGACTCTGAAGAACTGAATTTGGTCCTTAATGAGAAAAGTAATATAAAATTAGCTTTCTAATTAAGTTACTTGCTCTTGGTGATAACTTTGTGCATCTTCACAAGCATGACTTCCATGGCAAAATTAAATAACCTTAAGGAACCTCTCCTCTTCCTGGAAATTATTTCTTTGAACAAGGAATCTCAGAGGTGGTAGAAGAACTGAGTATCTGCACACCAACAAGTTATACAGCCAAGTCCACCATGAAAAGAAATACTTCCAATCATTATTACTCTTACCAAACAGCTCATAGTCCTTAGTTATCCAGGGAAAATCCCTGCAGGCATTCAAGGCCAGGCTGGATGTGGCTCTGGGCAGCCTGGTCTGCTGGTTGGCGACCTGCACACAGCAGGGGGGTTAAAAATAGATGATCATTGCTGTCCTTTCCAATGTCCAGGCCATTCAGTGAGGGAGAGAGATGGATAGTTAGTAATTTGTAAGCAGAAACTAGCCATGAGATTAAGTGAAGATGATTGCCCATGGCCTTCAAACTCAGTAACCTCTCTACTTTTGTTGCAAAAGAGAGAAGATGTTCCTTAAAATCTCACCTATGTGAGCTTGTAATGCACTTACTCACTGACTTCAAGAAGTTCTTCAAACAGCACTGCTGAGGGAAAAGATTCATTCACTTCACTCTGCCTTTTCATTGTGTTCCTCCAATACCTGCAACATATCTTTTTAATCAGCACATTTTGTCTTGAGGTTGGACTTGCAGAGGACTGCTGGAACGGCAATGAAAATGGCTTTGTTTTTCTCCTGCTCACAGGAGCAGGGGCACCAGCAGCGATTAGTTTTGTCACTAAGGCAACTACTGGCAGGGAGAGAGAAGGACAGGGTTTCACAGTGCAGCCCTCCTATGGCCATTATGCAGCAGCATAGCACAAATTCTTTCCTTGGAGAACACAATAGCATAGCTTACTGGCTGTGAAATTATTTTCCTCTGTAACACTGAGAAGATGGAGCCTGTAGGGTGTAAAAGAGGGGATGCTGCTTGCTGCATTATGGTCCGTGCTCTGTTTCTCAGTGTAGCCATGTGTTTCATGACCAGACGAACATGAATCAGTTTAAGACAAGGCAAAATGCCTCCCTCCTACCTCCCCCACCCACATTCCCAACATAACACAAACCAGAAGCTATACAATTATGCCAGAATGAGAAAATCAATTACATCTCTGTCTCTTAGGAAGAAGCGGAGCCTATAATGCAGATGTTTTTACAGCTGTGAGTACTGCTGGTGATTTAATGATCTTGGATAATTGATCCCTAAAATTGCTGTTTTTATGGATGAAAGGGGAAAAGGGTTCCGGGGGAGGGAAAAAGAGAGCAAAGTATAAAAGCAAAAAAATATTAAATAAATAAATAAATAAATAAAAATTAAACAAAAAAACAAAAAAACAAAAAAAAAACCAAAAAACCTAAGCTGCCTTTAAGTTCATTTCTATTTTGCAAGACATAGCACTTAAAAATGATGTTTAACAGAGACCATTTGGAGAGAGATCTAACACACAGAATGACTGTAACCCTACCTCTTGCTGAGACCTCACTGACTTTGGAGCTGCTGCCATACCACAAATTCAGAGTACTTCCTTTTTTGCATAAACTCTTTGCTATGCTCACAGCTAGCGACCAAAAGAAGATGGAAAATAAACTGAAATATAAATCACGGCTTTTTTTCCTGCACTTCTTCCCTTTTGCTGCATTATCCATGCTGTCAGAGCATCGGGTTTGTTACTGATGCCCTCATTCTAATATCAAATCATGAATCTTCTTGTCCTCTTTATCGAATAATGCAACAGCAAACAGCTAACCCTAGTATTTCAGAGCTGAATGCACATTATTTATCCAGCAAGAGCATATTAGAGCTCAGCTTAAACAAGAAAATCCCAGATTCATGACCTTCCTTCCTTCCTTCCTTCCTTCCTTCCTTCCTTCCTTCCTTCCTTAAAAATCACTTTTTATTTTTGTATCTATCCTGGCACATATACTTACATCCCCAGAGTTACTTGGCATGGATGTTTCTTTGCTAACAACATCAAGCCTAGAGGATTATCTAGTAAAATATATCACCTAACTTTTCAAACTGTTAATGAAAATGACACTGTGTTAAATATAAACAGACTAAAGCTTCCTGGTAGAGTCTGTGGGTGAGATTTATTGATAGTCCCAATAAATCCAGAGATCCCACCTGCTTCTAGTGGCACTTGCCAGATTTTCTTCTGCAGAGGTGTGGAGTCAGTAAGTCGAATAGTTTCCAATATTACTACCATGTTGGTGGAGCTTCCCTGCTGCCACTCATTTCTATTCATTGGCTTTTCTTAGCTCTGTACCTGTAAATTCTTTAGAAAATCCTTGCTTGAAATCTAATATTCAGAACCGAGTACTGAGACATGCCACTGCATATAAAATACCCCTGTGTGCCAGAAAATAAACTGAAAAAAAAATGTCTGAAAAACAAACAGAATGACCAAAGTGTTGTAGACTATCACTAAAAAACATCTCCAAAGTAGAAAATACAATCACAGTGCAGTTTTTTTTTAAAAAAGAATGAGTGTGGATGAGTGTGCAGGGAGAGGATCCATGTAAGTTCCTTCCAAGTATGTCACCTCTGTGTTCAGACATGGCGGCCCAGCTACTGTCTCCTCCATCTGAAAGAGAGGGGAAGAAACCCAAGAAGAGTTCAATGTGGAGCACAAATCTTCTCCTGCAGCCCTGAGGCGTGGAGAAAGATCGTGACATGGGACAACAAGATCACATCCTCCCCATGCTACCAAAACAAAGATGTAGGTTTTAACAGTGAAGGACTGCTACAAAGCACTCCCTTCGTAACTACCTGGCTTTAAACCACAGACTCCAGCCCATGAACTATGAACTTGCTACTTAATTTGGTCGCATCTTTTATGCAAGTAAGGAATACTTATGATTTACAACTGAGGAGAAACTTTCTCCATACTCACACCTCCAAAATGCTCCAGTTCAAAACATAGCATGTATAGTGGACATGAGGTTGGATATTAAGAAAAATTTCTTCTCCAACAGAGTTGTCAGACACTGAAATGGGCTGCCCATAGTGGTGGGGAAGTAGTCTCCATCCTTGGAGGTGTTCAAGAAACATTTAGATATTATACTAAGGGATATGGTTTAGTGGTGGAAATATCTGTGGTAGGTGGACAGCTGTACTGGATGATTTTGGGTATATATTCCAATCTTGGTGACTCTGTGATTCTATGAAAATACATATTTAGGTCTGAAAGCATGTATGTCTCTCATATCAGTAACTCCAAAATAGAAGACACCCCAAAACCATGACAAGAAACAACCCAAGACCTTTCCTTGCAAGCATCATCACTGTTTTATAAAGAGAAAATGAATGAATTTTAAAAAACAATCAAAAAATAATTTAAACAAAGAATACTCATTCTTGTAAATGATGTAACCTTTAGATTTTTTTTTCTTGCATAAGCCAATAACAGGTTTTCAAAACCTTTTATATGTTACTTAGGAAAGAAAATATAAACATTCATGAAATTAAATTACATCAAGTAAAGATAAAGCTTTTGTAGGAGAGACTGTTAGAGCCCAAGAGTTCCTGTTCTTGTGTGGTTTTCTTTGTGAAAAAGGAAATAACAATTAGAAAGATTGCAGCTGGACCTGTTTGAATGATCATCCCCAGATGTAACGTGCCAGCATGTTGCATTTGATTTCATTCCAGCAGGCTGATAGAGTAACTAGCAACGTACAAGCTTGTCTTGGGCAGATTTCAACCTACTGGCAGATAACAATTCCCAGAAAAGCAGCTGTTTCATAAGGGAAACATTTTACATCTGCCCTACCTTGTTCTCAGCCACTTCAGAAGGAAGTCTTAAGACAGAGAATAATCTAGAAAAACAGATTTCTTGCAAAAGTCGTACTACTAAAATGTCAGTGTTCTTTTTAGCCACGTCAACCACAGCACCTGCCACCTGACGAGCATGCACCAGCCATGCTACTGTGTTAGAGATGAGGTCCTTTTACAGCCGTGTGTCCAGGTTCCTGCTCAGCATTTCATTTAAGCTCAGTACCAGGCCCTGATATTATTATTATTATTATTATTATTATTATTATTATTATTATTATTATTGCAACAGGTTTACCTCAGAAGGAAACGAATCACGCCCAGAGTAGTACTGACTCTGTAGAGTTGATGTGCATTGATTGCAAAGATGTGTAGTTTGTCTGGGTAATATAAATGTCTATGTTTAGTCATGATGCGTGACTTTGAGTTCACCATGGCTTGCCAAAGTGTGACAGCAGTGCAGGACTGCAGAAGGCTGAACAGTAGACAGAAGACTTCGATGCTGAGGGCAGAGGCTGCTGAAAAATATTTGCTTCTAATGATTTCCATTATTTTTATTTGATATGATCATAGTGAGAGAAAGGGAGAGAGCCTCTCAGATGGAAAGGAGGCTGATGTGGAAAGGCTTGCTTAGTATTTTGAGAAGATAAAAATGGCCTCTGCACAAAAAAAACCCCAAACCTTCATCTACTCAGAAATGCACTGTGCTTCCATAACAAAGTAAATATCATCTGAATCGGTGTTGCCTGGATTGTGATTACCAAACTTAACATGAAATACAAGTGAGAGTAGGTCAGTAATTTCTTTATGTTTCATGGAGAGATTTAATATTCTTTGCAAGAGTTTCTACGTGCGGCTTCAGCAAGGATTACAAACAGCTCATGTTTAGATTTGGATTTTTCAGTATGGTAGGAATACCCTACAGTGGTTGAAATCAGAAAACTGGGAATCTAAAATCATCGTAACTAATTAAAAAAAAATAAGTGGCTTACATTTACATTTTACGATCACCCCTTCACTCCTCCAATCAACATACAGAACCAAAGGAACGGAATCTTTTTTTCCATCTTCTGTTGGCGAAAGGATATTTGTCATAGAATCATAGAATCATAGAATCATAGAATCATGGCATGGCATGCATCCCAGAATGTTTGGCAGGGACTCACCAATCGCCCAACTGGAGCATTGGACTAGATGACCTTAGAGGTCTTTTCCAATCTTAACAATTCCATGATTTTAGGCAGAAAATCCTTTCTTCACTGTGGGTTTTGTTTCTCCAGGATAGACTGTGATCCAGGAATCTTCCCAGTGAGGTCAGAACACTGGGAACAGGAATTTCAGTGTGTTTTTATTCCCAGGGACTTTACAGTTCATAGTAATGCAACAGCCCATGGCACCACATCTGCCAAGAGATTTATCTGCTTATTCTCTGTCATCCCTAGGAGATAAATCTCCAAGGTCCTTGTTCTCATCTTCTCTTTATCTTGTGCTTTGAAATCCATATTTCCTTCCCTAAACAGCTTTTTCCTTTGTCAGGGACGTAGAATATTTAGTTTTGGAAAAAAATAAAATAAAAAGAACAGATCATCTCCTTTCCAGTAATGATGTTTGGCCAAGTGAGCAAGCAATATGAGGACTGAAATCTCTGGTTGTTGTGATCTTTCTCAGCTGTTATTTTTCGAGGGGAAAAACAAAAAAAGAATAGAAATGGGATCATAATCTGTCACCTCTATGCAAACAAAGGTAATTTTCCCTGAGTGAGCAAACTTAAATCGTTCCCAGATTTCAACAATCTTATAAATAACAAGATTCCTTCAAAACCTTATTTGTCTTCGAATATTATTTAATAACTGTGCAGCATCAGAAGTTCACTAGTGATCACATAGGCTGGTAGATGCAGTGTCACCCTTGGGCATGGCTGCAAAATTCTCTCTTCAGAAAGGAAGTGGACAAAGTGGATAGATTTGCTTAGTTTTTGCCTGCCAGGTGAGTATGCCTTGAGGAAGAAGGCAAGTGAACTATGAGTTAGGACAACAGGGCTGGGAGAGCTGAGAAGTTCAACTCTGCACATAGCTTAAAATTGGAGGTTTGGGTAGCTTTAGCTTTGGTATTTATGAATCAACATAATTTGATAATGCTACTGTAGAAGTCCATTACTTTCTTCCCTAGCAGTACTTTAAAACCAATTGCTTATCATATGATATCTCTGAGTATCAGTCCAGGAATGCCACGAGGCACCACTACAGCACAGCATCTTGTTGTTGAGTTATCATGTAAGGGTGACATAACCAAGAGCACTGACTGTAAAGTGAATATGAGATGTTTCAGCACATAAGCAGGTGACATCTAATTGAACCAGAGAAAATTCAGCTAAGATGTGAAGAAAAAACATTTTTACTGGAAGTGTGGTCAAACACTGAAACAGATTGCCCAGGGAGACTGTGGAATAAAAAATATTCTAATCTGGGTTAGAAATAACTTGGGACAACCTAGTTGATTCTGCTTTGAGCAATGCAGTTGGGTTTGAGTCATCCAGATAGCTCTTCCACCCTCAACAATCCTGTAATTCTGTGATATAGAATAAAGTTAGCTCTGGAGCCATAGAAGATCAACAGGTATATCCATAGAATGATGGAGGCATCACAACAGTGTGGTTTAGCAGAGAGAGATTGGAAGGCCACACATTTATTTCTTAAC
Organism: Centrocercus urophasianus; assembly: GCF_019232065.1. Taxonomy (NCBI): domain Eukaryota; kingdom Metazoa; phylum Chordata; class Aves; order Galliformes; family Phasianidae; genus Centrocercus; species Centrocercus urophasianus. The sequence goes on from NW_024884711.1 coordinate 46,879,669, forward strand.
AATAAGGCTGTCCTCACAGCTGCTATGTTTTTTTTTGACACAGTCCATATCTGGATGAACCTACATGCAGGAAAATCCTCTGTGATTTGTAGCAATGTTATTTGTGGACACGAGTCGCTCTATTCCACACAAAGCCAGTTAATTTGCAACAGACATTCAGACATAGATGGGAGGTTTGCTGTATGCTATAAGTGATTTCTTCTAGAAATGAACTTTCAGCTTCATCTATTTCAAGCACTACTCTGAAGCCCTTCTGAACCAAAAGGGATTGTAACCTGTTTTTCTTATTTGGAGTGGAAAATATTCTCGCTCTCAACCCACACCTATCCAACACTACAGAAATTTCCTGACAGATGAAAATGCATCAAAACGTCAGAAATGAAATTGGTTCTACTAAGACAACAAATGCAACTGCTGTTGATTTCCAGAACTTGTAGTTGTCTCTTTTATTTTCTTTAAAAGCTTATTTACAGGATGTGAGATGCGTTTTTTTAAAGAATGCAGAAATGTTGCTTAATATAAAATATATTTCACAATGTACTGCATTAAGCAAATGATGATATTGTACAGTACCAGAGCATTTTGAATGTCAGAGATGGATGATGTGGGAAATGATGTACTGTGAAATCACTGTGAGATTTCATAGAATTATTATAGTGACATGTGAAACATGTCTACAAGCCTACTTATAAACACTTGCACATTAGAATATTTGAACAATGATCTATTAATAATGTTTCCATAAAATATTTTCATGCGATTAGGTTTAAAGACATGAGAGCCACTTGGTTAGTTGATGAAAAAATCACAATTTTCCACAGAAATCACACATCAACAGGAGTGGTTGCATCTGGAAATGGCTAAACCCATTCCCCACTGTGCTGTTGTTAACACACAGCAGAATAATCCATTTTACCAAAGGGCACCACTTCCTCCATGATGAAAGGTGACCACATGCAGTTGAACTTCAAATTACACAAGTGCACCAATGCTCAGAAAACAACACGCAAATGGAAAAGTAGGATCATATGTTTAAATCCAGTCTTACACACTAGAAATTTTCTATTCTTACCATGCAGCTGTGCTAATGATCCACCTGTTAAATTTGCTGTTTGGAAATACGCACTTGCCTTCTATAGATAGCACGTGTGTGTTTCCCTGCTGTTCTATCAATTTTCTAATGTGATAATTTTATTCACACAGCATTATAGACCTTTGTAAGTACACCATGAAATGAATGGTGGGCCCAATTAAAACAGAGTTCACATTCAAGTCAGCTTTCCCTTATTTTTTTGTTACTTGTTTGTTTAGTGGTGATTAGGGTTGCTCTTCCACTCATTAGTGAAGCGTATTAAATGGTAACATCAATAACTGAGAATAGAACAGCAGTAGGACTGGCTCTTCCACAAATCTGTAAAACTATGTTAAAGAAAGCTTGAACATCATGACTGCAGACATGGTGGAATTGTTTTCTCCTGGCCTCTTAGCTTGGCTGATGGTCGTGTAAGGGATAGAACAAGGGAGTGGAGTCATGGAATCATAGAATCATTAAGGTTGGAAAAGAGCTCCAAGATCACCAAGATCAACCCCAATCCACCACTGACCATGTCCTTCAGTGTCACATCTCCACAGTTCCTGAACACCTCCAGGGATGGTGACCCCAACACCTCCCCGGGCAGCCTGTGCACTGCAGAGCTATGCTCTATGCTGCTGAATAGGTCTGCTTTACAGTCAGAGTTGCCAGAATTATCCTACTTGAATTCTAAAGAGAAAAAAAGAATAACATAAAAAGAACAACCATCGCAACTCCTCTGCATGTATTTCTCTATGAGCCATTGCTATCAAATTCTCAGAGGTCAAGCTCTGATGAATGTTTAAAGGAGTCTTCTGCTCCTGTAAATTCTACTCAGGATCCTGTCATACACTGAAGTATTAGCTTGAGACATTTCCCACTTTGGGGACCAGCTGTGATGGATGCCATATCAAATAGTAAGGAATAACTATCCTTACCAAAAAAGACCTTTAAAATGTAAAAGACAGACTGAAATGAAGGGAAGCTGGCGACAGCAGTGGGAGAAATGAATAGAGAGGATGAGATCACAAAATTAATAGCACATTTTAGCCCTGAAGAGAAAGATGAACATTTTTTAAACCAACTTGAAAAAGAAATCACAACATACCATTAACCTACTTACTTCTATACAGCTGCGTGATAAGAAAATCTTCCTGAAAGAGAAATCTCTGTGTGTGCCTATTTATGTGGGCGTGGGGGGTGGCCTAGTTTTACAAAGGCAAATGAGATAAGCAATCATGTTGTTTGCCTCTGTATATTTTAATTCATTCTTACCTAATAGTGGCCAATTTTAAGCAAATTTGGCAAAGCATCAAAATCTTGAAGATACTACGTTCTAACACAAAACAAATTGTCATGACACACAGTGCAGGATCTCTAGGCAGCCTGTGATTCTGTTTCTCTCCTCTGTTAGTGGTTTCTCAGTGCAGTATCTATGGGTCCAGGGCCAACTGGCCAGCCAGCACTGACATCCCTTGCCCTTCTGCTGAGAAAGATCTGTAGATGAGGGTCAGTGATGTTATGAAGGGACTGAGGAAGACTGGGGAAACAGAAGGCTGGTCAGGTTCCTTCTCTAGTGATGTTCTACCAAGAAATATTGAAGGTATGATGGAAGTGAAAGGGTAGAAATGATGCTTAAGAGGATGGTTGCAATTCTTGTTGAAGGATTTAGGGAGTATGTCAGAGAATCTGAAGGTGCTACATTTCAACATTCACTACCATGGGATACCACAGCTCATTTGTAATGTTTCTCAGATTGATCACTTTGTGCTTCAAATCTGAGCTACCTTGAAAACTCTACTCTTTATCTTGAAGAAGGACACTAATCAAACACAATCTTCCTGTCCTTAATCTGCTTTGTTCCAAAGTCCTCTCATATCCTGGTCTTTAAGAGACTACATATGACTATATCTCATGTCAAGAGCAAGCATTCCTATTATTGCTGCAGTGAAAAACATATATCTCTACGGAAAATATTACCAGGAATCATGTCCATATGGCAAATTCTAACAGAAATTTTTCAGGGTTAGCAGGCTTCAGCCTCTCAAGTCTCTGAAATGCTCATTAATTTCCTGTTAAAGACTGTTCAATAGGGAAACAAAACTTGCTTTCTGAAAGCATTTCATGGTATACCTCTTAGTTTATTCACTTTATACCATATTTTTGCACTTATTCTAGTATCCTGTTCTTTTACATGACTGACTTGTACTGATAGTCAGGAGAGAAGGTGGCTATGGAATATTTGGTTGTCACTAATGTGTCATTAATGTCTCCCTTTAAGATACTCTCTAATTAAAAGAATTAGGAAACATGAAATCCCATCCCCAAAGACCATTAAGCCAAAATCATTTTTGAGAAGAAAAGAACAAACCTGTAGCTAACAGTTCAGTTCTGGGCTTTGGAATAGAAAGAATATTAAGTCATCTGGACCAAACTCTCATTCCAACCACTGTTAGCTTCAAAGTGACAGCAAAACTGAAAACAGTAGTCTTACATAGGATTGGATAGCAACTCCAAAGCAGACAGAAGGATGTACTTCATAATTAAAATGGAGAATATGGACAGAAATCCCTGAGCTAGAAATCCTGTAATTAATTCTTGCATGTGCTGTGCTTCTGTTTCCAACCAACATGTTTTCTACTCCTCTGTGGTTTCTGTATAGCCAATTTTTTTATGTGGTTGGCCTGGACCATATTACCTTTCACTGCAAGGCATTGGACTGTTGTTTGCATGCTTTTCATGCCTTCCCACTCCTCTCCTTCACATTTGTTTTTGATTGTGGAGACCAATCACTGACTTCAATAGGAAGAGCATTCACTAAACTTAATTTGGATGTACTTTGTAAATATTTTCAGGGTTTCTTACGTTACTAGATGTTTGATATTTTGCAGGAATTAAAATATTTTTCTTGCTGCCGAAGGAGCATTTTGCCAGTGAAACTCTGTAAGGAGATCTTTAAATCTCTTCAAAACTAATGGCAACATTTCCATAGTTTAGCTATATTAGCAGAGATGAGTACACTGTTTGTCACAAAAGGAGAATTACAAGTGGGAAGTATCTGGAGGACTTCCTCATTTTTAGAAATGAATAATATTTTTAGATACTGCTATGGAAGCCACTTTGGAAGTGACCAGAATGGCATGAAATGGGACTTAAAATACACTTGCAGAAAATTACTTACCCAGTCTCTGAGCACCCTAAAGACTTCAGGAAAGGTATAAATAGACACATACTACACATGTAAGATGATTCATTACAAAATGCCAGTCAGCTGAAATAACTTTGGGTATGGATCCTAGATTTATATCAATGAGGTGTGCTCTGGGAGCTGTAACATACTCAAAGCTGTAAGATGTATTTTCTGGAGACATCATTGTTGAGTAAAAATCTTCCTGTGAAGTAAGACATTCGCTACAGAATAGGAAGCAAAAATATACAAGTCTGTATGACTGTGGCTGTTTTAATCTCCTTCTCCAGAAGGGCACAATTATCTGTCAAGTTATACTTCCAGCAAGCTCTTTATACTTCAATGAAAAAAGTGTGAGATTTCAGCCAAAAGATTAAGAATTTCAGGGAATAGTTTTTGTGTCAAAAGTCCTCCACATCCTGACAGCTTGTAACTCATGATTATGAGATGTCCTAAGACATTAGGCATTTTATCTTGCTGTAATATTGCACATTTCTAGATCCATTAGAAGCACCAGTCTGAATCCATTTTGCCAGTATATAAAAGCATCAACAGCATACATAATGAAAAAGTCAAATCCTGTCAGGATCTTCCACTGAAAACAGTAAAAAGTCAATAGAAAATAAACCTGGTCCACCTTTTTACCTGGATAAAAACCATCCTGAGGTCTGATCAAACCATACGAAGTAGCAGTTGTGTTGTGTCTTCTTCACTAATTCTCTGCTCTTGCTGTGGAAATTTGCTGGTACAAGGGTGAAGTGGGAGAGCTCGTTTCTTCCCACCATCCTTTGAAATTCCATTCTGGGAAGCAGTTCAGAAGTTGCTGAGCGTTGGATGCGTTTGCCATTCCTGCCTCCTGTGATCCTGTGTGGAAATTTGGAAGACAGGATATGTAGAAATCTTTCAGCCTCTCACACAGATTTTAATCAATTTATTTTAAGAGTGCATATTTTCCCCCACAATTAGAAAAGAAAACCAGAGCTAATTCGCCTACAAATTAAAACTTCAAGGCTAATAAAAATCTGTGATCACTGACCAAAAATTTAAGGTAAACTATTAGTGACTGCTATAGATATGAATGATTCCTGAAGGCAGAAAGTAGTGCTGAACTAAACATTAGCATCATAGTTCCATTAGGATCTACACATTCTGAATATTTTCTTAAAGCAGAGATGCTCCTTTGTTCACAGCAGGGAAGTCAATAGCAGTGTGTAAGAATACCCAAGAGGAGACTGTCTCTGTAGCTGCAAATAGCTGCAACCATTTCAGGGCAGGATTCAGTTGGATGGTCAAGATACCTACATTTAAGACTGCAGATTAGTGAACATGACTATAGGTGCATCTCCATGAGCTTGGTGCTTACTCAAATAGAAGATTTAATCGTAACAACTAAGGAAAGACTAAGGAATATAGACTTTCTTTTTCTTTTCCTGTCCCAGGGCCAAAACTGTGAATTTCAGAACCTTTCTTGATGTCCTGGGAAAAACAAGTGAAGACTAGAGATTAGATGTCATGATCAACAAAATAAATCCATTACTAATGCCACAGAAGCTCCTCAGGACCTGCACTGCTCCCTACTTTGTGTGCTCTTCCAGGACCTTGTGTTATGAGATCTTCCTCTTTGCAGATTTTTAGATGTAATTATAAAGAACTCAGTGATAATGAGAGCACGAACCCATTTATCTCCTTGTTGCCACCACCCTTAAAACACTCATGGATTGTTACTGCATCTACGCCTTTATCTAAATGCCTGGCAGCATGAATGAACCTTACAAGTGTAAAAATGGAAATGAAGAAACGATATTCTCTGGAACAGTGAACATGAATTATCTATATTTTCGGTCCTACTACATTGCCAAAATTAAAAGATGTAACTATATTTATCACTTCCCATGAGGCATCTGCAGTGTTCACTGAACAATATTGACAAAATGCAGAATATATGGGAAAGAACTGATTAAAGGAATAAATGAGGTGTACTAAGGATTGATTAAGTAAAACATCTTGCTTACCTAAACAACAACTGCAAGAGAACGTGTAATTGATGTGTAATTTTTGGAGATTTTAGGTTTGTACAAACAATATACAGCTAAGTAAAAATAAGTACTGTCTTGTCACTGGTATGGATATACATACTCCATCAGACCACTCCAGCTCAAAATGCTCTGTTAAGCTGTTGGCCTTCTGTGAATTCTCTCAAGCTTTTCAACACCTAATATCTTTTTGTCTATAGGCTTTTAGAAACAGGATCATACAGACATTAAGTTAAGCTTTAGTCAATAATACTGCAGTAGTTTTTTGGAGAAACATTTTGGGGGCCAATGGGTTGCTTTCTTTGTGACTCCATTTGCAGTCAACATAAATACATGTGAATTTTCAGATAGAATGCATAGAGTTGCAATCAACAGTTTGATCATGGAATTGTAGAATCGAGATTGGAAAAGACCTCCAAGATCTTCCTGGACAACCATCCACCTACCACCAATATCACATCCCTTTACCAGATTTTTGTAAGCCCCCTCATCATGCCTTATTCACATCATCACTTTTAGCGGTTCATTTGTGAACAAATGTTTTCAAAGATGAAGCACAGGAAGATTAAAATTTCATCAAAAATCTCTGAGACTTCACTAAGAATTACAGTCACTGCCATCAAACCTACTGATGCTTTATTTTCACAAAAATGAAGTTAAATATCCACTGGTTTCATGTTTTTGCTGCCTTCCTTTTTTATATGTTGTAATTAAAAAAAAAATTGTTTCTTGTGTGCAGTAATTATATCATATATTTTATGAGGGCTGCTCTGAAAGTAATGCCTCCTATTTTATGATGTTTGTCCACCTCTGTCAGAGGCAGATGTTGGTGGATGGCAAAAAAGATCGAGCCTTCCCACCAATACCACCCTACATTTTGTTGCTGTGTGACAGATGGCAGCAGAGGGGCAGTCTGACAGAATGGTGGCTGACACAGAAATGCAGATGAAGTAAAGATGTGTCAGTGAATTCCTCTATGGGGAAAAATGGAACCCACTGACATTCATCAACATTTGCTGAATATTTGTGATGACCAAACAGTGGATGTCAGTGCAGTGATGCAGTGGACCATGCTTTTCAGCAGTGGTGACAGTGACAGTGGGACACCTCCACTGGTACAGATTTGCACAAGCACAGAACGTAGTCTGTCATTCATCACTGGTGGCAATGCATAGTAAATGGTAGTGATTGCTGAAAAATGTTTTTTTTTTATAATTAAGACTTTGCTCTATCAAATAGTGTTACTGTGCTCTTTGCGTCTGCTGTGTTTTCCATGGAAATAAATAGAAGGCATTTCTTTCGGAGCAGCCTTCATAGACGCAGCCCTAGACTTCTCCTCTTCACTCAGTGCAGCCCTGGCAAGCCAAGAGGTTGGATATCCACAGAGATGAGAGAATACTATAAAAACAAACACACAGAGACAAAGAAAAAGGCAAATAAAACCACTTCAGATGAACAGCATTGAGATGTTGGTCGATATGTCCATGCTACTGAGACTTCAGACTCATTCTACCAGAATTAGACACCAGGCTTCCTCTTCCAACTTGTTAGAAAACAGATTTTGAAATTGAGCATAGCTGGATTCACTACTGCTTACATCCCACCCCCACCTACATAACAGCTATTATTTGCTCATACTGGAGAAAATGAAGGAAAAAGATCTAAACATCCCATATCGCTTCACTGCTTCTCTTCACGGCTCGTTTCCTCCAAACACTTTAGTAATGAGAGCAAAAAGTGTTGCACAAATGGAAAAAAAAAAAAAAAAAAAAAAAGGAAAAAAGAAAAGCTGTAATCCAAATTTGTTTTTTTTTTTTCACCAATATTTGAACGCAGATGTAAATTCATTTCTGTTTTTGTTTTTGTTTTCAGCATGGACATACTGATGGCTTCATTCTTTCCACTTTCCCTTTACCGACACTTTTATTCAAGCAGGCAGAGAGAAGAACTGGCTTAGCTGTAAAGTTTTATGGTTTTTTGTTTGGTTGGTTGGTTTTTTTTTAAAGCTAATTTGTTTCCAACTGATAAAATCCCTTGTATTTTTTGTTTGTTTGGTTTTTTTTTTGGTGCAACCACAGGAACGCTGCATAGGAGAAAAGCTCCACACGAAGCACCAGCATGTGCCAGATTGAAGCAATGCTGCACCTACAGATTGAGAACTGCATTCATGTATCAGAGAAATACTACTACATCTCATGGCTTAATATCTGCAAAGGATGAGGAAATTTCCTGATGGTTGATGTTGCAGTAGAACAATTAAAAATAAAAAGAATCACTACTCATTTTTAAGTTACTTTCTTTGTTCTCCTATTTCATACCAAGTGTATATTATAACTGCCCCATGGGACATATAAATATTACTTATGACCTAAAACCTTCAGGATAAGATAGTGCTTCGTGCTCAAAGCATTTCCAGAATCTCATGCAATAGGAAATTAGATGTTTTAACAGATGAAGAACTCTTCAGCAGATGCTTGTTGCATAATGTAACATCTCCTTGATGTCAGTGAATTAATTGTTGGTGATCTAGAAATTTTAACAGAGTTCTTACCAATGTGCTGCAACACTTTCCAATTTGCTGATTTCATGGTTTTTTCTACAAAATATGCCATTGAATTGTCATCTCCTGTTTTCAAAATTTCTTCCCATCAGGTTTTCTTTTCTTCCTTCGAACTCAGTCCATTAATCATTTCACCTTCAAGATCTGTCTTTCAGAGGAATATCTGTTAACTATTTTTCACACACAAATCAGGTTGTCAAAAGAAAGAATAACTATGCTTGGAGCTGTGTGGTAATTTTGGATCTTCCAGAAGAGAATTTAGAGGTGTCAGATTGATCGTTTTCTCCAAAAAGTCACAGGGAAACACTTTTTTACTAGGTAGTTTGGCCCATTAGGAATAACATGACTTGTTCAGAGATATAACACTGTAAATGAGACTGTACAAACACCAAATGACTGTTCTAATATATATAACACTCCCTAAAAGTCTCCTGATAGACTAAGTATTCATGCTTACTGAATAACTAAAAGTAGCCCAGAGGGTTATTGAAACATCCTTTTATCTGCATGTTTGCTTTCTTTCCTTCGTCCAAGAACTGATAGTACAGATGTTTTCTTTTCATTCCTTATCTACTCCCAGGCCATATCTGTAAAATGACAACTGCCAAAGAGTTTATAGTCTGGATCCTACTTTAGGTTAGAAAACCATAGAATAGTAGAATCACGAAGGTTGGAAAAGACCTACAAGATCATCCAGTCCAACTGTCCACTTGTCACCAATAGTTCTTGCTAAACAGTAAAGCAGTGGGGCTCATTAAAAGCACTAACATTTACGACACTGCTTTGCAATAAGACCAAGTTTTCTTATTTCCAGACATTGTGAAGCCATTGCTCTCAAATGTCGTTCTCTGACATTGGTACATAAGCAACACAGAATATTACATTTAACAGCTTTGACATTAGCTGCCATTTGAAAATCTAGCTGGGTCAGGTTATGGATCTAAAAAGTGACTCCATGGCAAAGATAATATGAATGTTGTGCTTGAAAATGTTTCTGTTTTGCTTTTATTCTGATTTTTTTAGAATCTGTGAATAAGAAGTTATTTGTTTTGCCCCACAAAACCTGCCTCTCTCAGTAATGCTTAAACAATTTCATCCACTTCTCAAAGTATTGACCCAAAGCTGGCACAAACCAACATGAGTTGGACCAGGTCTTCGTTCATTATTGGCTACATCTGCTCTGTAATACATGTGCTAACAAACACAAAAGCAAATGTGTATAGAAGTTGAGCCAAACTGAATTTGGTACTGTTAGTTAGGTGACAAAGGAACAGATGCTAATTTTCTTTACTCAGTCAATTTCAAGTAGCAATAATCATTAGGAACCTACCCAATTAGAGAGTTATCAGTGCTACATGAAGATTAACCTTCAGATCATCTTGTCTAATGTGGCTGTTGGTGGAAAGTCATGCTGGATTGCTCCTACCTATTTCTCCCTGGTGGCAGAAAATGTGATTTGACAGAAGCCTGTTGCCTGTGCAGAGCCAGCTGTGTTATTATTCAATGCAAGTCCATGCTGGACATGTCATGCACACCCTGCTAGCAACAGCAAGGGGCCAGAGGAAGCTCTGTGTCAGTCTATTGCAAACATTAGCACTGGAACACACAAGTTCTATTTCCCATTAATTTGTGGCTGCCAGATGGTGGATCAACACTTTTCCCAATCCACGCAATGACTGTGGCATTGCTGTTGGATGCCTATCTTTCAGATATTTGCCAGGCACAATTCTGTAAATGATTTTCATTTTATCTATTGTCATGCTGAAATCTTCAGCAGTATGGCCTTCCTCTCTAAATTCCATTTGTTTTCCTGAAATTTCTCTTTGCTACTGTTTATTTTACTGTTAGCTTTTATGAGCTGCTCATCCTGAATATCACCGCTGTGCCTGAGTTCAAAGCCAAACAAAAAAGGCAGGTTTATTTATTGGAATTATTCACATCTGCAGAACAGGAGAACTTTTTTTCCTTGTTCCCTGTGGCTATAGAGCTTCTCAGAGAAGGTAACAATCACAAGAGAAAAGGTATAAATTAGTTATGCTTCTAAGTGAACTTGGACAAATAATGAATACAAAAAATAAAAAAGTAACTGTAGTAGACAGCAGTCTTAGTACCATTCAATAAATTGCACTTTTTATTTTGCAAAACAGCGAATTGTGAAATGCATCGAGCTCCAAGTTACTCTCTGTTTCCAACTGACCCGAAGTCCCCCTTTCTTTTCCAGCTAATTAGTAGATCTGGTTGTGAATTAGGGACATGCTAGCTTTGAACATGTAGATCTCAAAGTAAAAAATCTTTGCACGGGCTCAGAATCAAACCCTTTTTAGTAAAGTTCTCCTGTGAGGGCTCACATTGTTTGCTGGCTTGGAAGGGCAGCCTCTGAGAGACAGTTTAATGTCAAAACACATATCTCCAGTCCTAAAAATACATCTTCCCCAAACTCCATAGAAATCTGAAAGAAGAAAGTGATGAGTCTTCAGTGAGCTTGCACTCTCCAGGTGAGTTATTAAATGCTGACAGTTCCATAAGATGGCTACATTCACCTACAAGCCTTTAGGAGAAAACACACCCTGATCTCAGCTTTGGAGAGTACCAGTACTGATGGGCAGCAAATTAGGAAGAGCAATGGGAAGAATGATGCTGTCTTACTGTATCTCCCAAAGTGTTCCTTCATCCGAGTTTTTGCTGTACATCCTTTCCATCATGTCTTAAGACAGCCACTGAATGTACGGTCTTTGATGTAGCAGCCCTGGGTGCCATAGTCCTACAGTTTCATAGAATCATGGAACCATAGAATAACCAAGGTTGGAAAAGACCTCCAAGATCATCCACGTCAACCATCCACTCCCCACCAACATTTTCCTACTAAACCATGTCCCTCACTACAACATCTAAAGTCCGTGAACACCTCCAGGGACAGTGCATCCTGTACTGTACTGTTTACTGTAAACAGATACCTTCTATCACTTCTTTCTTATCCTTAAATTTTCCCAAAAAAATTAAAAAAAAAAAAAAAGATAAAAGATAAAGTTATGCTAGATCATTTATCATTTTCAAAAGAAAATTCTACTTCCAGTTCTTGTCCACAAACTATACAATGCACAATTTTAAAATATATCTTATCCCAGATGAAGACTAAACCTTGAGTTGGTAAGACATCTTCTGCAAGATGCACTCACTTAGGTCTCATTTAGGCAAGGGCTGATCTACCTTTTGTTTGTTGGTATGTGGATTTGAATACTCTGCAAATGAACCAATGGAAGTATGCAATGTTACAGTCTGTTAAATAAAAATATGCCCATAGTTCTGAAGCCTACTAAAATAAGCCAAAGAGTTTCAAACTATGGATTAATTTTGCTTCAGGAGAAAATTATATAAAGCTTTTATAAATAAGCTATTGGTTTTTGCTTCCCGAGCCAGCTAACACATGAAAATGCTGCACTTGTCATCTAATTACAGCACACAAGGGAGAATGTAGCATTTTTGAGAACTGTTCCATAATTATTGTCATTTCTCATAAAACTGTCTCATAAAAGCCAGTAATAATCCCCTCAAATAAATAAAAAAGACATGACAATGTCTGAGAGGTATTCTATGAAAATAAAAGGTATTTGGGATGGAGAATTGATCACATTTGGAGGAATTAGGGACCATATTTGCACTGCACAAGGACAAATTTATTAAAAATGAGAGTTGTTTTAATTTCTATTAAAATGAAAAAAATTCTTTTTTTCTTCATCTTTACCAGTCAGTGTAACACATGAAGACCTCTGTTAGCATTTCTTTTCATGTCTTGCAGCTCTTGGCAGTGAAGACTTCTGCTTCTGGCTTCTTGGCAAGGCATAGACTTGTATAAACATGTGGAGTCTTCCATGCTGTTCCAGGGCATAACTCAAAATATGAGTATCTGATAGCTTAGGGTGTTGGTGTATTGCCATGAACATTAGCTTTGTACATGCTGCCTGTGAGGGCATAGTGTGAATGGAGATGGAAAAGGATGTGACGTGAGATGTGTTGCATCCAGCTCTAGAGGACACACTGAAAGGAATGGAGACCTTGTTCACTTTTAATCCAGCCTTACCAGCTCCTGCAGTTCAGTCAGCACCATCTGATTATTTCTGGATGGGAAAAGAGAAAAGAAAGAAGCCTCTGATTCTTTTAATTAATGTTTTCCCTCTCGATGATACACGTGAGCTTGTCTGAAGGCTGCTTTAACTTCAAGTTTACCCATATTAAGTCACTAAGGAGCTCAGTCAGATTTTCACAGTTGTGCCAGTGCCTAAGTGAAAACCAAAACCAGCCAGAATGCTCCTGTGTTTCTGTTGGTTTCTAACGGAAAGTGAGGAAGTACCATCTGCTTTCTACTATTTTCAGGCATTGCTCAAGAGCAAGAAAGCTTTGTCAGCACACAGATCTTGAATTATAAAGGAAGAGGTTGCTGGAGCTATGCCGAGGTAGTTTGCCTTCTGAAAGTCAGGGTCTTCTGCATTAACGAATTGAGCAAATGGAGACACAAAATCATCTGCCACAAAATTGGACCTCCTTTGGAACACATTCGCCTTGGCCAGTAACTGCTGCCTCTTAAAAAAAGGAAATAGCATATCATTCCTAAGCAAGAGGGGTTGTCATCAAATTATCAGGCAATATATATCAACTGGAAGAAGCTGTTTTGTATAGTCTTTGCTCGTATTAGCTTGCAGTAATCAGCTATGTCTGTAGCAATATTAACCATTGGCAGGGGCCATTACCTAGCCTCAAGGTAAATTACATACTCTCCCCATGAGTGTATGATTAAATTCTCTTGGCCCTCAAATAGAGTGATTGTACTCAACCCACCTATTGGGTACAGCCCATGGCCTAACCTAACAACTGAACCAGAGTCCCAGATGATCCTGGCCAGAAATATACCAAGTATGGTTATAATGATATACCAGTGTCCATCCTTGGTTCCAACGCCTGGACCATTGCCCTAACATCTTTAATTTGCTAACACTGTTGTAGTTCTGTGGTCTGATCTCTATACTTTTCTTTGTCATTTTTGCATATAACATTTCCACTTAAAGCAAAACTTTTTATGTTTTACTCCCCCAGGTCCACGACTTTTGTCTCTGGTACCATTCACTGTTATTTCACTAATTAGTAACCCTTCTTCAGCGTATTCAGGCCATCCAGAATCACTCTTCAGTTTTATGCAATGGTAAGCATGCCTCCAAATAACATGTCTTTAGTGACTGTTCAAATGTCTGTTCATTTTGAAAACAAAAAAATGAGAAAAAATGAGTAACCAAACATTTTCACTACCATAGGAACATTCATTTCTTAGAACCCACAGCTACAAAAGCACTGAGTGGTCAAAATTATGAAAAATTGTATTCTATTTTCCCTGGAAGATACATATCTTTAACTGCCCGGTTTCTTTTTATGCACTGCAAACATTCATTACTATAGTAACAACATACAGCTCTCTAATTTTCTTGATTGCAGTCTGAGAATCAGAGGAAAAAGCAGATTGGTGAAATTTTCAGTAGGATATGAATCTTTATACTTAAAAAATTGTCCAGGAAGGAACATTCAGTTCTTTGTTGTTGCTACGCAAAAGTGACGCAATTTTATTTTTCATCCTCAGCAAGACCTAATGGAAGAAAAAACAAACTTATTCTGCTTTCTTTTTCCTCTTTTTCATTTTAGTTCTGCTGCTGAGTATGGAATACTCAGCTTAATACTTAATACTTTAATGTTTCTTAATACATCAGGTTGTCAAAACATCCAGTCCATTCTTACCACCCATCTCTTCAATAGACTGTGCTTTATTTTCTTTTATTTTATTTCATCTTGTCTTCTTTGAAGAACCAATAGCTCCAAAATTCAAGATGTCTTTTAATGCTTTTCATAATGATACCATGCAGCAGAATGGGTTTGGGGAAATCTGCCTGGTAGAGAAGGACCTGGGGATGCTGCTGGGTGAACTGAGCTAGCAGTGTGCCCAAGTGGCCAGAAGGCCCATGGCATCCTGACTTGTATCAGACACAGTGTTGCTGCAGGACAAGGAATGTGATTGCCACTGTGTACTTTGCACTGGTGAGACTTAACCTTGAATACTGTGTTTGGTTTTGGGTCTCCCACTACAAATAGGGCATTGAGTTGCTCCAGTGTTTGCAGAAAAGGACAACAAAGCTGATGAAGGAGCCAGAAAATGAAAGTTATGAGAGGTGAGGGAACCAGGGTTCAATCTGGAGAAAAGGATGCTGAGAGGAAACCACGTCATTCTCTACAGCTCCATCAAAGAAGGTGCGGTGAGGACCATGTCGATCACTTTTGTCTTACAACAAGTGAAAGGACAAGAGGAAATGGTCTCAAGATGCACTGTAGGAGATTTAGATTGAACATTAGGAATAATTTTTTATCATGGAGAAAGTGGACAAGCATTAAAAAGGGCTGAGGGAAGTGGTGGAGTTCCCACAGCTTGAGATACATAAGAAATGCAGAAGACATGGTTTAGTGATGGGATTCAGTAGATCACCTGATGGTCCCTTAGTTTCACAAAACGGTGCTAAATGCCATTAAATCACACCAAAAAAATGCCCACAGCAGAAATGTAGAAGTACGGGCAGGTACTTTTGTCGAGTGCTCAGAGAGACTTCCATGGAGGCACAAAGAGTTCAGACAATCTGTGGACCTTGTCTCTGTGAGGGAAATCCAAGTGGTGCACAAGCTGATTCCTGGCAATACTAGTGGGAATCACAGAGAAAGGAATCATGACTAGGACAGGCAGGTCTTTCTGCTGGTTGCTCTGCATGCCAGATTGCAGATACCATACTTTGTGCATCTTTGAACTGTCAAGTGAACAAGCATCTTTATTATTTCCTGCTTGCAGCCATTTTCAGGCAAAAATCACTTTCTACATCTATAAAGATTTCAGTTGAAATAGAACCACTTCCACCCCCATTTTAAAGCAAAGAGAACATTTTTTGTCCCACTAAAACTCAAGTCTTTTTTAGTGAATCAATACTATTTAGACTTCTTAAAGCAGAAAGTCATTTTCTGTGTTATTTTTCACTTGAATTGAGAGTGAGATACAGTTATTCTGGGAACATAAAGCAGGAAATGAATTAGGTTTTCCTTGAGAAGAAAGTATTTTTGATGGAAAGAAGAACTCACTTGCCTAGAGGTGTCTGCTAAAATTGAAATGCTTTTCAGTTAGCCTTAAAGTACCATAATATGCACACAGAAAAAAATCATTAGTAGAAAATCTGCCGTTTCCTCTCTCGTGTAATTCATTTGCAGTATCCGTCTCTCCAAACTCATTATGTACTTGATAATAAAAAAGCTCAAAACCAAGCACATTATATTTTTACATTTTTTTCCTACTGCACACTGTGGCTGTAAAGACATCAAAAGAGGCAGGAAAGTAGAAATTGCATAGTTTTTCAGTAAACTGATTTGAATTCACTGCACCGGTTCAAGGATCAAAACAATGTGTGGAAATTTGGTTTCCTTATGTCCAGTCTGAACACCCCAATGCAGCTTTGTGTCAATCCCAGGAGTCTCATTGATCAACAAGGAGAAGAGAATGGCACTTCCCTCTGTGCTTCCCCTGCTCAGAAAGTTACAGAGAGTGCTTTCTAAATGAACCCAGATGAGCTTCTGTGAAAAACAAGGGGAAAATAAAGTCTACACGAAAGTGTATAGTTCATATAGCTCATGCTGAGCGATGTGCAAACTGATACTGCATCAAATAAAATGGCAAAACTCTCTGGCAAACTCCTACAGATGTAAAAGCATCATCCCATGGAGAACAAGATCAGAAGTGCTAAAGTGGGAGATCCAGAATACAGACCTCTGCAGCATTTAATGAGCTTTAATTATCTTTTGTGGTCTAATCTAGTTGCTTGGGCAGTGGTTATAGTAAACAAGAGTAGGTACTTATGTCACTATAGAAATCACTTTGATGCACTTTGAAAGTGGTTTAGAAGATAGTTAAGATGAAGCAGTGTCTGTTGGTGCTCTATACTATGCTATAAGACTATACTGCATTATATTCTATGCTATAGGACCATTATTTTCTGTTATTATGGATAATGTGCCAGAAACTCAGGAACTTAAGATAGTGATAGGACAAGGGGAAATGGTTTTTCACTGAGAGAGGGGAGGTTTGGGTTGGATATGAGGAGGAAGTTTTTGAGCCAGAGGGTGGTGAGGCACCGGCACAGGTTGCCCAATGAGGCTGTGGATGCCCCATCCCTGCAGGCATTCGAAGCCAGACTGGATGTGGCTCTGGGCAGCCTGGGCTGCTGGTTGGTGACCTGCACACAGCAGGGGTTGGAGCTGGATGAGCATCGTGTGTTCCTTTGCAACCCAGGCCATTCTAGGATTCTATGATTATGATTTTATGAAATGAAATCAAAACTGTTTAATGTGTGTGGAAAAGCAGATCACTATGTCTTATCAAGTGGTTGTCTTTGTTTATTTTTCAGCAAGAAACCCAATTAGGAAAAGGTAAAAGAGCCTTGGTTTGTATGTGCAAAGCCACTTCAAGCAGCTTAAGTGACGATCTGGCAAGGGTTAGACTCCTTAGACTCCCCATCACAGATAACACAGGAGAGAATATATTCATGTGTTTCCATTTAAGCATCCAAGCATTTAAAAGGTAGATGTCTAATTTTAAGATAGCTGTTGCCTTTGAAACCTATACAAGGAAATAAAAACTTCCAGGAAGAAATACCTATTACCTTAGAAGAGGTACACTATTTAATCAGATGAGCAAGCTCTGGAGGAAAATGCTTGCTTGAAGAGACAGAGGAGAGCAGAGAGTGAGCTTGGAGGAAGATGCGGATTCTTTTGGACTTTATCTCTTTTGACAAAGGGAAAAAAAAGAAAAAGGAAGGTACATAACATCCATTCCATCCCTTTCAGAGGAAAGAGTTATTTTCACTGGCATTTTATGCACTCTCCTAAATTAATAGCGAGAAACTAAACAGTTTGTGCATGAAGGTACAATCCAAAGTTCACGAAGAACATTTCTTCTGATGAATTTTGGAAGACATTCTTCCAAAAGCATGGATGCGCAGCTGTGTATGTAATTACATTGAACTGCATTAATGAAGTATAGAAGCTTTTTTGCAAGTGTGAACAAGCTTCACATGGGTAAATCTGTAACAACCATAGTAAACTGAATAATTCTGTTGGAGGAAAAAAAAAAAAGAGGGAGAAAGAAAGAATAAACATTCAATAAATGTCCCCATAAATATCCATCCTGCAGACGAGAGGAAAGGAAAATGACATTTAGTGTATATGGCACTGTGAATTAAAAATAAGCTGCTATCAGCCCTTGATAGTTGCTTTGGATACGAAGGATCTTTATTCTATCTGATTGTGTAATGTGAGAGCTGGAATTAAGATTTCATTAACACAGTCTAATACTCAAGGGAGGCTGATAAATATGCGTGAGTTAAGAGCAAGAGTTTTAATAAGGAAATTAAGAAAATTATCCAGAAGCACTGTATTGTCTTTTAATACCCGAGTGGTATTCAGTTACCTATAAAGTGGTTTGGTCTGATAAATACAAAATTATTTAACTCTATACTGCTTTGGTGTTTAATTCAAGAGAATATATTGCAACTTCAGACTTTCACTGAAATGGTTACTCTTAATAAATCCAATTTTGATTGGCATTCTTTTCAATGAGATCCCTGAAATACTTTTCTATTCATCTTGAATTAATGTTATGTGAGGGACAGACCATAAGCTGGACATCACTACTCTTTTTCTCTGCTCAGGACACAAAGTTGGCTGTGCTAATTTACTTTAGATGGAATTCCCTGAATGATTTAGAGCAATTAATTCTCTGAAGACAAAGCTCTATGCTAAAAAGGCACTGGAGGCTTCCTCTGCCGACTTTACAACTTCATATTCAATAATTATCTATAGAAACAGTCTCTTCATCGGTTTCCCACCATGAACTTCAACCTAAAATTAAAAGATTTCCAAAGAAGAGAACAAACAGTTTCTGGTATGCTTAAAGTTGTGAGAAATAAAAAAAAAATAATAATAATTCTAGGAAGTATTTATGGATCTACAACTCAGAAATCTTTTACTTGTTCCCAAAAAAATCTAGGTGTCCTAAATGTCCGCATAATATTAATATTTTCAACTTGGCTTCTTTTCATGATACCCCCAAACCAATTGAGATATGGGATTATGGAAATTCATTGTGAGATTCATATTACCTACTCATAGCATCCTAATAATGTTTGTATCTATTCTCAGAAGTCTGTGTAATATTAAGTGGAAAGAGGATGGTCGTGCCACCAAGTTTGGGAGTTCATCTCAGTCACAGCAGTGCAGTCTGAGCAGACCTACATGGCCTTGCCTGCCTGCTCAGATGATGTCTCATATAGATTCTCTCTTGTATCTTCCAATCCATGCAGATGTTTTTGATACCCCATAACACCTGATATTGCAGTAAGTGTCCAAATTGAGACGATTTTATTGATGGACAAAAACTTTAACATGAGCTTGCAATGAGTTGTTGCAATCTAGAAAGCTAATCATATCCTGGGCTGCATCAACAGAGGGGTGGCCAGCAAGTCAAGGAGGGGACTGTCCCCCTCTGATCTGCTCTCATGAGGCCCCATATGCAGGGTTCAGGTCTGGGGCCCCCAGACCTGAGAAATGTGGAGCTGTTGGAGCAGGTCCAGAGGTGACCACAAAAATGCCCAGAGGATGGAGCACCTTTTCTACAAAAACAAGCTAAGGGAGATGGACTTCTTCAACCTGGAGAAGGCTGTGGGACATCCCAGTACTTAATGGGGGCCTACAGGAAAGCTGGTCAGAGACAATTTATCAGTAAGTGTGGGGTAGGGAGTTTTAAACTGAAAGAGGGCATATTTAAATT
>NW_024884711.1:46974858-46988700 GCF_019232065.1 Centrocercus urophasianus
AAGAAAGAAAGAAAGAAAGAAAGAAAGAAAGAAAGAAAGAAAGAAAGAAAGAAAGAAAGAAAGAAAGAAAGAAAGAAAGAAAGAAAGAAAGAAAGAAAGAAAGAAAGAAAGAAAGAAAGAAAAGAGCAAAATTCTGCCTTCAAAACCTGTGATAATTCTTATCTTCGAGGAGAGGAAATCATTGTCTTCCTTTCCCTCCAGAAAAACAAATCCTAAGGTTGACGTGAGTTGAGGTCATTCTCCCTGCTAATCAACACTTATTGATGGGCCGTGTGGAAACAAATAAAACCTGGAAATATCGTAGGAAACCTTTTGCTTTCCTCTAGCGTGTCACATTACGCAGATTGCCAGGGACGTAAGATTCTCCACTGCAAGAGCAAGAACTCTGGGCCGTGTTCCAACTGCAGACAGAGGCAAGCCTTGGATGTCCTCGTTTGCTGTGTTTGTAAGTATACTATCACATATGTTGGTTATTTGCCTACTTGTCACAGTTGTAGTGTCACTACAGCAGTAGGCTGACCCTCCTAGACTACAGCAACACATGGAACACCATGAGTCTTCATCAAACTGTCTCCCTGCACAACAGGAGTGGTAGGAAGGCTTATTTCATTTCACAGCATTCCATATAGAGAGCCATCAAATTAAAATGAACACTGATGTACACATGCATGTATCTGTATTTATCTAGTCCTTGGCCACAGTGGAGTTCAATATATACGACGGTAAATATCAGCTTATCTTAACTGATCTTAACCTCTATTATTCTGCTATTCTGAGTATATTCATAATTTAAGATGACCATATCTGCTTAAAAAGGTGGAAAAATGATTATTAAATAGATACAATAATGCCTTGTAGTGTAAGAGGTATTCACCTCTATGGTAGTGCTGGAGAGAAAACATCCTTTTCCAGTGACTTGTACCACACTGAAATGACTTTCTTTGCTACATTGGTATGCTGATTACCAGTGATTATGACAAAAAAATGCAGGGACATGGGCTGCTTTTCTCTTTGATGCATCTCTGGGAAAATCTCTGGCCTTTTTTCACCTTACTCCAGTATCTCCCACACACTCTGCATTTTAGATGGCACTTTGTGTTCAGATGAATTGTTTCACTGAACATCATTTCTAAATCACTGCACTGTTTTGACATGAAAAGCATCAGAAATGTACCTAAGAAATGGGTCGCTTTATTGGCGAGATCTGAAGATTACAGTGGGACATAAAGATAGCTGACCAGCTGAATCGCTGCCTCGACTGCAGTGCTTTGATCTGAACAATTTCACCTTGATTGTAAAAGCACCAATATCATATGCAGAAGCATAGATGCAGACAGCCCGCATGAAGTACATCCTTCCATCAGCTGAATCCTGCCACCATTGTTACTTGAGTTCAGGGTGACTCAGAACAAGATAGTGGGGAATAAAAAATAAAATGGCTGGAGTTTTTTAAATTAATAAAATTCCTATCTCGATCAGAAAGCCCATGGCTCCCGAGAAGAAATTGGTTGGATGCTCAGTACTCAGGCATGTTGAATACTGAGTTCTGCACCACTGGATATTTCCAGTCACGACCATAAGAAAAACTGCTTAAGGTGAGCAACTGCTTTTTGTTTTTAGGGAATGAGTAGCAGTTGCTTCTGTCTCTCCATAACATCAAATATTTGTGATTTATCTGCAACTGGAACTATGGAAGATTCACTTAGGTGCTCATAGCTGCCATGTTTAGCTAACTGACTTCCTCAGCTTCCAGTAACAGTGTGAGCAAATGGTATGTTTTAGTTCTTTTTTTTTTTATTTTTCCCTCCTCTCTCCTTTTTTTGGAACAGGATATTTATTAGATATCTGCCTTCAGAAGAGAAACAGGGACAGGAAATTAAACTGGCCCAAGGTAAACCCAACTGTGTACTTCTCCAGTGGCTTCATATTTTTCTCATCAGGAATCAAAGTATATCAGGCTCAAAGCTGTTTCCCGTTATATGGATAAGAGAGCTGTTATGCAAGGTGGTTTCATGATGTGATGCCATGCCTGCCTCATGTCATCCAACAAACTCAGCAAAAGGCAGCATCTTCTAGGGTTAACCTTGCTTTCATATAACAGGGATTAGTTTCTCATTATTCCTGAAAAAGATTAGGCCTCTGGAAATGTAGAAGTCAACTTTTCAGTACGGGAATGTCAATTTTCTCCTCAGTTATGAAACACTTCACAGCAAGCAAAGCTGGCTGATGCTTTTTCAAGACAGAAAAGCGAAACCACGGCATCTTCTCAACACATTTGCATTAACTTTTATTAAAGTATTTTTAATATTCATGCTGGGAACAAGAACTGCTGCAACAAATAATATCTTTATGTCAGAGAGTCTTCCTTCTCTGTGGACTGAATTCAAATAAGATGCCATTTGCACCAGGCCTGATGTTTTCAGTCTTCCAGGTTAGCTTTTCTCTTCCATGGTAGACTTTTCTCATGGGAAAATTTCTGTCATTTCTTCTCAACTCAACAGGAGTCTCCCTCCATGGCTATATTACTGGCAGACTATTTAAAAAATGAATCTCTTCATGTTTTCTTCTTACACCTTAAGCCTTCCCATCTTAGTCTTTCCTTGTTTTCCTTGACGAGGAAATCTTTTCATACTGGTTTAAATGGTTTATGCTCTCCTTTTAATCCTTACACCAGAAATATTCAATATGCTTCTTCACACCAAACTAACATTTAAGTGTTTTGCTGGGCAGAGTTAGTTGATACGCTGCTCTTTGAATGCAATCTCAGAAATTAATCTTCCTACTTCCCTCAAAGCTGCCCGTCGTTTTGTCTGTTCTTCTAATTCTTTCAGCTCCACGTTTACCATGCTTGTAACTTGATAACTCCTGTCATAGTAACCTGCCCTTCTCCGGCTGGAATAGCTATAAACCTCCCTTTAACTCACAGTCCAAACGTATCCTTCGCTATTTAGCCACAGTTATTCTCTTCTCTCCTTGCAATTTAATAACATTACTCTGAAACTGATGATTCTGTACTCATTATTTACTCATTAGAGATTCCGAAAGTAGAAAAGTCACATTCCTTCAGTAAGTAGAGTGAAAGAGAGAGATCTAAAGAGTTTCATTTAAAATTATATATCAAGAGCACTCAGATGGAGCTGCTTATGAGGCAAAGGATTAGCTTTGGATTGAATCCTAGGTCAACAATAGAAGCATTCAGCAGAACCTACGGACAAAACATGTTGTCCTTTGTTAGGTTATCCTTCCTACAAATACAGCCTTCAGAGTTCTAAAGGGGGCACGTTCAGTTCCCCAAGCGCAAATTATGTTTTCCATTCTTTGGTCAGCAGACAGCCTGCAGGAACAAGGCTAACCTCCCTCCCACCCCATCCTCCAGCTGATGGGAACCTGGCCTGGGCTTTGTCTCGCAGCAGCCTGGATGCAATAAAGAGAATAGTGATGGCCAATGACACGTAGTAAAAGCCAGTAACTGTATGGGACTTCCATTTAACACAGTTAGTTGGAGAAAGGCCGTTTGTTAAACAGTCTCGTTTACACTTTAACCTTCTGATGTGGCCCTGGGAAACATGTTTTTTTCTTTTCTTTTCTTTTTTTTTTTCCTCTCCTATGAAATAAACAACTATTATTCAAAGGATGCAGAATAGTGATATTTTCCTTTGCACAGCCGAACACAAGTAAATTGTTCATTTCCAGTAGAATATGTGAAGCACTCATTTATATCAGGGTGCTGTTTATGGCTTCTCATGTTGTCAGCCCAAAAGGAGATGGTGGTTCTTGTGTTCAAGAAACATTTAGACGCTGCACTAAGGGACATGGTTTAGTGGGGAAATACTGGTGATAGGTGGACAGTTGGATTGTATGATCTTTGAGGTCTTTTCCAACCTTGGTGACTCTATCTTTCTAGGATTATAGGATTCAATGAGGAAATGAAGACATATCTGAATTTTGAGTTTTGTGCAATCTACCTTTTAGAGTTGCTCCTGGAATAACCATCTAAATTCAAACAAAAGCCACAGCATGGTTTTTGGCAATTGCACCAAAGTGATGTTCACTTTGCACTGCTAGAAAATCCCTTCAGCCCACCTGCGAAGTTTTCAAACTTCCCACTTTTGAGGTAGTTCTTACTGCCAGTCTTTTGCAGAGCATTCAAGAGCTCTGCATGAGTTGAAAGTACAGCTCTAAGTGTGAGCACTGCAGTGCAGAAATCAGGGAAAAATTTCCAGATCCCTTTCTACCTTGATCATCAAGCAACAGGTCCTATGAAAGGAAGAAGTAGAGGCCATGCCTGAGTTTACTTATTTTCATTCCTTGTTTCAAATGCACTCATCATAACTTCAAGGGAAATTACATAAATATATGTAAGGAAACTTGAACCACACTTCTGCTTTCAAAGCCTTCATTAACTTCTCCTGGCACAGAAAGTGTCAAGAGCATGGAAAATTTGCTTTTTGGTGGTACCTCTCAGTGGTTACTGCAGAAGGGATGCACAGGAATCTGCTTGGAAAGTACATGGAGGATTTCTTGGCTGCTTTCCCATCCTCAGATGTTAAAAGAGAAACCTCTTGCAGAGCTCTCAGCATACTTTTTTGGCCTCCTGCTGTTTAAAGAGTTTCCTTCAGGATGTCTGACAGGCCTGTATGTTTGAGTTAACAAATTATTGTTGTGCCATAGCTTCAGATATCATTTACTTCAGTGGAGTTGCAAGAGGTAAATACCAGCACGAGCTTTGGCTCTGAATGCCAGAAAGTGTAGTGCTTTCCCATCAGGTTGTGTGTTAATAAATACACATACACCCCATTCTGCTCCCAGACAGGGCAGGAAAACCTACAGCAGACATTCACTTGCTCCATGACATTGGCATTGACTTTGTACTGAGGGTTCTGAGGAGCACACGGAATACAGAAAGGCAGGGGAACACAGAATCTGAGAAACACAAACAAGAACTGTGGAGCTGTGGAACAGTGGAATAGTTTGGTGTGGTTTCTTTAACCCAGGAACAAAGTTTTTTTTCTAAGAATAAAGATTTTTTTGAGAAATTAATTACAATATCAGGTAAAGATCTCTCGTTTATTGAATACTCTCAATTAAGTTAGAGCAAGACAAATAAGCAAGAATGTACTACTGCTCTAAAGAAAACAGGCAATTTCCTCTTGAGACAAACAGGAAATTTTTCAAGGGCTATTTTTTCTTCCTGTAGTACTTGTAATGTGTTTCAGTATCCTTGTTTTAAGAAATGCTTCTCCTAAAGGTAACAATATACAAGCCAGATTGTTATACTTCTTAGGATTCTCTGACTAAAGGGATGCTGTTCTCAACGCACTCAAAGGTCCAAATTATCTCCTAAGATACATGAGCCCTGCTGCAGTGACTTGTTGTTTTTAACAGCATATCAAGAAAAGATCCATAATATTCATTCTCGTGTTTCTTGTGGAAATTTCCATTTGTCCTTAGATTCTTGCCATAGAATCACAAAATCCTGAAATAGTTTGAGTTGGAAAGGATCTTAAAGTCCATCTAATTCTAAGCCTTGCCATGGGCGAGGGCATCTCCCACCAGACCCAGATCACGTTGCCCAAAGCCTAGTTGAATTTGGCCTTGAGCACTGCCAAGGATGGGCCATCATATCTTGTCTGGGCAGCCTGTGCTTGGGTCTCATCACTGTCACCGTGAAAGATTGCTTCCTACCGTCTAATCTAAAACCCCCCTCTTAAAGCCATTCCCCCTTGTCCTATCACTGCAGTCCTGGATAAAGAGTCCCTCCCCAGCTTTCTCCTAGGTTTCTTTTAGGCCACGTCAGATCTTGATTAAAAATTAATACTTACTAGCATATATTTTTAATGTAAAGTGAAATTAAATTAGAGTATGGAATTTGGGTCAACCTGATCTGAAAAGTCATTCTGTATGTCTGTCTGTCTGTCTGTTTATCTATCTATCTATCCACATATCTAACCACAAATCTATCCAACAATCTATCCCTCTACCTTTCTGTGTCTCTATCCTTCTATCTATTGTGTGTGAGTGTGTGCCTGCAGATGTGCGTATGCCTAAGCACAAAATACCCCAATGTATATGACATGATACACAGAGTGCCAAGGAAAGGAGAACAACTTTAACTGTTCATTCACCAGTCAGGAAGGGAAAAAGTTATTTTCCTTCTTTACTTCCTTCATACTTATTCCTACTTATTTGGACAGCTGGTCAAAAACAGAAATATATATATGTATGTTCAAAAAAAGACCCACAGCCGTGAACTAATTTGAATTACAACATTAACCAATCTTACAAATTAATAGTATTTTTAGCTCTGTTGCAACTCATTTTAAAAGCCTTTTTCATCAATTTATATCTTTTCTGTTCAAATAGGACCTTTATTCTGAGGCTTGCAGAGTATTTTTCAAACAGTGCACCAATCATCCTTGGATCCCCTGGATGCTGACCTTGTTCATGGCTTGAAACCCACTTTGGACTACTCTATTTTAGCACTGAAGGATTAACCACCTTAAGAAAGGTGATCAACAAGGGCCTCATCATGCATCAAAAATATCCACACTACTGCACCTCTATGTGCTCTCTGCCAACCAACCACGGAGATGTTCCAGAACTGAGGAGATGTGGCACTGAGGGACACGATGGGAGTGAGCTGGGGTTAGACTTGGGGATCTTTGTGGTCTTTTCCAACCTCAGTGATTCTGTGAAAAGCTTAGGGAATGGTTATCTCATTACGGAGCAGAAGCACTGAGCCAATTTTTTGTAGAAACGAAAATAAAAATAATCTCTGAGTCTTAAAAATAGAATGAGAGCCATAACCCTCGTTATTTTCAAAGGTACTGGAAGATGGGTGATAACATCAGTTTTAAATCTCAGCCCAGATATTTCTGCTGTCTCGTGTGAACTCCTTAGAAAGCAGCTGTGGCTGTGGCCATTCCTGAGCAGGTGCCTTTCCTATGTTCCACCTTCCTGGCATGCTGTGATTCAATACAATGCTGGCAAGCCATAAAAGACGGCTGCTGCAAGATTGAAATCGAATAAAGAGCTATTGTGCTACTCTTTGTTAAGAAACAAAAAATTATGGACTAATCTCATGTACAGGAACCATTTTGCTCACTCTGAAAGTGCAGCTGCTTCTGGTCCCATGTTGCAGCTCCGGAGTTTAAGTACACAGATATCCAGGCAACGTTGGCTGGAGGATCCTAAATCTGATCAAAAACAGGGAAGGCAGAGGGCGGTGACACAGAGAATGAAGCTGATGGCATGGAAGCTGAAGAAGGGCATAGTACATAGTCTGCATTGAAAAAAGGTATCAGGACACTTGTAATAAGCACAAGAGTTCAGGAAGGCAACTGCATATCTCATCCATCCAGTGGCACCCTGGCAACCACATTCTCTGTACTGAGTCAGAGAAATAGTGGCATCATTTAATGCTTAATCAATCACTGACTCAGTTGTCCACTCATGCTGTCAAGCTCTCTGTTTATTTTGGAAACTCTACCAACGCAACCAGACACTGCTTAATTTGAGGCTGGAGGAGAGCAGACTCAGAGGGTGTGGGCAGAAGGAGAGGGAAATCACAAAGGGAAGCACTGAGTCACCAACAGCAAGCATTCAAGTCCTACTCCCATGGTAGGAGGGCCATGGCTGGTAGGACCGTATGTGGGAATTCTGGAGCTTCCTACAGCCTGTGATGCCCTCAAGGCAGCTAAAGGAGGCAGAGATTTGATCACACTGAAAACCCAAAGGGTGTTCCAGGAGCAAGTGACTTCCCACATTGTAAGAGTGGTATCTATATGGCTATCCACAGTCCTGAATAAATACTCCTGACCTCCAAAATCATAGAATCACAGAATGGCCTGGGTTGCAAAGGAGCACGATGCTCATCCAGTTCCAACGCCCTGCTGTGTGCAGGTCACCAACCAGCAGCCCAGGCTGCCCAGAGCCACATCCAGCCTGGCCTTGAATGCCTGCAGGGATGGGGCATCCACAGCCTCTCTGGACAACCCACTGACCACACCTCCTCTGACTTTTCTCGAAAGTTCCTCAGTTCCACAAACAACATTTCTTAGACCGTGAAGCAATTTTCAAAACAGAGTTCTTCTATTTGTTATCCTTGGTTATTTTCCTTTTCATGGTATTGACCCTGAGCAAAACTACCTGCGGGTCTGTTTTCCCTACGACTTTTGATCCATTTGGAACAATATATATATATTTAGTTTTTATAATCTTTGAGGCAGATTTTTCAAGGTATTTCCAGACGATGGCTCCCCAATTCCTGGCATTTAAGTCAGTATATAGAAATGCAGACACTACTGAAAATTATTAATTGGTAAAGGAGTGTCTGCATTTTTTTCAGAAGATGACCATTTTCACACAAAATGAAAAACAACCGGAAACAAACAAACAAAAAGAGAAATAAATAATTTTGCTCAGCACGTTTTTAATAGCCTGATGAAAGTTCTCACAATAAACTTTGCTGAACAGCAAATATTGTGTTACCTTAGAGGTCAGACGTCTCCTCTCACCTGTCTTTCCTGCTTGAGCTCTTTGTTGGCCATTAATTGCCCATGATGAGTAGTTTCTTCCACTATCCAAACTACAGATCTGTCCTCACTAGACAATAGCCAACTGTGTTGGCAGATGAGTGCACTTTGGATTATGTTTTCTCTATTCTTACGTTTTTACCTAATGGAGATTTATAAAATGAAGTAATCCAGTTGCCAAAAAAACAAAAAAACAAAAAAAAGATACTAGATGATACAAGTATAAACATTCAAATTCTCAGAACAACAAACACTGACTACTACTCTTTCAGTTTTTTCAGTGCTCAAAGTTTTTGCTTGGGCAATCACGCTACTACTGAAATACATGGGAAGTTTTGTCTTAAAAGGATTCAGTAATCCAAATACCTCTCTGAATATTGTCCAGAATTTCTTACTTAGAACCAGGCAAAGTTTAAAAAGTTTGCATTGACTTCAGTGAAGTTTAGATCAAACTCCTCATGTGGGACAGTTTTGCTTGCCTCTAAGAATAAAACAGACCTTCATATTGAATATGGTAAAGGAGCATCCTGCGTTCTCCTGCCCTCTTTCTCTATTCAGCCCTGTACCTTCCATTCTGTGCTCTGTTTGCTTGCATTTTCCTTTCCTTTGGGCAATAAGAAAGGCACAGATTCATCACACAATCAAGGTTCCCAAGGCTGGATCCTCATCATACCAAGTTTCCTCTACAGTAAAGGAAAAGATCTAGGTCTCTCTATAGGACAACAGAGAGGGTCTAAGAGATGAAATACCTTTGTTTGTCTCCTCCCTATGAGCTGGCACAGAACCTAAGGAATTGATATCAGCTCTAAGGCCCCTTGGTGCAGGATCTGCAGCTGGGCAGGATAAAACAGAATCTATCCCACCCATACAATCCCACCCAGCATCAGCGAGGGCACTGGATAGCCACTGATTCCATTGACTTGTTCCCACCATAATTTTCCTGCAAAAAAAAAAAAAACACAAAAAACACCCTTTCAAGTCCATGGCAAGGCCTGAAAAGAGGAAGCAGTCATGCATACCCAAGCCACCTTCCCAAGCTTTGCCAAAATGGAGTACTCCCTTTCTTTCTATTCTTTTTTTCAGTAGTGAATCTATACCTCATTTTCTACTAGAAGGATAAGAAGACAAAATAGGCACCAGGAATGCCAGCTCTGCCCCTCCACCTCCTTATTCTCAGGTTGAAAAGCAAGCGTGACATCAAAGCAAGTCTCTGTGGATCTCCTTATGCTCTGTTTGCTGAAGGAGGCAGTGCAGTGTGACTTCAGGATGTGTCCCGTGGTGATCAGCTCTGCATGAGGACAGCTGTTCTGTTGTCCCCATGCTGGGCTCAGACCCACTGCCCCCTCAAATCCCCACCTTCCCTCCCCAGCTGTTCCCAGCTGAGTGGGAAAAGAATGGATTTGCTTTCCTCACCAGTTGCTTCTTACAGGGGACAGCTGTTGCTCTCCCCATTTCCGGAAATGTGGAGACCCCCCCCCCCCTCCAGCCTCTTCTATCCAGAACATTTATTGCTGGATAGGAAATAGAAAATAAAAGATCAAAACTCTGAGTATACATCCTCCTACCATTGATTTTATGGCATTGGAAAAGGTGCACTGAATGTATTCCAGCGGAGGGGCAAGGCTTCCACTCTCAAATGCAGTTTTTGTGATTCACAGAGTGATTTTTCCATCTCCGACTTCTCTCTACTTAGATGCCTTTGTGCAGAGCTCTGACTTAAATCTTTGCAACTTGAAGAATTACCAACAGAGGAGCAAGCTTTTGGGGTGGTCCCTTACACCCACTTTGCAAACAGCCAATTTCAGGGCTTCGGGGCAAAGGAAGCAGCCAGCCACAAGTGCTTTGTGGCAGGCAAAAGGCAAAGACCAAATGGGAATGCTGCTGAAAGCAGACCTCCCATGTTCCATGGCAGCTGGCAACCAAACCTCTCGAGGAAACCACCGGGGCGGGTACCCTGTCCCATGCGGTTCAGCACTTCCCTCTGCCAGTGGTTTCAGAGGAAAGGATCACGTCTCACACACAGAGCCAGAGCCCACTGGAGTTAATAAAAAGATTCCCTCTCCTTCGCCAGAAAATGTTTTGAATGATCCCAGAGGAGTTCCCAGATGGGTGGCAGCTTGGGATCCCTGCAGGGAGGTGAGCAGCCTCGGCAGTGATCTCCTTAATGTCACCTTTCTGTTTTCAAAAGCTCCTCTTCCTCACGCTTAGAAATAACTCCCATGCCACAGAATGCTTAAAACTTTTATTTTCCTTTTTTTTTTTTTTCTTCCCTAAAATGTTTTCTGAAGTGATATTGTATTTGTGTTTGGAGCTTTGTGCACCAGTGTGCATAAGATTTCAAATACGTTCAAGTTTCAAACTGCATTGACTGTACTGCAAGAGGGGGGCCATAGAAAAGCTACAAAATTCTTAATAGAATCAGGTGAGATAAGTGACCAGAAGGAAATTTCCGCTTATAGTACTCCTCTGGGTATTGCTGTGGCTGTAGGACTTCCTTACTGACATCCACTGACAGTGGGATGATTTCATGTTAAAAGGGTAACTATCCCTATTGCTCCTGTTATGGTACAAAGACAACAGCAGAGAAGAACAATACATAGAGGAGGAGGGGTTGCCACCATGCAGCTGTCTGCATGCTGTAATGGTCAACAGCTGTAAGCACCTGGATGGGAGAGGTCTGAAACCTGCACCTCTCATAAACGCAGATTCCTCACTTCATCCTCTGAATTACACCTGAGAAATCCTTTTTTTTTTTCCCCTCATTTTTGCTCAGTTAAAGTAGGAAAAAGAAGAAAAGTGCTGCTAAGATTCTGAATCAGGCAGGATGAAAGCACTGTGCCAAATGCAACAGGTGATGCTCACACCTTTTGTGATAGGATTTCTCCTGCTACCCATCTCTCTCACTGGTCCCATAGGTTCTTGCACTGCACTCATCAGGTTACACAAACTATTAATGAGGTATTGAAAAAGAATCACATTCACAGACGTGAAAACACCGGTGTATACACATTAACCAGCATCATGAGCCAAAGACATGTTACCTGAGACCTTCAGAATCAGGAAAGAGGAAAGTCATGCAAATGACAGCGATTTCAATGTTACTTTTATACCAAAAGGCACTTTTCTGCAGCATGGATATGCAAAATTGAACGAACACGAGCAAAACTGATAATGACCATAAAGCTCTGAAAAAGAACGGACGGAAGGGACCATCCCTATGGCATCTCTTACCAAAGAAAAGGATTAAAATAGCGCTTCAGCTGACAGCAGTGAATGCATGCACCCTGCCATCAGTCAGGACAAGTGCCCTGCCTGAGGTCACCACCTCCACCACACACATCCTTATAGGTGTTGCCCTCTCAGTTCTACTCAGGAAAAAAAGAGCTGGGGGGAAAAGGGGGAACAGCGAAGTTTCAGCTTACCGCATTGAGCCCCAAGGAGTTGTGGGGCAGAGAGGAGGTGACTCCAGACAGGATGGCAGTGGCCACCACTGCCCCCAGGCACTGGGCGAGGATGTACATCAGCGCCTTGAAGATGCTGATCTGGCAGCTCAGCAGGAGGCCCAGGGTCACCGCCGGGTTCAGGTGGGCACCGCTGATGTGGCCCACGCTCTGCGCCATGGTCGCGATGGATAACCCAAAAGCCAGCGAAACCTTCACGTTGTCCTGAGTTGCTGATGTCCCGTTGACTGACACTGGGAAATTAAAACCCAGAGCCGAGCCAATGCTGATAAAAATAAAGAGGATCATGGCGAGGAACTCGGCCACCACCGCCCTCCAGAACATCTTCTTTTTGAATTCGCTGGCCATCTCTCCTCTCTCTCTGCCCTCCTCTCTCTCTTCTGTTTCTTTCTCCCGCCTGATATTTTCCCTTCGAGGTCTGAAGAGAAAGCTGGAGAAAAAATACGGTCCTTGGATTATTTATAGGGCTTTGGGTGGTCTGTAGGAGGGAAGGGGTGTTGCACAAAAGGAGGAAAGAACATCTACATCGATGCTGACTGCTAGATTGATGTAAGACACTGCACGCTTGCCAAAGTTTTTTCTTCCTTTTTTTTTTTCTCCCTCTCCCTTAACTGCCTTCGATCTCTGCTGCCGTTTTTAAGAGGCTTTTTCAAGCCTTTGGAAGAGCCCTTGGGAGTGCCCTGGGAATGTTACGCTCACTCTGCTTCACATCCCTCATCCTTCAGGTCGCAGCAAGGGCTGTCGCGGGGTCTCAGCCTGACACAGGGCTGAAAGGAGAAGCTCTCCGCTGAGTTACTGCGCTCAGCTCCGCGGCAGCTGGGGGACATCCAGCAATAGTAAACAGAGCTGACAACTAAATCCGCGCTCTAGAGACGGAAAGATCCCTGTTTCACTTGAAAACAGATAGACAAGTCTCTCCTGCTGGCACCCTGGGGACCGGGTGCGTTTTGGCCATCCTGACCACGGACGGACAGAGAGCAACGTGCACTGATCTGAGTTGGCTGAGGCAGGGCTCGCTCCCCACTTCCGTGACCGCTGCGTAAATCGGACCAGACACAGCAGCAAAGGGAAGCTTCCCATAGCCATGATTTGGGTGCTGAGGGATATATTTATTTTTATTATTATTATTTAATTTACCTAATCTCAGGGTTTCCCAAACAGCGCAAAGCAGCTGCTCAGGGTCCTGCAGTGAAAGCGCAGCGGAACATCAGCTGTCACCGGGGAGACTGAAACAGGGACGGAAGGGGAGTGCAAGGGAGAAGAGGCATTACATGCTTGATTTTGCAGACAAAATGAATCACCCGACAGAGCCAGAATATCCTCTGGAGCAAAAGGTCTCATCGCTCGGGGCGTTATCGCGGCAGGACGTGTGTGCATGCCTCGGATTAACCCTTGTGCTCTCAGAACGCTGCAGGTTGAGCGGCTGCTGACAATTCATTCCGTAAGCCAGGGGGCTTCCTCGGACTTACAGCTGTGCAGCAGTCGATCCAGAAGCAGAAACAAAATCCCCAGGCACAAGTCTTGAAAGAAGAGAGCTTAAAATCATCCCACCGCTCCGCCTCCTCCTTTTTCTTCTTCTTCCCTCGATGTGCCGCTGCCGACTTCTAAATTGCGCTTAAATTAATTAATGTGTCACTATAGGAATAAAACAAAATACACAGCTGGATAGCATTAGATAATTGACAGGTGACTTTTTTAAAGCCTATTCATCTTTCTGAAGATGATTCAGATTCAAGGCAGAGCTCTGTTTGAATAAAAATCTGGATATCCTCAGCCATTGTCCCCATGTCCTTATTCTTTCTAGTCTTCAGATGTTTTTGATTTTCTGAATAAGTAGTTTTATTTTG
>NW_024884711.1:46988800-47112043 GCF_019232065.1 Centrocercus urophasianus
AGAAAAAGAAAAAGAAAAAGAAAAAGAAAAAGAAAAAGAAAAAGAAAAAGAAAAAGAAAAAGAAAAAGAAAAAGAAAAGAAAGAGGGGAGGAGGAACAATGAAATAGGGACAAATTAATTATTGGCTTCATCCTTCTAATTACAGTGGAACTGCAATGAGGCATAAGGTGACAGATGAATCAAAATTCAAATTTAGACGAATTTCACTGTGGAATTTTAAGATCAAAATATTGAGGCTGGTTGTGTTCCCTTCAGCAGAACTTTTTTGTTTACTGTTTTGCAAACTGTTCCCAAGACCTGAAGATCATACGTGACCAGTTTCCCTGGCCCTACCGCCAGATGCCCAAGGCATACATCACACACCTCCGGGAAAGAAGAGCTCTATGAATAGTTTACAAGAGCAAGTACTTTCCATGCGTCCCAAATTGGCACCTGTGGGATGGAGCTGCCCATCCCATTCACTGTGTCCACAGGAAACTCCCTCTTTACTCACTTCTTCCTACAATTAGGGTCTGGATGACCAAACAACCTCTGTCCCCGTACTGATAAGGTGAGGAATCCCTCAAAGGAAAATTACTAGAAGCCAGGAAAATGGTCTGGGGAAGTGTTGCAGATGCCTGTTTGATTCATTCAGTCTCCCCTAGGTATCCCTGGGAGTAAAGTAACAGAGATGGGGTACAGAGCAAGCAAGACCTTCAGTTTTTTGTGAGATAGCTTTGGCATATGTGGGTAATGCACAAACTCAGTGCTCCTCAAGAGCAATAAATTGGTCTCCCTCCTTTAGAGTTAGTTATTTTCCTCCTGGGACTCATCAAGGTCTCTTTGTAGATTCTGCCCACCCCTCATTTCATATCTTGGAATGCCACCAGAAGACAATTAATGACTAACCCTGTCATACAGACTTAGAAACAATAAATATATTTATATATACATATATATAAATGAGCTGAAACAAAATAAAGATAGAAACTGTTATATATAAACATGGAATATAAACATCTGGGGAGCTGTTAGCCAGTCTTACCTGATGTGAATGATGTCATGATCATCACTGCTGTCTTGTTAACTAATTGCTGACATGGTGGTGATAGCAGTACTATGTGAAGACATGCAGCAGACATTGTCTTGTGTGTATAGATGAGCCACCAAGGGGAGATGGAGGCAAAAGAACAAGTATTCTGCACATAAAATTGAGGGAATCAGCAGAGACAATAAGTTAAATCAACGATGTAAGCATAGTAGGAAAGAGAAGAGAGAAGGCAAGAGTGGAGCAGCAACTCATCAGTGGAAGATTTAACCCAAGACATGCCTGCAGTCCAATGGCACCATGGCTAATCCCAGGACAGTGCCTGCTCAGAAGTGTCCTCCACCACACAGATCTAATCAGCCCTCAACTCTCAATATCCCCTTTGCCACAAAATGATCTCCACTCCATCTTATTCAGGCTAACAGAAAATATCCCAACACTTGGCCAAGGGCCATCTACTCGGTGTCCATAAAACACCACAAAGCAAAAAAGGGCAAAATCCACTGTCTGTAGTATCAGGTGATCTGGGGTGAGCGCAGAAAGTTTTTATAGGCACGACTTAAAGCTTCTGTGCCAAATTATGCATGGAGGTAGAGTTTGGGTTTTCTGGAATTATGTATCTAGAAATAGAGATGATTGCCAACCTTATGTAAGTGTTTAAGACAGGCAGTGAAGAACATATCTGATGGGAACAAGAGGAAGAAAGTAGCTTCTGAGCTGATGAGTGATTCTTCACAGATGATTTAAATCAGTGTACTCTCAACATTAGTTGAGAGAGTTTAGCAAAAAATCGAGGTCACAGAAATGGAAATTTAATCACCAAGATCTCAGGGCCAACTCATCTGTTGTCTGAAACAAATCAGGCTCTAAAGGGCTGTAGCACAATCCTCACTTAACATTTCAGCCAGAAAACAAATGTACTTGTTGGTTAAGTGGTAGGCTTTGTTCTGTGCTCCCACAAGTCGTGTTGTGCAGGATCTCTCTACTATTTGAACAAGAAACAAATGTCAGTGACTGCAAATTTGGTCTTGGCTTGAAGGGCCTCTCTGGGAATTTTCCACTTAGGTGAAAGAACAGTCAAAGTTGAAGGGCAGAGGGAATGCATGTTGGTCCAGAGGCAAAATAACCAGAGAGACCAGAGGAACTTTAGCAAACTACTGTTACTCTGCCCTTCAGAAAAAATTCATATCCTCTACCTCTGCTGGCATACTAGGGGGCCACTAGCAATTGCTAGGACAACTATATTGTTCGCAGTCTTGGAGGCAAGAGCAATTCCTCTGTTCTGCCCATAGATTTTCACGCCCCTGAGGCATCACTGACTTTCTTCCCACTCTGGAGAAAATCAAAGCCAGGCTGGAAGGTCTGTGCATTTGTGTTCCAACACAGAATCACAGAATGGTCAGGTTGGAAGGGACCTCAAAGCTCAACCAGTTCCAAACCCCTGCGATGGGCTGGCTGCCCCCCACCAGCTCAAGCTGCCCAGGGCACCATCCATGACCTTGGGCACCTTCCAGGGATGGGGCATCCACGCTTCTCTGGGCAACCTGTTCCACTGACTCAAAACTTGAATAAAAAAATTCCTCCTAACATCTAATCTATGTCTCTTTTTGTTTAAGACTACTCCCCCTTGTCCTGTCACTATCTGCCCTTGTAAAAGTCAGTCTCTCACATTTCTGGATGGAATGAAAATGTCTTCCCATGTATTCTGTTCAGTGCTCTCTGTAGAGAAAGTTGGAACTCAGAAGACAAAGTTTCCTATGAGAATGACACTGGCATCTATAGTTTTACACCAATATTCAGGAGCTGCTTCTTGAACTCCACTCTCTGGTTAGGAGGAGAATCTGTCCTGATTTCCTAAATCTAGGAAAGAAGAAATATCTCAGACACATCCCCTTCCTCAACATTTGCTGTCAGCTGCTCTGGGCACCCGCTTGCTCCATACGCTGAGTGCTGGGAATCCTCCTCCCCACTTTTGGGATGATGGTTCCTTTTGCAGTAAATTCTGAGTCTGCAATATCCTCTTATTGAGCTGCCCAGCTCAGCCCCTTTGTGGAGCTGGATCTGAGTTCTCAGGAACTCCTTCGGTAGGATCAGTGGTTATTTATGAACCACATGAATCACCCAGTGTGCCAGGAACTGAGACGGTGCATCACCCCATAACAAGCAAGATTCCAAGGCACGATGTCCACACAATTCATTTTAATTTGGGTATTTTACAATTCAGAGAAATCAAAGCAGGTTCTAAAGACCGTCCACGCTTTTCCCTTTCTTAGGAAAAAAATAAATAAATCTGTACATCCCTTACTGCGAAACTTCCCTGTTTCTGCTCCTTCTTTTCATTTTTCTTTTCTTTCCTCGCTCTGAGATGTGAGAGTAAAGAGAAATCATATCACATCACATTGTGTGAATACATCAATACAATCATTGTGTGAATACACAAAGGGAAAATGAATAATGGAGGAAATGCAATATGAGAAGAGGTAAACATATTTACATCAATGCCCAATTTTGTCCAGATTTATAGACAGATAAGATAGCAATGAGACAATGGTTTCCTCTTGGAAGCTGTATCTAAGGCACCCAAAAGAGAAAATCACTCAGGAGTGTCAACTTTTATTCGCAGTTGTTCTCTCCTGTGAGAGGAGAAGATGCTATTTGCTTCCTGACAAAGCAAAAAATACAGCAGTTAATGTGTTGGCACAGCAAACTTTTTCACTACAAGTACATGGAAATCCCAGGGATGGCATTTATCTGCCCTCACTGTGGATGTCTGCCATGATAACATCTCCACCCAAGCTGGCGTCCTTTGGCTGCCTCTCAGTTCATGCAGGGTGTGGGCATGGTCAGGATGCAATCACATTGCTTGGCTTTAAATGTCTACACTCCATTGGCTCCATTCACAGAAGTATTTGGGGTTCCCAGGCTGTCTAGCTCCAAAATAAACATTTACCTTTCTCTGGAAACCCCATCTGTACGCTCATGAGGGCTGTAGAGCTGGCGATTGTGTCAGTGTCCTTTTTTGACACTTCTGTGACATGAAATAGCAGAGACGACCATCTTCCAACTGGGAGACAAAAGGAAATTTCCCAGACAATCACTAAACAAGCCTGCACCAGGAACCAGATTTCTGTTCTCCCTGATTCTCTCACACCTCCCAGCCCCTCCAGAAGGGGAGGCACTGGGGGTCGTGATCCTTTCACACCACCTGCACAGCGTGAACACTTAGAGAGAGGGAATGGCTGAGGTGATTTTCATCCAGTCATTTATCTGATGGCGACTTCCAAAATAGGCATTTCCTCTCCCCCAGCTTATGCTAGGGACAGACCTACACGCTCTGCTCTCAGCAGCAAGCAATTTGCTGTAGCATTAACATCCCAATATCCATTTTAGACTAGCAAGCATTAATGAACTTTAGGAACAAGACATTTTTGCCAGAAAGGGGAGCATGAGTCTTTTGCCTCAGTGCAGAATAAAATCTTGTCCTTCTCACACATGTGCTGTCTTGTAGAATGACCTGTTTCTCTGGCAATCCTAGAAAATGCCACCGAGCTGAGGGTTAAACTCCAAGCATTATTCTTTTTCTAAGCAAACATATTTAGCAACAATTGTGCTGTTGAGTTTCCTGCACCCACTGCATCACTGGGAGGTTGACCAATTTCTTTTTTTTTCTTTTCTTTTCTTTTTTTTTTTTTTCTGCCCTGCACATTGTGTTACATAAAATCTGCCAGGAATACCGGGCATGACACACCAGTGAGTGCACTAATGAAAGCCTCAGTAGCTCGTTACAAACACAGGAGGTGAATAAACCATTGTTAATGCAGTAGGAAACTTTTCAGTATGGATCACCGTTCACTTGTTTGTGGTGAAAATCTCATCCAGTCTTCCACTGCCAGGAGCTGCCATTGAGATCGGCAATGGAGCAACGCCGATTAGTTTGTTGCTGTTAATAGTTTTGAGGCAGGAAGGTTTTAGGCACATTTTCATGATTTTGTTACCCAGATTCCACTGTTACTTGCTCCTCTATGGTCTGTTTCACCACAGCTCAGCTGCTCAGCTCACAGCTTGTCTTTGGCAGCGTCTGAGATGCTGATTCAGCATCAGAGGCTGCTTTGTGATCACGCATTTCTTTTATAGCTGCCAAGAGTTATCATAGAATCATAGAATCATAGAATCACCAAGGTTGGAAAAGACCTAAAAGATCACCCAGTCCAACCGTTCACCTATTCCCAATAGCTCCTACTAAACCATGTAATAGGGCATTGGCTGTTGAGATGATGTGAAAATAAAATGTAGACCTTGAGGTGAAATTTCCGACCCAATTCCCAAGCAGGAAAAACCCTTGAGGTGAACTTTGTCAGGTTTATCACGCAGCAGCAGTGAGTGAAGTTCATCGGGAGGTGTCAAATCTATGGGATCCCACTGCAGCAGCAGAGTCTTTCACCACCTTAGCACAGGCTGCAGAAATAAAGCAACAAAACACAGTGTCCATAGGCAGAGAGCTGGTATGCCTGGCAGAGGGCTGTGTCAGAACACCTTAGTTAATAAAGAGATTTAGGAGATCATTCAGTTTTTCCTCCATCTCCAGTTAACACTTATAACGCTCCTCCTGAAGCAGTTTGTTTGGACAACTGATCTGCTTACAGCCCCATGTATTTGGTTTTATATTTTTTTCTTTATCTGTAAACAAAGTTCTTCGATATTGTTTATTCATACAGTTATAATGCTTGCATTTTCTCTCTAGAAAAGCATCCATTATACATCAGACCAGTTTGACAATCCAGAAGATCCACCTCAAACTCTAATTGTGCACCTCCAGATTACTGCCACATCTTATAACTGAATAATGCTTGCAAATTCAACACCTGCTCACTGCTCCACAATTGAAGACAGAAAACAACTAAACAGCATCACAACAGAACAAGAGCCTGGAAGAAATGATTGCAGTAAACATGCTCAGTTTTGGCAGTCACTGATATCTGCATCTCAAACGTAGTTTTCCAGAAGTTACACACTTATTGCAGTTTCCTAATTTCTATGACGTTTCCCTCACTTGTTTATGGGAGCAGAAAACTCAAAGTTTGATTTACACCAAGAGATGACACATCTGTCACAACTTACCCATGCATAAGCCTTAAAACAATAGAAAATCCTTAACAACTGTGAGATTCATTTGACTTCAGAGAGCTAGCCTTACGTCAGTTGTACGTGTTTCCTTTACACCCAGTGGAAAGAAACACACTTCTTGGCACTTGGCTCAATGAACATCTTTACACAACCACTAGGGAAGCATGACACCAGGGACACCGCTAACCAGTGTTGACCAGATTTTTTACTTCAAGTTTGTTTGTGTCAGAAATTATTATCAGGATGTACCATATTGCTCCCCGAACGAGGAAAGAGCAGCGTGGCCCTGCGAAAGTAGTAAGATCTGCCAACATGGTCTGTTCCAATGACATATGTTAGAACTGGAAATGGATTATGGTCCCGTGGACATGCAGTGTTAGAGACTGATTCAGTTTTCTGTTGCTTGTTTTTCAGCAGGGAACAGTACTTATAGCCATCTGATTAACCAGCACAAACAGTAAGTCTATGGAGTCTCAGGAGCCTTGTTCAGCAGTTCTATAGATCTGTAAGTTCCAAGTACAGGGGCACGTGTAGGCAAAGCATTTGGTAGTCTTTGGGGTAAGATTTGAGGTTTTTCCATAGGGTCTCAAACTGCTTGCATTCAGTTATGTTTGCATTTGCACAGTCATGGCAAGAGAGGTAATGACCATTTGCTCTGTAACAGCCATCCTGAAAATCCCCTTGTGATCTGTACATGAAAGGTCTGAAGGGTCAGTAGGGTGGATTAAGAGGAAATGTAATGACCTCCACCTTCAGGAGGTTCCACCTTTCCTCTGCCATAGAGCAGGATGACACAAACCACTTCCAGAAGGTGTTGGTCTTCCTTCATTGTCTGTAGATGGACTTCAGATGATCGATTCAAACTCTGTGCTTAACTCAGAAGGGGCTTAAATCAGGTAATCAATCTCACCAGTGAATATTTCAGATTGAGAAACTGCATAGCATTAAATATTTCTGCATTCTTAAGAGGCTGCAGAAGTTGTCTCTGACACAGCCATCATAGCACTGCTCACGCTTTCAACCCAAACCATTGCGTGACTCTATGATTCCATACTCGTTGTGCTCACTGACATCAGCTCCTAAGGCACCTTTTGTACTGAAGTTCTCCTATCCACTGTCTTCTCATTTAAGTGAAGGTGCCAATTTCTCCCATTTTTGGATAGGCTGGAAGAACAGCAGTTGGTGAAATCTGCACACAGCCATTTCCCTTCTTGAGCAAATCCCCCTTTCTCTTTCACCTTTTGTCTTTTCTTTTTTTTTCTTCCTCATTTTTAACAAACAGATTCGCTCTTTCTTTCCAGGTTTGAAAATCTTGTTCATCTGAAGCCAACTTCATATGTCAGGAGCGTAATCCTTTGATATGTCTTGTGTTATCTCTAAATGAGAACACGATGACACCAGCAAAGCCATCAACATGGGAGCCAATTAATTAAAAGTGAAATAAATATTGTGAGTAACCTTCAACTCTCTCACTACATGATAACGATCATGGCAAACGTCTGACCATCACTACAGCTTGGGATCCCACAAAAAAAAAAAAAAAAAAAAGTAGAAAATTAAAACAATCAAAATAGATGGGGAGAAAGAGATGAATTATTTCGTACAGTGGTAATTGTAAAATGCATATAACCTGAATATTTATATGGACCATCATATAGCATCCTTGTGCAGTCTGCCCATAGCAGGGGTTTGGAACTAGAAGATCTTTATGTTCCTCCCAACCCATTCATTCTATGACTCTTTGGTTCTATGCTTTTGAAAGTTTGCCGAAAAAAGATGACGAGTTGCCACAAAAAGAGTTTGAGATGCACAACTGAAAAAATTAAAAAGAAAAAAAATGTTTAAATTATATTCCAGGTCCTTTTGGAGAAGTAAAGCTGAATTCTAGGAGGCATTAAAAGTCTTCTGATAGAATGAATCACACTGGAAATAAACAAAAAAGAAACACCTGGGCACTGTTGCTTGCACATACAGGTGGAGTTTTGGCCAGGGGCATCATTGCACAAATTATTTGAGATGTGAATGCCAGTTGAAGCTCAGCAGTTCTTGCTGAATAACTGCTCTTAAAATGAAAAGCTCACTAAGACCTTTTCCACCCACATGGAAAAGTTCCTGTGTTGCTTCAAACATAAGCTTAAAGCTTGATTTCTGACCCTCTGAGAACACTGACCCTGCTTTGCAGAGTGCAGTCCTCTTAGTGCCATCTAGCTATAAGGACCAACCATAGATTGGATCTCCAATGCTCTCTGTCTTTGTAAAGATCATTAAATCATCTTCATAATTCTGGATGTTCTTGACAATAAGTTGCAATGGTGTAAAACAGCCGTTTCCTTCTCTGCCTGACACACTGTGACAGGGACTGGTACCAACAGAGACCATGAGTCAAAGTAATTAAAATAATATTTACAAACAATATCGCATTCTGTCTTCCTTCCTCTCTCCCCTGCACTGCATAAGAAGACTGGAATGTGCCTGGAAGCACACAGTAATGATGCAAACTGCACAATTTTACATCAATAGAGTGCATAATGTTGCAGATGCTAAGTTTTCCAATGGACTGACAGTTTGCATTATTTCGTTCACATTTTCTCTCTTTCACTCCTGAAGAGTAATTAGAAAGACTTGTTAGGGATGCTTTGTGGACACAGAAAGAAGGATGCCAAGTAGATCTCAAGGAATAATGGACTGCCATCTGGACAGCCTGAACATGCAAAAATATGTAGGTTTTGGATAGAAAATTCTGGTGCTCCACCCTATCTCAGAATGTAAATACTTAAGGGTGTTGAATCTCAGAATAACCAAGGTCGGGAAAGAACTCCAATATTATCTAGTTCAGTCCCTTTCATCTATCAGAGAGCCACATATGAAACCTGCTACAAGATTTCTCCATTCTCCTGGGGA
This sequence comes from Centrocercus urophasianus, assembly GCF_019232065.1. Lineage (NCBI taxonomy): Eukaryota > Metazoa > Chordata > Aves > Galliformes > Phasianidae > Centrocercus > Centrocercus urophasianus. Next base: position 46,997,853 of record NW_024884711.1, read on the forward strand.
TGGGCAAGATATTTCCAGGTGGAGCCATTGGGACTGGTGGTGAACCAGAAGCTTTTTTCATTAAAAGGCATTATGCCTTAGCCTTCCATACAACAATCTGAAAAAGTTAAGCTTCTTAGGCTTCACACTGAGGGATTTATTTTCCTACTCTGGGTTGCATTTGCAGCTCTCCTTTGATCTAACTCCAGTGTTTGGATGTTTTCCCTGAAAGGTGGTCTCCAGTGCTAGATATATTATTTTACAAATGTTTCAACTGATGTAGTTTATGGAATCCAGGTCTCCTCCCAGAATCCACTGCACAAATAAAAGTTACATAGGTATTTTCTTTTGTAGTAGTTTATGTTGAGACAACTAGTGATGCTACACTTGCCATTTGTCAGACAAATTTCCCTCCTTCTACATGTAAAACCTGCACTCTTTTCTTCCAGACTGCCTGTCTGGATATTGCTGTCATCTGCATATCATCTCTCACATTATCTCTTCGGTGCCCTCCTGAAGCTCTGTGGACCTCAAGACTGTCTGGGAAAATAGATGATGCTAAGTCATTGGTTAATATGAAAAATCACTTTCTAAAACGTCTCTTCCACTGGCCATATGATCTTGATGTAGGGTCTTTCATTTTCCTATCTGGAAAAAAGATAACTGTCTTGATTTGGTTTTATAGTGCATTTTTATTAAAGATAATCTGTCTTTCTTACCAAGCTTTGGAAGCATTTATAAATCTGCCTGATACCTACTGAGTGTATGCCAGCCAGTTTATCACTGCTTTCTGATTCTCTAAAGATTCATTTGCATTGACTTTTCCAACATAGATGCTCACAGTGTCGTAAAACCTATGAAAGAAGAGGAGAAAAACATACAATACCAAGTCCTAAATGAAAAACATACAGGAATTTTTGCCTGCACAGTGGTGTGTACATTTTGGTTCTAATTGTCCAAAGAATTCATACACAACCAATGACTTAAAATCTTGCTATCTTTGGCAGTATCACATAAATAATGATTCCTGTTGAATAACATTTTCTTGAACAGTTTCTCCAGTGTATTTTCTGCACACGCTTTCCATCAACAGCAGATGGGGCATCCAAGAACATTTGTATGCCCAACTTATAGAGGTGGAAGGGAGAAAAACAACAGATCTCTGGCATTGTCATGGATTCTTCAGTGGACTTGGGGATATAAAATGGTTGTGGATCAGCAGGTTTACAATAGCAAAAAAAGAACACGTTACTCATACTGCCCAATGAATTTACTCAGCACAGTGAGGGGACACTGGGGAACTGGTATTGGAGCAGTACTTGGTGCCATCCCAAGGTATGTGGCACCACTTCATGCACTGTCATGTCTCTTTCTCAGCCTTAGGCAGCTCTGCCAGAAATCATAGAACCATAGAATCACCAAGGTTGGAAAAGACCTCCCAGATCATCCAATGCAGCCATCCACCTACCACTAGTATTTCCCCACTAATCCGTGTCCCTAAGTACAACATCATGTATAGGTCTCTTGAACCTCTTGCATTTTCCCCATTTTATCTTCCAACCTTATGTGGATATCTCAGCTACCCAAAGATACGGTAAATTTTCCTAGCTTTAGTGGCTAGATAATGGTGTGTGGGAAGTTAGAATGCTCTGGTGTAAGACAGTCCCCTTTTCTGACAAGTACCAAGGTGGTCAGGGTCAGTGCACTCTGTGCCAGAGCAGTGTCCAAAAGAGGGGAGAGAAGCTGATCGCTGGAAGTACCAGCCTCTTCCTATAGAGGAAGCTTCTCCTTCATTTTCAGAGGGTTAAAGGCAAGTTGAGTCCTAGGTTTTACATCACACTCAGTGAACACTTGTCCAATACCATTTGTTTTAGCAGAAAGCAATGATATGTAGCTTGGCCATAAGGAATCTCCTCTTTCCCTTGGGAAGGCTCTCTGACAAACACAAGCAGACTTGCGTTAGTGCTTTCCACCTTAACAAACACACACAACTGGCAGAGTCTTTTGCCAGTATTGGAAATGTAATTAATGGTGTGTAAGAGTGACTCACACCAGCATTTACCTAACGTCTCCCTTTCTGCATCTTAACTCTGCATATTCCCATTTTCCAGCTGCCACGTCTGTGCAGGTGGCACACAGAGCTGTACACTGAAATCTCAGCCTGCTCAATTTGGCTTTCTCGCTTCACCTCCCTTTGAGGAGCTAAGGATAAGCTGCAAATTTTCATAGGGAGTACATAAATTTCCATCTCATTAGCCATCCACCCTTTCCTCAGTAAATATGTTAGTGGAAATGATGTCTTCTGTCCAACCACAAAAGGGAAGGTCTTATTTGGATTTTCATTTTCTATCTTCTCCTTCCAGTCTTGACCCATGCAACCTTATCTTGCTGGTGCACACTTGAACTGTCCTTCAACTTTCTTTAACTGAGGACCTACTGGAAGTCACCTTTTTCCCCAGATTCCTCATCTCACTCTTTTTAAACAACATTTTTGTTGTTCTCCATCTGCCTCTCCACAGAACCATAGAATGACTGAGGTTGATAGCAAGTCATCTGATTCAACTCCCTCCACTGCCCAGTACCATGCACACACAGCTTTTCAACCTCACAAAGGACAGAGACTCCACACTTCTCTCTTGGAAAATAACTTTCATTGTTAAGACCATAAAGCTCAAAATAACCAGAAAAAAAAAAAGAAAAAAAAAAAGGTTGTGCTGTGTTGTGAGACAGGCATCCTGTCTCACAACAGGATAGCAGCCAAGACAGCAGCCAATAAGTCATTTTCATGGTTAGACTCTTCTCCATGACAGATGGTTCAAACCTCTGTGACAGTAGCATCAACAATGCACCCCACAGTAGTTTGTATATGGGGACACATTTCAAAGTATTGGTAACTTCCAGAAGCCCAGGGAATGTTTTCTCACAGACTCTCATTTCATCTCGTGTTCCTCCCAGGTATTACATGAGTGGTGTTTTAGGAAAGACATAGCAGTGAGGAACTGTGGCCTGAAATATGCCTTAATTCATTGTCTCTCTGTATTAATTGATAGTTCTGATACTGGTAGCCTTAAAATCTCTCTTTGAAAGATCTTCTCACAAAATGAACATCTCAAAAACTCTTTCAAAAGAAGAAAATCAGTATGTTGAATCACAGAAGACTCTCTAGTTGGAAGCAACCCAAAAGAATCATCAAAAATGTATTGTGTACATCAAAATAACATATTTGCAGTTGCTAGAAACTTCACGAGTTTTAATTTTAATTAATGACCATTTCTGATGACATTCATCTGAGAAAATCCAAAAATCTCAATGCTCAGACCTACATATAAACCAGCTGCCTAAAAGCCCCTTAACACACTCAGCTACCTTAATACTGGCATCAAGATGGCATATTTTTATTTCATGGACATTTGATATTCCTTCTCTCTCATGATCACCAGTTGCCTGTCCATAAATCTGCAGGTTGCCTGCATGACCATTCTTTCTGAATAGATCCCTTTCAAATGGCAAAAGGCCTCATATGCAGGCAACAGAATTGCTGAGTAAAACCAATGGAACCTAAGGTGTTTTCAAGCCTATGCTGTAGAAAATACATACATTTGATCAAATAAATTATTCTCTGGTTAGGTTGGGCAGTCTAGTGGGAGATGGGACAGTTCCATGTAGACATGTAGATGTAAGAGCATCCAAATGGAGGTGTCTTAATAAAGGAGGTGAGACCTAGCTCGTATTCCTAGACAACCTGCTTCACATTATGCTGCTTGAATCATGTTCTATTTTGCTGGTAAGGCACGACTGCAAATAAAAGTTAGAAAAAAATAAAAACAGACGTGCAGCAAAAATGTTATATGTTTGTCACATATTCTTTCACAGGACCATTTATTAATTTACTGTTGGAAGCAGAAGGTCTGGAGATCTTCCAAGGCAAGTGTTGCCAGTGTATCTTAGGTTTTGTTCAACAGCCAAGCATTATGGACTGTTCCAATTAAATGCAAAACTAAGAGAGTCATATTGAAAGGGTCAGTTTATTTCTTGTTTCAAGAAACTTCCCTGAAAGAACACCTGTACCCAAACTTTGAGAAAGTAAGTGCATTCACTTCAGACAATTGTGAGCTTATTCTAAATACTTACATTTATTGTGTGCTTGCTTACACCAGTATTTTCTCTGACCAGCCTAGACTTACACTTCTACATTTGAAGTTATTTTTACTGCTCATGGAAAACTGTTTGAGAAGTGACAGATATCACTGCTATAAAGCTCTTCAGTGTACTACACTTAAATTAACTTCTTCTTCTGTTCTGTTCCGTCTTTCTGATTACCTTCCACTGCGTTAATAGTGCAGAATCACTTTTCCTCTGCTGCACATAACCTCACTCATTACTTTAATATTGCTTGTAGGCCCTTCAACCACTGCTTAAAGTTCTTTATAGAAGAGTTTTTACTGTAGATCTTAGCCCTTTCATAGTCTTTGCCGCTCCTCCAAATTCATTCTTGTCTACCCAACAAGATATTTTACATTTAGAGTAATGTAGTTCCTAACAGTTGTTCCAGGCATAATATGTCACATGTGAGTATTAAGGAAAAAAATCTGTCTTTCTGTGGATTGTCTGCCTGTATTTTAGGATTATGATATTGCTATTTCCTGCACATTCAGCATCATTTGTTATTTGTCAAACATAATAAGTCTAAGTGCCTGAGTTTTGAGTTGCATCAGTTTTCAAGTGTTCTTCCCTGTAAGGAGCTGCATCTGCTCTGAAGAGAAATGAGAGGTTCTGCATAACGTTTTCCATCGTGGATTTATGGTGCCATTTGGCAAAGTTGTATGCCAGTTATTCATAAGAACAAACACAGAGCGAACTTAAAATATCCAGTCTCCTTTTCTTTTTCTTACCACAGGTTAAAATTAGAATAAAATAATCAGCTAGATATAAACTCGGTGAACTTAGAGTTTCCAGCTGCGTTTTCCTTTAGCATCTGAAAATGTGAAGCTAAAAGCTGTGGGTCTGATTTTAACCCTGTTTCCCCACTTGTAAATCAGCAATAACTCTGTTGAAATGGGAAAAAATGCAGAATGTAAGAATAGCAGATTGAGACCTCTAAGTGTTACTAATTGCCAGCATAGATTTTCCCAGCACAATAAATGGAAGTGGTCCAGGTGAAGAAAACAATTAAGCTATCTATGGTGGAGTATATGAAAGAATAACAAACAGACAAAAAAAAAGCATTGTTGGGTTTTGAAGAAAGCAGCCAGATTTTTAAGGCTACCCTTCTTTTAATGTGTTTGTGGTCCTGTAAACAATTATTTGAGAAACAGACATAATGAATGGGTTTTTATGCAGTTACTTTACTACAAGGCCCAGTTCTTTTCCAAACCCCTTTGTGCTTAACCTTCCTTGTGGTGTGAACAAGTTGGCCCTGGGCCCTTGATTGAAGCCTAAATTATTCTTCAAAGATGTTCCTTGCCAATACAGTCCTCCCATACAAAACCAATTGCATATTTGAGGCATGGTCTACAGGCCATGGTCTACAACAAAACCTACACTCAAAGATATTAAATCACAGATAAGTTTTCTTCATGGCAATATCACATGATGAAAATAACATAGACTATATAATATATACTAAGTCCTTCCTCACTGCACAGCAAGCCTACGCTCTGCTTTAAGTCATCTATTATAGCAGAACAGTCTCTTGACTCTCTTGTGCATGTTCATAAAAAAAAAAAAAAAAGCGGTCTGGGAACCAAACCTTCCATTTGCAAAGATGATATTTTTTCCCATTTTTATTATCTCTGTGACAAATAACAGAGGTTGAAAACCAGATTCTTGGCTTTTGCTTCGCTTCCTAAGATGTGCCCATAAAAAGTTGTTATAGCAAAATATTCTCAATAGCACTTTCTGTGATGACAATGCAGGGAAACAGAATATGAGAAAAGAGACCAAAAAGGAGTCCTAGAAAATAAGAAGTAGAAATTCATCAGTGATACGTGGCCTTGCTGAGGACACAGAGTGAAAGCAGACTTCTTGCATTGTTTTGAAGGTTTCAAAGTGGAAAAAAATAACGTATTTCAGGCTGGGCTTTAACTGGTATTTGGAAGACTTCCAGTAGTCATGGACTGATTAGTTCTTGTGATTTAGAAGAAAATACAATTGGTTTCACAAACCACTGGGGTTCTGTGAAAGCCAAGAAAAGGCATATTCCTATCTCCCACCCAGATGAGATGTTAGAGAACTAAAGCCTGAAAATTGTTCTTAAAAAGAGAATCCCTTAAACAAATTAAAAAAAAAAAAAAAAAAAAAAAAGGGGAGGGGAAATGAAGATAGATACTGCAGATAATAAGATAATAAGCCTTTGTTGTGTTATCAGTGCCAAGGGACAGATGGCATGCAATGACACATGTTAATAATCATTCAGATTGGCTTTTAATACACTAAATGTCAACAAGGGAAGAAAAGCATGATATATAATAGGTTGTTATTTTCAGTGCATCTGGAAAACATGTTATTCAGACTGTACTGTGCATCAGTAACAACAAGTATTCAACTTAGCATGGCCCTAAGTGGTAGTAGAGTATACTTTTAATTTTCTCCTTCATAAGCCATTGTATTCTCCTCCATACTCAACAGGGACTTTGGGACTTTGGGTCTAAGGGGCCACACTAAAATCAAATGCTGTGGTGCCTATACAAGTGCCCCAAACAGCACGTGCTGTACCCAACAGCAACACATGGTCCACAACCACGTAGACTCAGCTTTTCTATGCACAGAGTGAGGAAACCTGGACCCAGGTATCACTAGATATTTAGCTAGATGTCTGTCCATCAACACAAATAATTATCCAATGAAAACAATATCCCCACTCTCACAACTGGCTATGTATAGGACCCATCAGAACAAGCTTCCTAGCTTCAGTGTTTCTTCCAAGGAGCTTGGAGGGCTGAAGTCTAAGTTCTTCATCTTTTATATTCAGTATTCTGAAAAAAAAAACCATACAACTCTCTCTCCACCCTGTAAAGGGCAGACAAAATTGCTTTACTTCTGTCTTTTCTTAAACACTGGATTAATATAGCATGTCACCTACTAGTAAACAGCAGAAGTAGAAAAGTTATTTGCAAGGAGTAGAAAAATTCCCAGGATGGCAGCAGAGGGTTTGTAGAATACAGGAAATAGGAATAAATCTTAAGAGTATTTTCTCGCCTCAAATGCCAGCGCAGTCTAATGCAAGTTGAAATCCCCCAGGCACACTGAACAAAGACTTTCAGAGCTACAGCTATATTAAACTGAACTTAAAAGCTACTGGCAATCTATAAAAGAAAAGATCAGCATAGGGATCACAAGCGTGGTTTTCCAATGGGATGAATTATAACTTGCTTCCAGTTCTGATTCCTTTATTTCAAATTCATGAGCTGACTGAAGAAAAATGGATTCTGATCCTGTTGAATGCAATAAATTGGACCATGGAGGACTTTTGTTATGTATTCACCCCAAAAACTGGCTGAGGTATCTACATAATTTTATTGAACATAAAACAGCTTCTTCATATGCTGAGAACTAGGACCTGATCTCATAAAGCTGACTTCTGAAATCTTCCATATCCTGTCCCTAATCTCCTAAGTCATATCAACCCTGGAGCACAAATATTAAAAAAAAAAGGGGAGATATTTTTCATTTCATGTGCTTCTATGTGCTTAGATGTGAACAGAGTTTGCAATATTTTAGACAACCCATGTGCAAAGAGAACATTTGGTTTTGTTGGCATCTGTTTCTTGGAAATGAAGTGAGCTGCATGACCTCTTCCATTAGCACATCTAGTTCACAACTGTCCATATAATATTCTTGCTTCAGTAAACACATAAAAACTCTGTACTACAAGTAGTTAGCTCTTTCTCTCCTTCCTCTGTTTGTCCCATCAGGATAATGTTCCTAAATTTCAGTGAAACTGTGCATGGGAACTTCTAATATCAAAGAACATACAATCCTTATCAGCTAATCCCCACCGTTCCTGTGCCACATTTTACTTTAAACAATTCTGTATGTCCTTCATCTTCCCTCAAAGTAATTTCCAAGAACATCTAAAGCCACAGACAGTCATTACTGTCAGCCAAGTTCTTAAGACCTGTGCTCTGACTTAGAAGCAGAACCCCTCCACAGAGGAAGCTTCCACATGTGTATGATTGTAAAAGTTACAAAGGCGACCTCAGACTCAAATTCTATTTCTGCTAAAGTTCATTCTGTCTACTGAGATATTCATTCTAGTCATCTCTGCAATTTTCATAAGTCCTATGGTTATCAAGTATTTTGGCATTGAACTTCACTAGCCCAACCAGTTTCTCAGGTCTTGATTGTTGTCATACAGAGCACCCTCTTGGTATCATGTTATCCTGACAACGTCCTTATGCTGTTTGGATTACTCTTTATAGAAAGAAATCAACCCTAGGTTAATACACTGAATGGGAAACATCTTCTTACTTTTTTCTTTCTGTGCTCAGTTATAACAGGAAGCCATTGGGTCCTGACCAGTCCCTCTTCACTGTTTGGTAAAGGTATATTGCTTTGCTGATATTGTTTCTTCCTTTTTGTTTCTTTGCTTCAGCTAATTGGACCAAATTACCACCATTGCCTTTTCTGTCCCTTACGTATGAAAATCAGGCTGTTTGAATCAGGTCTCACCTCTTAGTGTTTGCTGAGATGAAAATTCAATTAACTTTCACGTGTCTGATAGCAACAAGAGAGGGATGCAGAAGCACAGTTGGTTCCAGCCAGGTCTTGGGTTTGGTACTTATGCAGTGTGGTCACGCTGAGCAGGGTAGAGGGGAAGGTGATAACTCATTTGTGTTCCTGCTTAAAATGTCCTCATCTAGGTGTGATTTAGATAACTGAATGATGGGAATGATACGATCTTGAAATTTCGCAGCCACAGCTTTCAGACCTTTTCTCTCCCTGGCCTTAAAACATTGTTTTTAGAGATGCTCTGGGCATTGTCCTTGGTTACTAACCAAGACTGTTATGTATCTCTGCGCTCTCAGAGACCTTTCAGAGCAGTTCAGTTGGAATCAGTGTTTTCCACTGAGCTGCGCGGGAGGATATTGGAGTCTGGATTCATTCCCCCCAACCTCCAACACTGAATCAAATAAAACCTTCTTCCACCCACACATTGCTATCTCATCTTAACAACAAAAACAACCTGCCAATCTCTCCCTACACAGAAACCTCCAGACTTTTCATTAAAAATAAGAGAAAGGTACTGCGAAATTTCTCAAGCACACAAAGGAGAAATTGCCATCATTCCTTTCAAATCATCTGCTGTTATTTTTTTTTTTTAAACCGCTGATGAATCAGATCAAGAAGAAGGGAGTGGGGTATTTCCTGTGTCCAAAAACATGCTACAAATAAAGATGAGAAATTTTTGCTTCCCTCTAGAGGAGCACACGTTGGCCAGAGACTCCAGATATTCTGAGCAAAAACATCACTCCAAAGAGTCAGAGAAGCAAAAACAAACTCAAGAATGCAGTTGTGGGTATGGGGGAGACTAAGCTGAGCAAGGCTACAATGCTGATGACAAAAGAAAAAAGAAAATCCTGGAAATACTTGCTCTGAACAGGGACAAGAAAATAGATGGGAAAAGAAGACTGAGAGATTCAATCTTAGTAAACCCGAGAGTTAGGAAAAGCATCTAAAATATTTGCACCGGCATGGAAACAAGAGAACTAATGATGAAAGGTCGGGGTCTGATGGAAAGATCATGGCAGAGTAAGGAAGTGAATGTTGGTCTTTCCACAGCAGGTTGTTGCTGTAGCTTTTGGAGAAATGGCTATAGTAAGCTGGGGAAATTAATGAACCAGGATGATAATGAATTTGGAGACATTCGTTCATCCAGTCTTTGGGCAACGTAGGTCTTTGGGGTTTCATATCACTTAATGGTGTTTTTTAAAAAAAAAATAAAAAATTGGGAACTTATCGAAATCATTCACATTTTCACAAATTTTTCTCAAGATAACCCAATGTAAGCTGCAAGTGTGGGCTTAGGCCATGAATTTATCTAGATCACAATACCCTGGAAGTCTTTATTGGCCACATGCACACTAGAGAATAAAAGAGTTTAGATACCGTTCTCAGGACAAGATATTGGCCAAATTGTTAAGCCACCCAACTAAACCTTTAATTGCCTTTCTGCTCCCCTGTATCTGCTCCCCCCATTGGCAATGCATCTTTGTTACCCACACACAGTACATCCAGGCCTTTCCTAGGAAAGTGCTGCTCATCTCTGGCTAAGAAACGATTAGGGATCATAGAATCATAGAATCACAGAACCATAGAATGGCCTGGGTTGCAAAGGAGCACAGTGCTCATCCAGCTCCAACCCCTGCTGTGTGCAGGTCACCAACCAGCAGCCCAGGCTGCCCAGAGCCACATCCAGCCTGGCCTTGAATGCCTGCAGGGATGGGGCATCCACAGCCTCCTTGGGCAACCTGTTCCAGTGCCTCACCACCCTCTGGCTGAAAAGCTTCCTCCTCATATCCAACCTAAACCTCCCCTGGCTCAGTTTAACACCATTCCCCCTTGTCCCATCACCATCCACCCTCATAAACAGCTGTTCCTTCTCCTGTTTATTCAATATTGGAAGGCCACAATGAGGTCTCCCCACAGCCTTCTCTTCTACAAGCTAAACAAGCCCAGCAAATTTCATGCTTGCAAATTACATTGCGGGCTACTGTTAGCAGGTTCTTGTCCCAGTTTGTTTATACAGAGCATATACAGGTGCATTTTGAGCACCTCAAGAACTGTTTAGATGTGCTGTGTGGGAACATGGTCAGTGGGAGTGGTCTGCTGGGACTGGACTGGATGATCTTAAAAGTCTTTTTAAGACTCAGTGATTCTATGACTCTGTGATTCTACGATTCTACGAACAGCTTCTTCAGTTCAGCTCCATTTCCAGTTCATGCTCTCTGTTGTGCCACAAGGTGTATAAAACAGTCTTGAAGCTCAACTGACTCCTCTTTGTCCTTTGGATGGATTCACTGATCTATTAGACTGTGTGTAATTTTTCTCTGCATGTGTTTTTGTTCATCAAAACAGTCCAGAGCTAGTTTCAACTACATTTAAAAGGAGAACTCAGAGATGGCAAATTCTTAAAACACTTATTAGAACAGGAAAATCCTGCTAGTGAGCATCAATCAGCTTTACAAGATATCAACATATCTGCCTATTAAGAGAAAACATGAGAGAAGGAAAATACACAGGCACATGCTCAGTACAAATCAGTCTCCATTTATTCCACTGCTCAAAGAAATAGGGTATTTTTTACTTAAATTCAAGTTTCATTATATCTTAAGCCCTTTGGCATTTCATGCAAGTTATCACAGAGGAAACCATGTTGATTAAAGCTTCCCAGCCATCACACATTTTTAAGCATTTATACTGAACTTAAATCTGTGAGGAATATGAAGCCAATTGCTACCTGAGTTATACAAATGAGGTATAAATTGTGTCATTAGCATTCAGGTTGTTTTAGACCTCCTTTGCTTCTACTGCCATAATTTTCTAGAAGTCATTTGTAGCTTGCTGACAATTTTCTATTAACTTTAGAAAGTGGAATACAATATTTCTTTTCTTCGTTTCCCATTAATACTGCCACTGAAATGTAGATTTGCAATGGAAAAAAAAAAAATAGATAAATACCAACTCAAAAGAAAAAAATGAAGAAAGAAAAAAAAGCAGCAACAGAACTAGGAGAACATATATACATGTGTGTATAGAGTTATATATAAACTTGGGAAGAGAAAATCTATGATAAACCATTGAGGTGGAGGGGAACCTTTACCAACAAGAGAGCCTATTGTATAATACTTCCCTGAGGAAGTGATGACTGCATTATTTTCTGAAATACTGAACATAAGCTTTCTCAAAAACTTATGGCTGAAGTGCACACTAGAGAGAAATCCCCTACTGGCAAGGAACTGAACCATTTAATAGCACTCTTCTATCTCCACAGCTTCTGATTCTATGTAGATCTCTGGGGTCTAAACAAGCTACAGGGATTTTGACAATACTTTCCATTACTTTGTAATCAATCAACAATGAGAAAATACTTGAGGAGTTGCTCCATCAGTCCATGCAGTTTCCCAGATCTGGTCAGACTAAACAACCTGTCACCATCACACATGGCAGATCCAAGACTGGAAGTGATTAATACTGCGTAACATCTAGCTGTGCTTTCCATTCTGATCTGCCATGAAGAGCTATGCCTGTCATTAACAAATACATCATCCATTAATGAGGAAAGTTCAAGAAAAAAAAATAAGAATGAAAACAATCACAACTGATGAGGTAGAGGAATAACATTTTTCCAAGCCTTCTTTCCAATGCATCTCTGTTGACCCACCAATTTCCAGGCTCTGGTTTGCATCCAACTAGCCAAGTGCAGCAGGTTTGCTCAACAGACAAGCTTGTCTATGTGTTGCATATGGGTTTTGCTAATGAATCACTTCTGATGTTGTTCCAGGACTTTTCTGTGCATTTTCAAAACATTCCAAGAGTGGGATGGACATTGGACAAAAGATGTCTTGGTGAAAGAGTTGTATTTTTGTATGGAATTGCTTCAGGATTTGGTCAGGACAGGTCTGAGGAAACTGCACACATATGGTGCATTTCTGAGCATTAATTTATCACTGACTAGGCACAGTTTTCACATAATTTATATTTCAGTCTTGGGATTTCCCTGACAAGCTTCTCCAAATCATTTCTAGCTGTTATCATCCTGTCAGATTTAATGACTCTGGCCTCTCTGACAGTTTTATCCTTAATGTGAAATAAATGCTTTCCTGATGCTCACAGCGTGTTGCTAACGGTGTGGGAGCTCAGTGTTTTTAGTCTTGTTTGTCTTTTATCCTTCAGAGGCTAATCAAATCTGACCGCTGAAGACCACAGACAGAATGGATCCTGCTGGCTTTACCAGAAGTTGGGCCAGATGGGACTGCAATGGTCATTGATGCAGATGTGAAGGGGGATAAATCTCAAAGGAAGCCACTCCTACTGGATAGCTAAAGGCAGACTAGTTATTTGAGAGACATAATATTTTTGCCAGAGGTTGTAGCAAAGGGGAAGTATCAGGGCTCTTTGCACATCAGCATTGGCCCATATGAACTACATGAAGCCAGAGAATGTAAAGTTTTTGCTTACTAAAACTTTCTTCACTCTGTACAACCAAATAACCTGGTTTCAGAATAGAAAAAAAATTGTCTCAGTACCACAATGTGTATAACTAGCCCCTATATGTTAAGCACATGGATTTACTCCAGATTCACAGAGGCATGACACTTCCTTACTCATCTGGTCCTCAGGATTTGGCTGTGTCAGGCTAGAAATCTCTGAACCACAGGCCCCAAGGAATGATTGTAATAGAAAGAGGGTACTTTGGCTGGGTGATTTTCCTCCTAGACCATCTGTGAAGACAGAAGCTTCATCAAGGGCTGTCTCCAAACTCTCAGCCCTCTCCACTGATGTGGAGCCTAGATTGGTAACTTGGTCACCTAGCCTAGACTGGTCAAACTTAGGTGCTCAAAGTTAGGTGACACAAATTTCTCTCTTCCCATTGTGTCTCTGCCACAAGCACCTTTCCTGAGATCCCAGGGATCTGAGGTTCTTAGCCAAACAGCTGGAAAAAAGTGTTTCACAAAATGTGAAGCTAGAAGGGATTCCTGTCTCTAACATGGTAAGTACTTCAAGGAACATCATTTTTCATAATCACTGTTACTTACTCTGATTTTTTTAATCTCTTTCTACAGATTAACCCAGAGGGAAGAGGGGAGTGGAGGAAGTGCCTCTCAAAAGGTCACAATGACAAATGATATTCGATATTGCAGAATGTGGAGTCATTGCATTCCTTTTTCACCAGAACCACATCAGAAAGCTTGCAAATACCATTTAAGATAACAGGGAATTAGCTGCCTTACGTAGGATCATACCATCCTATTGAGGGAACTCTCAACCTAGCTAAAATTGTACTACATGGTACCTATAAGCAATACTCTTTTAGCAAGGCATCCTTTAGCCTGCTGGTACTAGTCTGTGTAAAGGCCATGTAAAGGTTTAAATGCCTGGTATTCTGGTGACCCTTTGTTATCATTACTTTTCTTCTTTCTGTGAACAAATATTAATGAAATAACTAATTCCCAAGGCACAACAGAAGAAAAAAAAATCTCTATGAGATATGGGGAAAAAATCCACCTTTACTCCCTTTCCTTCCACTTTGTCTCCAACTCAGCATTCCAACCAGAAAGGGCATTTGTTCCATGAAACCCATTTATCCCATTGGCTGAGACTGGAAAAGGCTGATATCTATAAGAAGTGCTTAAGTTACATCCTTGTTTATCAGTTTGTTTTATCTCCAAATGTGGAAGACACCACTACAGGTGTAGTTCCCGTTTGGTGGCAGCAGCAGCCTTTGCTTTGCTGATGGTATCACTGGTACTTTCTGCCATCACCATTACAGAAGGAAGTCATTTGTGCCAAGTTGTGAGAATTTGATGCAAACCCTTTCTCAAAATAATTTCTGAATTGGGACCGTTTATTTCACCAACAACAGAAAAGGAGAGGAATCGTACTTGTGGTATTCTCCAACCATCAGTAATGAAGAAACACAGGAAATAAAACCCAATTACTTTAAAAAAAAAAAAAAAAAAAGGCATAAACATTCACAAACTCCCCCCTTTTGGCCAACAACCGCACCCAATGCAACCTGGAGTTCATCCTGTATGCATTTGTTTAAACAGCTAAAGAACAATGGAACATTTCTGGATGTTCCTGCAATTGCCTTCTATCCATCAGCTCTGGCAGCTGCTTGGCAACTCTTCCCTTGGTTCCAAAATAAATCCACCCTCTGGAAAAAAAAAAAAAAAAAGCTAGCAAAAAAACAACCACAGCAAAAACCACTGAAGCCAGCCTGCTGGTCTACAGAATGATTGATTTTGGGTGTATGAAAACCGAAGCTGGTGTGCTGATAAGATGAAGCAAACAGGGAGCAGCGTGTTGAACAGCTCGGAACAAATTGTTCCTGCTTTGCAAGCCAGTCTGACACTCTCACCACGCACTGGGTTTTGCAAGGAATGAGAAATGAGCACCCTAGGCAAGTTTGGAAAGCTTCAGAGATGTTCCTTATCCACCTTCTCATCCGCGAGGTCATGGGGATAAATCCTTTGATAAAAATTTAGCAAAGCTTTTCATGAGGCTCCAGTTTGAGATCAATGTCTTAAGTGCTGATGGGCTTCCATGCCTGAGACATCCCTGACATTCCTTCCCTTATTCCTCAGATGGAACAGGAACATTTCATATTGTAACGTACGTGGTAAGACAGGAAGGCTGAGATGAAAACGCTGCTTTTGAAACTCAGCTAAGAAACCTTTGGGTTACCTCAAACAGATGTTATTAAACTCACCAGAGGACTTACCAGCTTAAATATTCTGGTTTGTGTTAGGCGAGCCTTAAAGCCACATGATTAAAATAGGGTTGGCTTTTTTACCTTTGAAATCCACGTATCCTTGCAACTTAGAATCATAGAATGGCTTGGGTGGAAATGGATCTCAAGGACCATCAAGCTCCAGCAAGTTGCTACTCTTCCATTCTGGAATTCATGTGGCAATATCACATCACTTTTTTTCAGAAAAGACTTTGCAGAGAAAAGTTTAAAAGCATCAACAGAAGATGATTCCCCTTTTGCTTAGTATTATTCAAGTCAGTAGTACAATATGGAGGCATCCACCATGTGCCTTGTCAGTTGCATGAACTGCAAGCCTACATACCTCCCCTAGACACTTCTGGATCATATTCATCATCCCACAGATTCTGGGCATGCCCAGTTGTAGCCAAGGAAAACTTAATTAATCTCGTCTTCAGTCAAGGAAGCAATTTAAAGTATTTAAAAATGCTCCCTGAGGACAAAAAAGAAGAAAAAAAAAAAAAAAGAAAAAGGTCAAACATGCTTCATTAACAGAATTCATTATTTCGTTCCAAAAGCCGCTGCTGAGGTTTGTTCTGTTTGGTTGAACATCCATAATAATTTTTGAAAAATAAAGAAATCACCATTGTTTTTATCTCGAGGGTTGGATTTCGTGTCCCATCTGATTTTTTCCCAACAGTCCTCATGATGTTTCTAGAAACGTGC
Source organism: Centrocercus urophasianus (assembly GCF_019232065.1). Classification (NCBI taxonomy): domain Eukaryota; kingdom Metazoa; phylum Chordata; class Aves; order Galliformes; family Phasianidae; genus Centrocercus; species Centrocercus urophasianus. The sequence continues at coordinate 47,013,991 of NW_024884711.1, forward strand.
TGGTCTTTTTTTTTTCTCCCTGTTTCACATATATGGTGAAGTGTCCTGAGCAATCCTAAAAGATAGAGAATGAAAGTGGCAGCTGTTGGTTCGTTTTAGCAAATACCCCATGTTCACAGCATATTATTGATAACATTAGAGACATACATGAAGATGGCATATCTTGGGTCCCTCTGAAATGTTGAGTTCCTTTTCCCTCTGTGTTTTTTGGTAGGATCCCAAGATCATGTACCATTGCACCTAGCTTCCAACATGCACCTGTGTTTACTTAACTTCACAACCAAGTTGTTGCTGGACATTGCTGGATAAGGTATTATCCTCTAAAGGCTGGTTAAACTCTGCTCTCCTTAGAAAAACACTGCAATGAAATTGTCAGAGATGTGTTCTGAATGCATTTCACTGTGTACTCAGTGCAGTCTAAGTGGGTGGCTCGTAGTTCATTGAACTGTCACACATCCAATGCTCCTGCAGCCTGAAAGTTCTTCCAAGGAATACAAACCAGTGGGACAGGAGCAAGAAAGATGTCAGAGAGCTCAGTGTGCTTACCAACATGGCTGTCAAGACCCAAGCATGACCATTCTCTTTCCCAAAAACAAGAGGATGGCCTGAGGAAAGTGTTTGCATTGAGAACATTAAACAGCAGTTGTGCTAGGGCCAGAGACCAGTGGTTCAAAGCAACAGTAAAAATGCCCAAGGACTGTTACTAAGATTCAGTGATGCCATGGGGAATCCAATCATGGGTCATAATTTAGTTTTTCCTATCTAGATGACAACAGCAATCTGCCTATTCCTTGCTCAAAACCTCAAAACCACAAAATTCATCACATAAAATTACTGAATACGAAGACTGAGACACAGATTCCTACAGCCTTAAAGAAAAAATATTATTATAAATATATGGCCTGTCTTGGCATTCTGAAATGAAGAAATTATGGAAACTGTACCCTGAGCAAAATGTGAAACCAGCTGAGGGAGGCTGAGTTCTGGGTTTTTCTTTCCCTTAAATGTACATCTAAGGGAAGATAGTGAAGGGAATAAAGAACTGTTTCTTTACACCAGGCAGTGCTGTTCTAGTGACAATGGCCTTCCACACTGAGCAAACTGTTCCTTAAGAAAGATGAGATTTTCCCTTTGAAGCTCCTAAACAGCTTTAAATTTTACAGCACAAAATATCAAGACCACCAGCATAATGGCTGTAAGCTGCTCTTCCATTTAAATTTCATTTAACTGACAATTGAATATTGTCAACTTTTTCTTTCTCATTAAGGTCCACCTTCTGTTATCCATCACAACGCAAATATGGTATCATTGAGACACACTCTGCTGAATCCTGCACTCATTTACTCTGCCCACATCTGAATCCGTTGCAATCCAGTTAAGTGCAGGAGGATATAAAGGTCACTCAAGCCAAGCAGGAATGAAACATTGAGACCTCATAGCTATGAGGTCCAGGCTTCAGAATCCATTGGATTTCTGTGTTCATTCACCTATTTTGTTACTTCATGGCCGTGATTCACTTCCTTTTCCTTCTTCAGTGTTCTCTAATTTCAGGCAGGTTTTTATTAATTCATAGCACTTCCTCAGATTTCATTGCTTTTCTGAGTTGTTTGTGTTACTTTTTTTTTTTTTTAATAATTTCTGTAAGAAATCAAGTAATATTTTAAAATAGCAGAAAATGCCATCCAGGCTGCGTACGTATCTGCTCCAATTCTAAAGACCATTACTTACTCATTTTGGTAAAAGACTTTGATTTGAAAAAGTGTATCAGTACAATTTTGTCAGGTGCCATTTTTTAATTGCTTTTGTTTCTGCAAATGAACTAGACGATCTCAGAGGCCTTCTCCAAAATTAATGATTCTAGGATTCAAAGATGGATGTGTTAAAAATGAAAATATAAAAGAAGCCTATGAAACATAAGATGAAAAAAAACAATGATAAATGATGTACATGTCCTGTGCCACTGTTCTCATTTAGATGCAATATCATTGGCTTTGTGTATTTTTTCCTTTGTGATATCTGTGTCCAGACCACGAAAACACTGAACATGGAGCAAATCACAGCATCACAGAATTGTAGGGGTTGGAAGGGACCTCCAGAGATCATTGAGTCCAACCCCCCTGCCAAAGCAGGTTCCCTACAGCAGGTCGCACAGGCAGGCATCCAGGCAAGTCTTGAACATCTCCACAGAAGGAGACTCCACCACCTCCCTGGGCAGCCTGTTCCAATATCCAACCTTAGCTCAAGAAAAGCTTTCTCTTTGTGAGGAGGAAAAAGCATGCACCTATTTCTTCCACAACCTGAAACAAGCTCCAGGTGTGCTTTCTGCAAATGACTGCCATGACCTCACATGTGCCACATTCACAGATCACAACGCTGCTTTCGAGTTCAGTTTCAACTTCTTTGTTGCAAAGAGAACTTTATGAACATAAGGAAGATGTTTGTTCCCATGCACCCTTGGCAGGGGTTGGAAAGAGACAGAGTGGAGCATTAGAAAGGTGAGGTTTGGGATTTGTAAAATCTGATGCTTGATACACAGACAGAGGGAAAGGGGGAGATTTAGACTGGATATAAGGAAAAAAATGTTAGCAGTGAGGGTGATGAGGCACTGCACAGGCTGACAAGAGAGGTGGTGGTGCTGCATCCCTGCGGACACCCATGGTCAGGAGATGGGCTGTGAACACTGATGGAGATGTGCTGTCCCTGTGCACTGCAGGGAGTGGGACCACACAGCCTTTATGGGTGCCTTCCAACTCAAACCATTCTATGGAGAAAGAGAACAGGAGAAATGTTTACCTTCCAAGCTGCCACATATCACCACCTGACAGACATACCTGACCTCCCTGTTTATGGGGCATTCTCCTTCCCCCCAAGGAGAACAAGTCAGAAGCTTATACAAACCTCCCATCTCACAGAACCCCTGCAGCAGGCTGTCCTCATCTGTCATCCTCCTCCTCCTGCAAAGCAAACCCTCCATCCAGGTGTCCCACTGCGCACCAACAAAACGGATAGCAAAGATGCCAAGAAGGTTCTTGTCTATACATTTTTTTCTTCCTGCTTCACACAGCTACTGTGAAGAAAAACACTGCAGGTGGTTTGGATAAAACATCCTACGTGCTTTCTGTGCTACATCAAAAGGCTGAGAAAAAAACACCTGTCTGTTGGGCCCTGGGCAACCTGAGCTGGTGGGGACAGGCAACCCACAGCAGGGCTGGGAACTCAATGATCTTTCAGGTCTTTTCCAACTCAAGTCATTCAATGTTTTGCAAGTGAGTACCCACTCTACAAGAAAACCAGAGCTACCACCAGTTTGTTACAGTTGAGTTTTTGCCAGTGGGTGTCACTAAAAATTAGCTGTAAGAGAAATTTATTTAAAAAAAAAAAGGAGGGGGGGAGGAGGAGACAAGATGACCTGAATATATGAAAACAAACAAACAAAAAAAAAGGAAAACAAACCAAAAAAAAAAGGCATTTCAGGACTTATTTTTTGGCCCCGAGCCTTGTTTCGAGTCTTTTCTTTGGCCAAACAATGGAGTGAGATCAGAGTCAGGCATCCAGTGCCCTCTGATTACTTATTTGGACGGACGCTTGCAGTGAATAGCTGGTAGGAGGCCCAGATAAGATGGGAAATGATTTCGTCGAAGGATCCCGCGTGGATTTCCCAGTGGTGGTGGCATGTTTCTTTATGGGCTTCCTACGCTGCTGTCCCTCACGCAGAGGAGGAACGCCAGCCAGGTGACTCACCGAGCTCCTGCCCCGTGTTTACTGCAGCAGCCCTCTCCACTGGGACTTTACTTGCCTGATTTTCCCAAGACCATCTCAAAAGGGCTAATTTTAAATTAACAAAAGCTTTGGAGGGCGAGGAGAGGGGAAGGGGGAGGGGGTTTTCTTGAAGGAGGAAAGAGATGGTAGAAATAGCCTCCTTCCTTTTTCCTTTCTCTTGTCCAAGATAAGGAAACATCACAATTTAAAAAGCAATTTAAAAGCAACTTAAAAGGCTGATAAATTTAGTCACAATTATTCCTCTGGGTGGGCAACTGCAACATGGAACAAGTCATACATTTTTTTAGGAATAACTACCTTCGGTCATGTGGCAAAGGGGCAAAACTGAAGAAAATCTGTTCATATTCAATGCTACCACAGGGCCAGGTCATAAAGTCTTTAGAGAAAAGGTGATGCAGACGTTACGGTGCTGGAGTTCAGCTTTTCCCTTTGCTCAGGTCTCCTGCTCCAGTCTAGCCTTCCTCTGTGACTTCAACCAAGTCACCAACCAGCTTTTCTGTGCCACAGCTCTCCACTTGTAAGATAATAATGTCAGCATGACTAGGATCAGTGTATGAATGGCTATGAACTATGCTAAGTTACCATCACAGAATGAGAAGTTCCATGCTAGTCTTAAGAGGCCTGTAATATCCTGAACAAAAAGAACAGAAGATTTCTTTGATGAGCTCAGGTGTTCTTGTTGTTTTCCAATTCATCTTCCAAGTTTCTAACTAATCAATATGGTCTAAAACATGTGAATCCTGCTATCTGGTCCTGTAGACAAAGAGATTTGCTTCCAGAGCATAGGAAGACAAAGACAAACTTTCTCTATGCCTCCTGGAAGGCTGGAATCCCACATGTCCAGTCACTGGACAGAGAAGGTGAATCAAGATGCCCCAGCGTATCTGGGATGGTGATGTCCTCCTGCAAGAGGACTGACATTGAGCATAAACCTGCAATCTTAGGAAGGCCTGAAAGGAGATGTCCTCTAACATCTCAAAGCAAACTTTGGAGCCAAACAGTATTGCCACACTCCAGACTTAATATGACTAGAGTGAATCCCTCCCCGTTTACATCTGTTGTCCAACGTCTTGTTGCTGCCTTTAGTGACATTTTTTCTAAGTAGCCTTTGGATTTTATGGGGTTTGAGCCAATTTCTGAAGTCTGACAGACCAACAAAGATATTCTATCCATTATTGTGGTAAACATGTACCAAAACAGACCAGCACTAGCTTGGATGTCTGCATAACGCTCCATTGCACTAAGTAAACATGTCTTTAATCTTCCTGTGCCATCTGGAAAATAGCAGTATTTCTTTTGCTTTTCCCTTCTGACTTTTTTTTTCCTGTTGATAAGTATTAGGCCCCTTCTCTTATTGCTCAAAGACACAACAACACAATTGTAATAAACAGGCCAGGACCTGCTCCATGGCCCTGAAGGCAAGTGGTGTGATTCATCTCATGCTTGGAAGGGTACAATCTTTCTTCCATGAAAAAAAGTGGGATCCCATCCATACCCTATCCTGGGAACAGTCTCTGACCTGTGGTGTTACTTGAACCATTTCTAAGAGTTGCTTTGGAAGGAGAAAAATGATGTGGGGTAAAACTGTTCCCGAGCAATGCAGCATTATGGACAAATGCAGGCACAGACCTGGCCTTCATTAGTTTAGTAGATAGAGCCAGGCTAAACGTTCAAGAATGGACTGTAGGTTTTAGGATAAAACAAACTTTAAAACAACAACAACAACATATTTTTCAATTTTCTTTCTGATTTTACTTCTCTTGATTCAAATGTCATGGACATCTCCCCAAGGGAAAATACTGACCCAAAAGCAACACACAGTCCCTACACAACCATTCCTCCAGCAGTCGGTCCTGTGCACACCCAGCCGTTCTCTGCTGGTTTTCCATCATGTTGCACCACTGCTTGAGAGGAAAATGTTGTTAAAGAGCACAACTCCCTTGACAGAGCCATAGTATGTGTTGCTCAGATTGGTTATGGAGTGTTTTGTTGGCATCTTTGAAACACTCAACTCTGAAAGTAACACCACACATGTAATTCTTCCCAAGGGCAGTGAGAAGGATCTGCTGGTGCAACACAGCAAAAAAAATATTTCCAAATCTTGATTGTAATTTCCTGCCCTTAGAGAAGAAATTGCTCATCTGTGGCTAATCGCGTTTGTGCCTTTTCTTTTTTTGTCTCCAAGAACAATATTTTGTAAGGTGCTCTTAATGAGCTGAACGGCCTCTTGGAAGCTCAGGAGAGACAGATTGTCAGAGACAAATCACTTTCTTTGATTCTGCTTCACAAGATCTTGGTACATTCTTAACTGAAAAGAACATGACAAGCACTGATCCTCCTCCCACTTCAGTCAGTTGTACTTTTTCTCTAAGGTGGGATCATATCCAGAACGGATTAATTAGAAACACGTTTTGATAAAATGCTGTTGTGTAGCATGAGGTGATAAGAAAAGAAGATTGTATTATAGGAGAGACGAAGCAGGAGGTGACTCCCAAAGGGAGATGGCCAAGAGAGGCTGAGGAGGTTGGTTCTCAAGTGGAAGGAATAAGAAGGGGCATCCATACAACTTCAGCCTCACCTCTTGTGGGGGTTTGGACCCTTCTGACTTGTTGGACACAGTGCCATAACCCCTCCTACAGTTCCAATTGCTTTGCCAATAGATAAAGGCACTTATTTATAATGAAGTGCTTCATGCGCCTTGGCAGAAAAGCACATAGTTGCTGAATGGTTGGGAAAGAGTTTTGACACAGGCAGCCTGGCTGAAGACTTATCTGTAGCACTCCTTGCTGGAGCTCTTTTGGGGCACATTGCAGATATCTCTTTTCCACCACCACTTTTCCAGCAGAGATTGTTCTGCACTCCCATCCATTCTCTGCTGATTTTGCAGCTCCAGGAAAGCAGCACAAGCACAGACACACAATCTGTTCCATTTTTGATGCTTTATTGTCTTTAATTATTGGTTCTAAGCTGCCTGAAAGAGCATTCTTCCCCAAGCCTGAATGAAATCATCAGAATTCTTCATGCATTAATTCAGCCACAAATTCCTGTAATTACACACAAGTAACACGGTCCTTACAGCAGCAACTCCATAAGCTGCTTTGACAGGACTCACAAGAAAAAACCTTCTGTTCTTCTACGTGCAATCTTTGGTTTGTCTGCTGATATACTTTGTACTCTCATTCTCTTCTTGGATTCCAAGTATTGCAGAGCATGGATCTCAAAACTGAAACGTCATCAGAGGTTTATTCACGAGAGCCTACCTTTCTCTCTGTTCCCCTTGACAATAAATTACTCTTGAGCAAATGAAAACGCAGTTGAATTTTCATCTGTAGGTTTTCTGAAAATTGAAATATTGACAAAGTTGAAAGAATGCCCTCTGACATGTTTTCTTTCTTTGGCACAACGCAGATTTGGCTGGGACAGCCTGTCCATCTGCCAGAATTATGCGGAAGGCGTAGGGCTCGTGATATTTCAGACCCAGTCAACACAACTAAGCAAGCTTTGTTCTATTTTGAATTCATAGAACACATCCATCACCTTAGAAGTGACTTCCAGAAAGTTTTGTTTTATTTTGTTCTTAAACCAGTGCTCTTTGCAGGCTGATTTCCAGAACACATGAGTTTTAAACCCAAATAAGAACTTTTGAATTCGTAACAGGCCTTGCCCATTGAGCAGATTGGGTGCAGAGCTCTCTGAAACTTCAGGGCTTGCTGTAAGACCTTTATTCTATCACAAGATGGATGTTTTCAGTAGAATCTGACCCCTCTGTGGAAGACGTAGACCTATAAGCTTCAATAACTGAGCCCAAGATTATTTACCAAATGAAAATAATCAACAAAGGCCTCCTATGTTAAAAAAAAAAAAAAAAAAAAAAAAAAAAAAAAAAAAAAGACTCTTTGCTTTTATTAGATTGTAAATTCATTGAAACATATCAGGATAAATATAACTCAGCCTTTTCAGAGCTCAAATATTCCCAAAATAAATTACATCTTCAGTTTGCTGACAGGGGTCTTAAGGGTCATAACTCAACATTCCATCACCTCGGTGCAGTGCTAGGATTTTTGGAAGGAACAGAAAAACAAAATTAAAAAAAAAAAAAAAATCAAGTAAGCTTCTTGTGAGTCTGAACAGATGCAAATAATTTAAATCAAACTGAACTGCTGCCTGGGACTGAGTGTGCCCTAGAGTCTCATAAGATAGAACCTAATACGAATTTAGCATAAGTTTATGAGAAGTGAAAGAAGAAAATTATATTTATTTGATTTCCCAACCATTGTGGAACTAGTAAGGGACAACAGTGATTTCTACCAGGCATGGCAGTGTAAAATTCAGATTTTGGTTGCTGAATATTTTATAATATCAGTGGAAAGACACAGCGAAGGAATGATTATAAGGTATCTTCTGGGCTTGCTATACCCTGAGTTTCCAGATTTGTTTATAGTTGTAACAGCCATGAATTTAACGAGTACCTACCTGATAACTCAAAATGTGAAAGCAGGTTTCCATACTTCCACACCCATATATCTCAAGAGAGATGCTTAACTGTAAAGGTAGGTAAGCCTTCAGGAAGGAAAATACCTCTGAAAATTAGATTGCTTTTAGTTAGATGTTTGATTTTGGAATAAAGCATCAAACTCCAGGAGCCCAAATGTGGTCATGGGTATTTTACATATATTTTACATTTTACATGGGGAATCTTCTTTGGAAAAACAGGATATTCTTATCTTATATCTGTGATATACATGTTTCTCCTTACAGTTTACAATCCAGTGCCTACAAACTCTTGTCAATTATCTCCAACCATCAGGGGATAATATGAAATTTGGACACATATATATTTAAAGGCAGCCTTCTCTCTGGATAGCATCAAAAACATGAGAGAACATCATAACTTAGGCATCTTGGTCATGTTTAGATGGAAGTGGTATCAAACTGGTCCACCATTCCCAACCATGAATACAGGCTGCCATTTTAACACCAATCCCTATTGCCCTCACTGCCCTGACAGCTCTGAAAACCATTAAAAGTTGTTGATTTTCCAGAAATGTGGTTAGAAAGGAGATGGGGGTTCTGGTGTTGAAAAGAACGGTGTGATTGATTTCTCTTCCAAGTCGTTATTCTTACAGCCTAATCCAAGGGAGAGGTTGCCTAAATACAGTACATACAAACTAACGGTGCTGTTTGCTCCTTGGCACAAAAGGGCTCCAAAATTCTCCACTCCACACAACTTCCCTAAAAGGAGAGACAGGCAGCACGCAGTGCACCCGTCAATTGCTGCTCAGGGAATTTGAAGTGAGCATTCACACAGCAGTGATTCTCTTCTGCCTCCTTGGGCAAGGAAAGGTCCCATTTGCTCTATCCTGGACTCATTTTTCAGCACATTTGTTTTAGAAGCACTGCCTTTTTTCACATCCCCTTTTTCTGTTGAATCAGTGATTTGGTTGTTTCAGTTCCAAGTTTTCTTAATGTTGTTTTGTTTTTCTTTTTTCCTTATTTCTATGAGCATTTGGTAAAGAGTCTTTTATTTGTGCCCACGGCCCAGGTCCTGGCTGATCACTCTCACAAACTACACCTGGTTGATGACTCGCCATCTTTCCTCCTTTTCTATAAACTACACCAATGCACCAATTTATTCCTCACAAATTTCTGTCCTAATTAAATGACATAAAGATTGCCTTCCCATGCCTTATTTGTTAGTCAAATGGATATAGCTTTTCAAAAGAATATATATATTTTTTTTAATTATTATTATTATTTTTTTCTTTTTCTGTTTCAGTCACAGATCTGCATTGTCTAGGAATTTGTACAACCCCATACAACCCCACAATCCCATAACGACAGCATAAATCCCCTACAAACTCCACACACCGTGATGAACACCCACACCATAACCCTATAACCACCCCATACAACCCCATACAACCCCATAAATCCTCTACAAACCCCACACTACCGTGACAAAGACCCGCACCATAACCATACAACCACGCCATACAACCTCATATAACCCCATACAACCCCACACAACCCCATACAAACCCACACAACCCCACAAACAACATAAATAAAGCAGTCACCCTGCTAATCCATCTGCCCATAGAACCATTTGGCTGGGTAACTGCATGGCATTGACGATGATCCTCATCTTGGCACTGAGAGTGCAGTATGACCATAGAAGTGAATGCAGCCCTGTGGATTAACCAACCACACAGAGCCCTTTGACTTCAATTAGCTCACACAATATTCATTTATTCAGTGTTCATTACGCCTTTGGTTGTTGTTAGGTTGGTTCTTTTTTTGGAGTTCTGCACTGTTCATTTCGAAATCAAATCGTGTTGATGTCAACAGGAACATAATATCACCTTTAAATCTTTTTGATGAGGCATTAAACTTCAAAACTGAGCTACTTTGCTTCATTTCGTCTCACAATTGTGTTTTTTCTCAAGGAAGCATACGGGTAGTGATAAAATCAACCTCATTAAGTGGATCATTAGAAACGTGTGGTACTACAAGAGTCTGTTATTAATGACTCTAGAAGGCTTATGCCAGTATTAACAGGTGTTTAAGAAATAATGATACTGATCTAGAAGTAGTTAGAGGTGATTCCTCTGATTACATACAAACATTTGGTTTCTAATTTTGCAATATCCACTCAAATTCACATAGGAATTTATTTTGCAAATAATGTATGAAGATATCAGCTTTATTTTCAAACTCTGTACTGTTAAGATTTAGGAAAGGAAAAATATAACTTATTCAACAAAACTGTCCTAAATATCCTTAAGTATATCCAGATAGCAGTACATGTACACAGCAACTGGATGGTGGTCCTGATATCTGCCCTTGATTTGAAGTTGCATTCTTTCCTCTTTGAGTTTTCTTCTATCCCATTCTAATCACATGCATTGCTGTTTTATTTATGTACGTAGTTATATATATATATACACACATTATATGTATGTATATATATATGTATATGTAATGTATATGTATAATATATGCATATATATGTATATATATACATATATGCATATATATATATACATTAAATTTTGGTTTTCTTTTCAGATTACTGAAGTGAAAGCAGGATTTTTTTGTTATTCACTTTCAGTATTGCTCATTTATTTTTACATATAGCAATATTTACCCAACATTCCACATGGATTCAGCTCTGCTTGTACTGCCATATTTGCTGTGAGTTTCAGATCAGTGGCAATCAGAACCCACTCTGTTTATTTCAAATGGATTCCTGAAGCAGCAGTGTGGAACTGTTTTATTCATAGAATCATTGAGTCACAGGGTTGGAAAGGGCCTACAAGATCATCCACCTGTACTCACATCACCACTGCTACCACAAGCACTAAGCCTGATCTTGTAGCTCCTCATCCAGATGTGATCCAATTCCAATCCGTTCTTTTCCTCCCTCTCACCAGATGCTCCCATGCTCTGCTCTTTGGGCAGCTCAAAGTGATATCGGGGAGAATCTGAACTGCAGAGCAAACTCAGTGCAGAGAGATGGCTATGACTGGAAAACATGAACTACAGATGCAAATCAAGGTCTTAAGATGATCAAAATCAGATGAGAATATCAAAGCAGAAGCTATTTCTGAACTTGAATAGAAGAGAGGAGACATTCATTTACAGTAAGATTGCGGGTAGTGTCTTCACTTTGGATTTTGATCACAGACTGAGATTATGCAGTACATAAAGTCTTATAGCTAGAATCCATTTAGATATGGAATGCTTTTAGATAAGCAGGATATGTTTTATTGTTACCACTAAAAAGCTCAGCAAAATAGAACCCAGTATTGGTCAGACGTTGGCAGTATTAGTTCATTGGGTTGGCATGAAGGTAAGAATCAGGAACATTCTAGTTCAGACCTCTGGCGTTTAACTTTGCATTTGTGATTAACACTGAACGAGATTCAACCTATCAGTATGCCATTTCTTAACTGCTCACCTCTACTAGGAATTAGAAAATCAGAAACCCAAGGATTCAGAGTAAAGAAGGCCTGAGGAGATCACACTCATCCAGTGGCACTGCCAAAATCCCCCAAAAGTCTTAACTTCAAATCTCTCTCTTTCCCATCCCTCCAATACCTTAAAATACAGCCTGCAAGCCCTCCAATAGCCAACTCACAGACCCTCTGGCCCCTCCAATATTTGGTCTCTAGAGCATGGTCTGCCCCTTCCCCAGTTCCCAGACCCCATACCCTACTCCCAACTGTCCCCTTTCATCCTCTTACATTTCTACTGTTCTTCACTTGTTCCTCCTAAGACACGTTTATCAGTCCTTCATTTAAACATGCCATGTCTTCCACGTTCTTACAGTCGCCTTAAAAACACCCCACAACGCATTTTATACAAACTGCAAAGGTTTCTCCTGGTCTTCCCCACATCACCACCCCACACCATAACTTCCTGTAAGACCTTCTGGGAAGAGGGGCTCTGGCTGAGCTGAGCCATATGGCCTTATCCCTCCCCTTGGGCCGGCCCAGGAGCAGCTGGGTCAGGTTGGCATTAATTATGTTATTGAGCTTCCTCCACTTGTTTTGGTTCCTTGACTTCTTGAGGAGCCTTTGTGATTAGCCCTTAATTGCATACACTAACTGATTAAGACCACAACCTGCATAGCACCAGCCTAGTTTTCCCACTTGCTGATCTGGAAACACCATTGCCTTTTGCTTCCCACTGCCCAGACTTCACCAAGCTCCCAAGGCTGGGGAATCCTGTCAAGCCAACATCTCACTGTACATTCCTCCTTTCAGCCACAGGACATCAATCGCCAGTTCCTACTCACTCACAGCTCTGAAGGTTTTGCGATCCTATCAAACTCTTCCTGATATACAATTTCTATTTGCTATTGTGAGCTTTTCCCTTTGGCTCCTTCCCTCCTATTAAGACACTAGCCTTTCCTCTGGATTTCCTTCCCATTCACTCTCAGTCAAAGATGTGCGATAGACAACCTACAACTGTCCCATTCACATCCTTTCCTGCAACTCCTTCTCCTGGAAAACACACCAACCCAGCTGTGAGATACAAGGGCAAAAAAAGACAAATCAGAGAAAGAGAAGCACCACTACTTTATCAAGTCAGCATTCTAGATATTGCAGATTAGTTTCATAGTAAAAAATAATACTATTTTCAAGCAGAGTCTACCAGAAATATTTTTCCTTTCCAAGTCAAGCAAGAGGGTATGTAATCTTTTCTTTCTGTTCCAGCAGCCATAGAACCATTCTGCTGCCCCAGCACTGATGACAGTCAGATCCATAGGCAGATAACAGATCCATCTCCCACAGTGCACAATAAAATTTATCAGAAGTCCAACATGCGTTCCCCAAAGCCAATGTTCTGAAGACCCTGGTAAAGACAGTTTGTTCAGTCTCTCGAATTTACCAGCATATCTAGGGCTTTTTTTTTTCCATTTCCATGCCTGGAGATGAAGACTGTAGGGTGTGATTAGGTAGCAATACAATCTAAACTCTTTGATGCTTTTTAGAGGAGAGGCTGTGCTCTGAAGGTGTGGAAATGACAAAACTCAACTGAAGTCAGAGGATTTACGCAGTCTGAGGTCCTGGCCCTGTGTTTCACCTTGGCCTTTCCAGTGTGTTCATTTAATTTAACCCAAGGCCATGAATTAAAATAAAAAACAATTCATGCCTGGTTACATTTGTGCTTGTGACCTACGCCTGTCTGAACAGGAGTTGGACAGGACAAAGCACAATGCACTTCCTTGCTTTTATTGCTCTTGTTCACTTCATGTCATGCCAAAGGAGGTTGATTTAGGAAGTTCGAGTAATTATCTGCTGATGTTTTTGACTGGCGTTCCCGAGAGACTTACAATGACTTGTAATGGTTGTTCTGTAGGAAACTCTTTCTGGAATGATTGTAGATAGCGTATATTCTCCAACACGGATTTACTTTTACTTAATTATTTTTTTAAGCAAAGAACATAATTTTTCCTTTGGTGAAGCACTGGCACAGGTTGCCCAAGGAGGCTGTGGATGCCCCATCCCTGCAGGCATTCAAGGCCAGGCTGGATGTGGCTCTGGGCAGCCTGGGCTGCTGGTTGGCGACCTGCACACAGCAGGGGTTGGAGCTGGATGAGCATCGTGCTCCTTTGCAACCCAGGCCATTCTGTGATTCTGTGATTCTATGAAAAGTCAGCTGTCCTGTTTGTCCTGGTAACCTCATCAATCACCCTGTCTTCTCAAGCCATACTGGCATTTTTCCATCGGAGTCCACAAAATAAAAGAGGTTTTCTAATTCACTGCTACACATCAGACATACGTCATGTAAATTGGACAAAACAAGTAAACGGAGCAAAAGTGTTTGCCGTGTTTATATCGTAAGTTGCAGAGCACCTTCCATGGCTCTTAGCAGGTGAGGGAATTCAAAGGAGAAAGGCGATGGGCAATGGGTATCTATGGAGCACCAGGAGAATTTTCATCAGGGTTGGTTCAATTAGAGGAGACTAGCAGCTCCTACCATGGTGTGATAGCTGTTTAGTCTCACTCTTGTAGTTTTCACTTGGTTTTGATAAAAGTAAAGTTTGTGCCTTAAAACTGCCCTATGTAACCCAATAAATGGCATCCAACATGAAAAATAATCATTCCAATTTATTTTTCTGTATGTTCTGCTATTCATGCACACGTATATTTCTCAAAGTGCCTGGTATGCAGCCATAGGACTTCTCTCAGATGAGTAAACATATGGGTACCCATGGCTACACCTCTTACCATAATAAAAGCAGCTTGATTTTCATGTTCTCTCTGTGTTTATATACTCACCTGTTACTGACATTGAAAGGTCCTGAAAAAGGACATCAGTAAAAGCAGATCAGATCATAGCACACGCTTGAATTTGTATTTGTCCCATTTGCAAAGCTGAACCATTACTTTAATGAGAGTGGATTGTTTCTTACAGAAGTGACCCGACCAAGAGTGGCTCAGGAAGGATATTGTGCGTGATAGGAATTGAGCCCTGAGAAGGATGTCAGTTGTAATAACACTGCTCTGCATTGAAGTGCTCGTAAAAGACCTCCTTTCTTCACACGCCATGCAGCACCAGCACAAAGCATTGCTCATTTGTCACACTATCTCAAAATGACAAATGAGGATCCTCAGTTCAAGGTCTGGAGACCTTGGCTCACATCCACAGCACTTACCAAACCAAGTACATCTCAGTGAAAGGTATCTTTGCAGAACGTAGTTTTCAAACTCATATTCTCTGTGAGTTTTCCAGAGAGGAGCTAAATAGGCATTTGGTGTTTTGCTTTTTCTTTTTTGTTACACATTCTTTGCCGGTGTTTTCTCCATGAATAAATATTTGCTGAATTCCAGAGCGTGGAGTATTCTTACAAATGCCCAGAATACCTCTTAGAGTAATTTGGAAGTCCTTGCCAAATGATAAGAAAGTGATAAGAAAACAAGCAGAACACACACACGAGGCACAGATACTTTGGGTGTTTTATCAGGATTGTGACACCATCCTAGTTCTCTTATACAAGAAAATCTCTGCACACAAAACCTCATGTCCAGGACACCTTCCAGGTCTCAACTTTGATACACCTCCCATGTTTTCATGTGAGTAACCTTCATCAGCAGCTCCTTCTCCAAGCACTGGCAAATTTTGGCTGCTAAGCCCTGAGATTTCTTTCCTGAATGGATGCTTCCCTAGCACACAGCAGCCAGGAGGCATCTCTAAACAATCAATTTTATTCCCTCATTTTACCAATTATATGGGGTCTGTAAACACATTCTACTTCTTTTCTTTGTCATTGCCACACTGGGATTCACCTGGACTATTCATAGCACTCTCCATACACTCAGTTTAATCCACTGAGAGCCCACCAGAAGCAGGCAGGGAAGTGAAAAATGCAATTAACTTCATCCCACATAGACCCCTCAAACAGGTCAGACGACTCATGCTCATGTAATGCCTGTGCCCCACCAGTGTCTTTAATGTCATCCTAAGGCCCCACTTTATATCCACCCTATGATCACCTGAGCACACCAGATGCATCATGCCTAATATTCACAGGTCGGACTACACTTGCAGCAGGATAATATTGCCAAGAATAATTCATACAATCACAGAATCACTCAGGTTGGAAAAGACCTTTAAGATCATCCAATCCAACCCCACCCCAACCCACCATGCCCACTTATCATGTCCCCAAGTACCACATCTCCACTGTTTCGGAATACCTTTAGGGGCAGTGACCCCAACACTCCCTGGGCAGCCTCTGCCAGTGCTTTAACAGTCTTTGGAGAATAAATTGTTCCTAACATCCAACACTTTTGTTTTTTTCGAAAACAATTTGGTACGTGGCTCCTTGGTAAGAGAAAAGTGTTCAAGCTCATGCATATTCCAAAATCTTCTGTCCGTTTGGAGTAGCAACGTGTCACAGAGTCACAGAATCACAGAATTGTAGGGGTTGGAAGGGACCTCCAGACATCATCGAGTCCAACCCCCCTGCCAAAGCAGGTTCCCTACAGCAGCTCGCACAGGTCGGCATCCAGGCAGGTCTTGAACATCTCCAATGTGTCTGTTGAGGAGAAGACACAGCCATAAGGACTATTGCTTCTTATGGTAATTTATTTAAGTGTCCCCTTTGTCTGTATCTGCTGGGGTCCTTCACTTTTGTTCTGCTGGATGCTATAAGACATCTCAGTTTGTGTGAACCGAGTTGTGCCTTTAAGCACAACTGCTATGAAGAGTCAACTGCTTCAGTTTAACATAATTCCTCCAAGAAGAGGAAAACAACAATAATGAGAAAGGTTTGGAATTGCTGATAAATCTTATTGTAAAATCCCTTTGCTTTTTTGAAAGGGTTTTTCTTTCTAAAATCTAAGCTTGCTTCTGTGTCAATTTAGACGAAAACTATTGTTAATGAGAGACATCACAGAACTATGTGGCTCTCCAACCTAACAACAACCCCTTCCCACCCTGGTTGAAATAACAAAGTATCTGATTGAAAATGCCCTTTTTCCTTCTCTAATTTTATAAACAAACAGCTAAGGAGAAACTGATTCCTTATTTCAGAACTGCTGTCGAGCTTATTATCTTTTAGCCAATGAAAACAAATAAAAGAAGAGTACTAGTATATCCAGAGTGTTCTTAATGGGATGCAGTTTCCTTAGGTTATGCAGCAAACTGGTTGTGCAGATGAAAAGCAGCAATCAGGAGCAATCATCTTCTTTCTGCAAGTAAAACTCTATTTCTTTTATGAGCTTATTTGTTAAGAGAAAAACATCAAACCATTGAATCACCAAAGTTGGAAAAGACCTCCAAGATCATCCAGTCCAACCATCCACCTACCACCAACATTTCCCCACTAAACCACGTCCCTCAGTACATCTAAATGTTTCTGGAACACGTCTTAGGATGGTGACCACCACCTCCCTGTGCAGCCCATTCTGCTCTTTTGGAGAAGAAATTGTTCCTAACATCCAACCTGATACAGCATCGATCTGTCTGATGGTGTTTGATTTTAAAGATTTAGGTTTCTGCAGCTATGTTCTGAATGGATGAATGATTGATTAAAGCACGGGCTTTGGTTCTAATTTGATTTTCAGCACCTCCTGCAATACTGAATTTGGTGAATGTGACACAATTCAAGGCAGGGTCCTCAATAGTGAACGCACCCTGAGGCAGGACTGACAGATACACCAGCAAAACACGTGTCTGCATTTTGTGTGGTCGTATCTCAAATCATGGAGGCACTCTGAAGGAATATTACACTCCTTTACAAAATTGGCAGTGGCATTCTAAGGAAAAGTTCTAAAAACTGTGATCTGGGACCTTTGTATTTCAAGGGAGCTCCCAGATACCAACAGAAAACTGAGCTTCTTTGAAGTACCTCAGGTACAGCGATGGAATCTTTGGAGCCCCAATCCACTTATCACTTCTGTTAAAACTTGGCTTACACACGTGTCATTTTCCCAAGCTCTTCGACTTTCCTCTGATTTTTAAAGTGACCTTTTCCTGTCGTTCCAAATTACCCCATTCAACGCATAAACCACAGAAACAAAACAGCAATCTGCCTCCAAAAAGTCAAGAACTGGAAACAGGCGCAAGCTTTCATCTTTGAACTCCCTGGGAACAAACCACACAGTGGCTGTACAGATTTGCTCACGGGTCTGTCATCAGATCTCAGACTGCTCCTAGATTTGACAATACAATAGGGACACATACGTACAAAAACAACTCCAGCAGCTTCATCAACTCCAGTGTGAGGTCTACGCATGGTGGCCTTCAGATGGACAAGAAACTTCATGTGTACAGGTCCACCTTGCACAAAATTCCTTAAAAACACTTGATTGCCAATGATTCCCCAGGTTTTGATCAGGATGATGCAATTCATTTACAGGATGAGAGGTGATAGCCTCAAGTTCCTCCAGGGGAAGCTCAGGTTGGATATTAGGAACAATTTCTTCTCCCCAAGAGTGGTGAGGCAGTGGAACAGGCTGCCCAGGGAGGCAGTGGGGTCACCATCCCTGGAGATGTTTATGGAGATGTGGGACATGGTCAGTGGGCATGGCAGGGGTAGGGTGGGATTGGGTGACCTTAGAGGACCTTAGAGGTCTTTTGCAGTGATTCTATGATCCTATGATTTCACACTAAGCTAAGAGGGGTGATGAGAGCCTTGCAGTTTACACTCACAGCACTGGGTAGGTTCAAATAGGACATAGTGGACATGCACTGATGCAGGCAGACAGTTGTAACTCACATTTCCAACCAGCCCCAGACTGGTTGGTTTCAACACACATAGCTGCTCAGATGTGAAACTGCCAGGCTCAGGATGACACCCCCTGCCCTGCATCCCCAACTGCACTGTGGTTCTGCTCAGAGGAGAGGGAAGCTCAACTTCTTGTTATTATTCCACTGACAGGAGGAGGCCCATGAAGCTGTTATAATCTATTCTCTCAGATTAATTTCCCTTGGCAAATTAATTATTAAAAAAAAAAAAAAAGTGAAGAGAAAATATGAGATGATGCTACTTTCTTTTCTTTAAAGGCTTTATTTGTAGGCGACATTCTGTACAAAACAAAGTTAACTGTACATTTTGCACAAGGGCAATATTCCTGACACTTTACCAAAATAGCACTTCTGCTCAGATTTACAATAGGTGATGTCTGTTGTAAGCTAAGGCGTCATGTCTCAGCAGAGGGTGAGAGGGTGTGTCTTTCATAGCACAGAAGGGAAGAGGATGATTTTAAGATATACACAGAGGCCCAGTGCCAGTGTCTTGTACTGCGCTATTCGCAAACAGTTGCTTTGTTCACCTCAGGAAGTCACGTTCATCGGGCAGTGAAAATGAAATCGGGAAACAATGAGAAGGAAAACACAATCAACAAGCTAGATGTAGGCTCCTACAACAGGATATGCTTCTGCACAGGTCTGTGCAAAGGTTTCTGCATCGCTGCATAACGTTTTGTATTGGTTTGTCTGATCATTCGATTCCAAAAGATACGTGATGCCTGAAGGCAAATTGCTTCGTGTCTTTTGTCATCAAATTAAAATATGTGAGCCGTTTCTCGATGCAGAAATAGACGGAGGTTTGGTTGGTTGCTTTTCTGCTGAAGAGGTAGATCTAAATGAGTATTTTCATTGCCTTTTTATTGAAGGAAGCCACAGGAAACCTCAAGAGCAAAGCTGGTGGCAGCAGCTTAGCGATGCAGTGCTCCAGCTTGGTGGGATTGCCCTGCAGAGGCAATGCTTCAGTAATGTGGTCCAAGTGTTGTACTTCTTGGCACAGGTGAATCTTGAGTTAGTTCAATTTTAAACAGATGGCAGACAATGGACTTTACAGAAAAATGTGTGTAGAAGTAATTACAGATAATGAGCAAGGAAGACCTGGCTCAATGGGATTCTGTTATAATAAAATTTAAGGTTCAATTAATCTATTCTTTGTAATCAGTAAGAATGCAGCCTTAAAGGCTTTGCAGGCTGTTTTAAAAAGAGGATCAGAGTACAGGGCTCCCTCCCACCCTCATTAATCTTTCAAGATAAACCATAAAACATTATCAGTTTCCAAGCCTTATTCATTAATCTTCAACTCTTTCTTAAAACCTGAAAAATTATTACATCTTGAGGGATGGAGTTCATCTGAGGCAATCCCCTTGGGCTCCATCTATACTCAGTTTATAATACTCCAGTCAGGAGCACATTTCTTCTTGTCCATAAGAAAAGATAAATCACACCCTACTCTGAAGGGAGCCCAGAGCAAGAGCTCCTCATCATCACATATCTGCGTTGGAGATGTCCATATTCCAGTCAGACGAAATCAGGGCAGTAACACAGCAGCTCCCTTCCTTCCCAGAGGAACGCTTCCAGAAAGGAGGATTTTTGGTACACCTAGTTCCAAAAATCTTCCATTGTTTTTCATCTCTTCACTATTTTCTGTCCAAATGCATTCTGAGAAATCTTATTTTATGATCTTGCTGCCCTCTTGGATTGTTTGCTCCATTGAGCACAGGGGGACTGTAGTTGATAAGAAAATTCAAGACAAAAAGGTGTTTAATTCAAGCTGGTAGCCTGGCTGACTCCAAGGTCCAAGCCGTGCCAAACTGGGATCTTTGAATGTTTGGGATCCAGAAAATGGAGATCTTAAAGGTCAGTTGAGGTGTGCATCATAAAGGCAGCCTTGAGTCCACCTGCAGCTGGCTGTGCAAACATCCCCCTACGTACAGTGAAACATAGGGAGCTGGCAAAGGTCACGTAGTGTGCCCACAGGGAATTGGGAATGGGCTCAGATCTGATGCTCTCCATGATGCCAAGGCTGAAAGGGAGATATTCATCTCACCAAGTTCACAGAAAGAAGTTTGCCTATCTGACCTAAAACAAACAAATTTCATTATACAGCATCACATAAAATGAAAACGACCGCAGCGCTGAGATATTTTACCACGTGTAGACAGTTTGATGAGTGCAGGAAGCAAAGCAGGGCCTGATGCTTACTCACAGACTATCTCATGTTTTCTGGTAGCGTGCACAGGTTGGTTTCCAAATCTAGCTCACGTGCCCTGAGATTTGTATCTGCAGAGGCAGCTTGGTATCTGCCAGCTCCACGGAGTAGAACACTGAATTTCTGATGGAAATTGATTTTGAAAACAGCAAGTGGTTCATTTGGGCTCAGAGAGGTTTGCATACTGACTAGTAAGAGAGTGCTGTGATAAAATTAAAAGTCTGTTATGAAACTCCCATGATGTTTGCACTCCCAAAAGATAAAAATAATTCTAGAAACACTGTTTCTCTGCAACTTGTCCATTAGCAATTAATATTTTCCAAAGCCACTTCTTCCAATCTTCAGTACAGTAACTCGTTCCAATTTTGGTAAATTTTTGCCAAAATATGTCACTTAAAAAGTTCATTTCAGAATACAAACTGCTGTTCTGGTACCTCGTGGTATTACATCTCCACTGTACACCATTTTCCCACACGCACTTTATTTAATCATGTAGAACAGTAAATATCACAGACAAGTGCCCTTCACATTTCCCATCTAACATCACTTCTGTTTTCTTGCAATGATGAAGCAGCAAATCACAGAACTTATTGGCCACTTTGGTGTAAATAAAGCCTAGTAAGTAAACTGTAGCCCATATGGTTACCAGTAGGTTCAGCCTTAGATTTGAATTTAGTAATATATGGCAATGAAGTGAATATTTATTTCTTGGATGATGTTTCATCCTGGCACTGGAGTGTTGCAGGTGAAGAACGAGGCAGTACAGGAAGGCAAAACAGGGACAGAAATAGCAGCTCGGCTCCTTTCATCAGATTTTTGGGAACAATTGCAGGATACAGAGATGATCCAGAAAGGGACCTCGAGGGGACATAGGCAACTCCACTGCTTTACCCGTAACCGTCACTGGACATTGGAGACTCTCAGTCTACACATTGAAACTGTACATTAAAGGCATCAACAAAGAATTTATCTAAGTGTTGCTTGCATTGTAAGCAAGATATCCAAAGCATGAGGCGAACAAGGTGACGTTCTTCCAGCCTGCACACAGCCATGTCATTCTTCCTCACCATGAGTGGCACAGAACTCCTGCCCTATTTCCTGTATTGGTGGGAATAGGAATGTGCTAATTCTGTCATTTCCTTTTTTTTTTTCTTGCAAATAAAGTGCAGGTCGGGTCAGTCACAAGATTGGTTCTGTGCCATTCCAGTCAATAACAGCTCCTTGCCACCTAGAAATAAAAGCAACCATTTTACATCCGTGAGTTTATCGGGTTGTTGGAAAGGTCAGCTCACCATTCTCAACCACCCAACCACTGCTACAGAGTGCAGGATGGACTCAGTTAGGGTAACTTACCACACCTTCTCCAACGAAAAGGAAGCAAAATGAAGTATTTGCGCTCCTAATTTTAGGGTCCCACATTTGGAGATCGTTTTCCTTATGCTTCACACAGCCTCCTCCAGGCAATAGAGTTCTCAGCAGCAGCTGATTCAGAACAAGAGCATTGGCTCTGCAAAGACCATGGGCAATTTCCAAGATGGGTAAGAGAATTACCCGTATGTAGCCCAAATGAGACCAAATAACTTCATTAGCAGCTATCCTCGCTCTTGCCCTTGGCTCCTTTGAAATATTCACTGGCTCACCCTAAAGGTAATCTTTTGCTTTTTCTATGGGGAGGCTTTATTTTTTCTCTGTCTTACCCTTTCTCCAGAATAACATTAAAGATACATACTGAAAAAAAAAACGTGTATATGCACAAAATTTTCCACCTTCTGAATTTCTGGCTGTGTACTGGCCACTATTGCTCAGCTGCCCACTCCAGGAACATCAAACCTGCACTTGTTGCCAGTTGGCTCCCCAGTGGCTTCACCAGGTTGAAATGGGTCAACTCTTCCTACCACCAGAGTCATTCATTAGGTGCCTGGCATCCTTTCAAATTCATGGTCCAGATCTTCCAAGAATGGAACTCCTGTCAAATACATAGATCTGACATAGATCTGGTGGGGACAGTGTTGACTTGCCAGACTGCAAGCCACATTCAGTCTGTCACGGAGGAAAGGATATGTCAGCACAAATATAACAGCTCAGTCCTTTCACTGAGCAGTCAGTTACATGTAAAACAAATCCAAAATCTGAATCCCTGCCGTATTCAGTGCAGGGTCTCAAGGGAAGTGACCACCTGCGGGACTTTTTTCAACCATCCCCAATGAAAGCACAAGTAAACAAGTGTGGAAAATTGGGGCTGCGAATTTGTTTCCTTCCTTTTTTTTTTTTTTTTTTTTTTTGATTTTGCCAAGAAAATTAAAAGAAAAATATTGCAGGATGGGTGTCCTCCTCCCAGGGTTTAACAGGAATACACAGGAGTGATGCCTCACACATTGAGCTGATGGCAGAATGTGTCCTTGCTGGGAATAGCTGACCTAGCCTAGCATTTGTCAGGGCAGGGAGATGCCTCTGCCAGAGGTTCATTTTTCCCCAGAAAAAAACCCAAACACAAATGGGAAGAACAGTTGCCACCTTCTGATCCCATTGGATAGTTCTGGGAACACCATCAGCTCTTCCCTTATCTTTGCATATAAATTCTACCTCTCTGAGGTGATTCCAGCATCAAGAGGGATCTACAGAAGCCACATGACGCAAATTTCATCTGCTCTGAGGTTACTCGGTGAAAATATTAATGCTCTGACACCATTTTTAAGTTTCTGGCTTAAAATATGGCTAATCACTATGCGGTGCAGAACTGGCCTTTTTTGAAACAGGCTTTCAATAAAGAGCTTAACCAGCACAGCGTATTCCGAAGCAGGACTCTGTGTAACTTTCCCTACAAGTCTTATCTCCTCTATTTATTTTCCAGCTATTTTTCTTGAGCTATCTGTAGAATGAAAAGCAATTTGCCAATTTGCTCATGCAGAGACAGCTTTGAAACTTTCTTACCCATTGCATCTGCACAAGAAAAGGTGTCAGATAGTGAGAACCTCTTTCACAGGTGCTGAACTGGTCATTTCTTAATGAAAAAAACACGATCCAAAAAATTCAGAGCCCTCATTTCTCCAACTGATTCACTACAGTGTAACCTAAATGGAACTCAGATGGAATTACAATTTATCAGATTAGCAGTATGGAAACAACACTGGTCTCATCTGGTTTGACTACGACCTCATTTGAGGGTCATGGAAGTTAAATGGAGCAGTTCCACTGAACCTTGGAAGAACTGGTTCAAGCCCTGAGCAATGCTCCCTCTGGAGTAACTTTCAGAGAATATCTCTTGCATTGATCATCTGGCACCAATAATTTAGGATTAAGTGCCCACCCTTTCTTCTTATCTATCATATTTCTACCAAATGTCTCACTTTGAAGGAACACTGTGCCACACCGTTCCAGAACCACAAAGGAAAGCTGAATGTTGTGGGCTAACAAAATCTAAAACTAGATTCAGATTATAATATCAGATCAAAGTTTTCTTCCCCTTAGGTAGAGCTAACAGATGTTACCTGCAGGTGTTCAAGGTGTTCAAGGTTGGATGGGGCCCTGGGCAGCCTGGGCTGCTGTGCAATGGGGAGGTTGGTGGCCCTGCATTGCTGGGGGGTTGGAGCTTCGTGATCCTTGAGGTCCCTTCCAACCCAGCCATTCTGTGATTCTATGATTCTATTAGCACCAGCCCAGAGAGATGCTGAGGATGATGACTGTGAAATGAGAGTATTCTTCAGGGGAAAATGGGATCAGGCATCTGCATGGCATCTCCCAGAAATTCCCCCAGGGTTGCCCATTACAGACAACTGTCGATACAAACCTGACTACTTCTATGGATGTCTTAGGTTGAAAAGCCCAACAAAAGTTGCACAACAGTAACTCTTCAGCTGGGAGTCTGCAGGTTAAATCGATCCCAGCTGAGGACTATTTGTCCTAGTCATGCAAAGGGTTAACTGCTTTAAACTCAAGCCCTCCTTTTCTGACATTTTGCAAAAATAGGGAATAAAAGCATAAGCCTCCTCCTGCAGAAGCAAAACAACTCCTCTGTTAATAATAATAATGAAAAAGCTAAAAACAGAGACTATCTATTACAGATGCAGATCTTTCCATTGGCAGATGGTTTGAGAACAAACAGCAGACAGATGGCCACCATAGGACTCAACATCCTGCAGGGTGCTGATGTTCAGGTATGGGGCAACCCTCTGGTAAGAGTTCCTATGGACTGAAACAGCCCTAAGTCGTGCAAATGAAAAGAAAAACCCCTAGTGGAAATTTGGAAACAATGGTTGATTCAGTTCTATTCCGTTACACAATTAAATTGTCCACATTGAGAAACTACTCCACTTTTTTTGATGAGAAAGATCTGATAATGAGCTTTATTGCTGTAATGCTAGGTGAAAAAGGAGTAGCAGCCCTGTTAGTTTGTTTGCTTGTTTGTTTGTTTGTTTGGCTTGCTTCAGTAACAATTATTTTATTGGTGTTTTCCACAGTTGTATGATACTAAATATTTGTTTTTGTATCTCTCAAGTTGTTAAACACTCGTTGGTTTGTTTTGTTTTTACTTTTCTCCATATACTGTTTATAGAGTTGGAGAAAAATTTCTTCGAGCAAAAAGGAATAACATGGCATGAAGGACCTTTAGCAGCAAGGCCATGCTTGAATAAATATGTTCAAAGCAATTGGAGAATACAGAAAACAAGGAGAGAGACAGATCAGGGTAAATCAGATCATCCCAGGAATGGTACAAACACAATTAATTGACACTGGAATTTGGTGGTAATTTACTTCCACAATAGATTAAAGTAAGGAATTTAGAATAAACAAACATCATCATTACCAAAGCTTTGTGTAACTTTGATGCAACGCCAGGAATTGAAGACATTTTAAGAGTGACTTTAAATAGTTGCATGCAGTGTTCTCCCCACTCTGTGGGTTTCTGAGACTAAGGATTATCTGTCTTTGTTTGCAGTCATGCTGATGTTTCCCTTGAACAGTAGAATCCATACAACCTATATGTGCAGGGAGCCTGAACCAACGGTGCTGTCACGCTGAAGGATGCCTCATTTGTTTCCTGTAACTCCATAAAGCCAGCCCTGCAGGAACACACTGGTTGGCAGCCACTGTCCTTATTTGTTTTGATGTGGCAGAGAAAGGAGGGAAATGACAAGGGAAATCTGAAGCTGCAGTGCTGTTACGGGCTTTGACAATGAGGCTTTTAATTCTCGCTCCAGAGATACTCAGATAGCAGCTTTCAAAGTCCTGTTGAAGGAGTGATATAAAGCTGATACTTTCAGCCTGATTTTGCTTCTTCCATAACTCGGTAAATTGAAAATGTTCTCGTTAACTTCATCACAATTTGGATAAATTATTTAAAAGTCCATCATTTCATATCATGTTTGCCTGGAGAAGTCAGTGCTTCCATGGACAGTTTGAGAGAACTGAGACCACTGAGGTCTTTAGGTATCAAAGGTGGTACCCAAGTGCTTCTGTGCTTTGATATTTTTCAGAAAAGACTGATAGAGATGGAAGAGAATTTCTTCTTTTCTCATTATACCTCTACAGTAGGAACCAATGAATCCACATTTTGATCTTTTGAAATCAAGTTGAGCTCTCGAATTATGGCTCAGCTTCTGGTGACATAATGACAGTTCCTCTAAGACTGAAACAAATGCCTTGGACAATTTGATGCACAATGGGGAGTGATCTTTTCTAACTCTTAACCAGTAATTTTGCAAGAATAACTGCCACAATATTAACTTTTTAGCCACACTCAAGCTTTACGTATATTATTTACATAATTCTGTAAAAATATTTGCATGTTAAATGCCATTTTCACTTACTTTGTCCTAATGCAGTGCTCAAGTGGAGGAGTAAGATCGTTTTCTTTATCTTCCGTGCACATCTGAGTCGTGTCTAAAAACACATATCAGACATAATTAGAGGCTGAGCTATATATCTATTAATTTCTACACTGCAGTGGTTTCTAGGAAGTCCATCCATGGATGCGACAGCATAGACAAGAATCCCTGCTACTCACACTGTAAACCTCATAGCATTTCAACTCCTGGTCTATTGCCTATTCCTGTGGTGGCTGCTCAAAGGATGAAAGGAGGTGACTACATGTAAGCTTGCTGTTGGGAACAATCCCTAAGTTGGGCCCAGTGTTAGCTGATTTGTCTAGAATCTTGCCCAGAATGGTACTGACTACTTAGCAATAAGGATAACTGTGGGACGGTGTTTGGACCATGACCTGACCCAGGTTACCTGATCAATACAGAGATGGTCCCAAGGAAAACTAGAAGGCCAGAAGGTGAAAGGATGTGCTGGAGGGCTACTGTGAGGATCTATTTTGCCGTCAAGGAATGGATGATTAAGAAAGCAGTTTAATCACACAATGAGGACAGTAATAGTCCTACATATGAATAACAAATCCCAAGTCCAGCCAAAAGTAAATTAACATTCCTTCGCCCCTGAAAGGAAAACTGTCCCTTCGCTGTGGAAAGAGTGCACAGATGGGAGAAGACAGTGTTGTGTGAGATGGAAGAGAGCTACCACAGTCTCTGTGCATTCCTTTGGGATGGAGAGGCAATTGCATTGTTCCGGGGAAAACAGAGAGGTCAGTGTCTCAGAGCCTGGATCTGTCAACAGTGAAAGTAGTTGCTGAATTTCCCAGGGAGAAAACATCCTGCAGCCAGCTTGGATGTCAGTCTGCTCAGCTGTTTCCTGTTTTGGAGTAAAACATCTTAAACTGCTGTACACTGGAGCTGGTTTTTGGCAGTTTTCTTTCAGCCCACGGGAATGTTGTGAGCAACTGATGGTACCAAGCCAGGGTGCAGGATATGGAGCTGACGCAGTGAGACTGATGGAGACAGGATGGGAGGCAAATGCTCCTATATTCACTGCCCGTCTCAGCTATATCTGACTTCCTCCTGTCAGTACAAATGCCTGCAGAATGCTGTGAGCGACTGCAGGGGCAGAGTAACAGAAAACAGTCAAAATTTAAAATTACTTAAAGTAGTGGCAGTTTTATCCTGGAACCTCAGGAACTGAAGGGATACACTGGAATCTGTCAATACTCAATGGCCCTCTCTCATCTTAATATTTAAGGGTTTATAAGAGTTTGTTACAGGTCTCCAATAGCACATCACAGAATCATAGAATAGCTTGGGTTGGAAGGGACCTCAAGGATCACGAAGCTCCAACCCCCCAGCAATGCAGGGCCACCAACCTCCCCATTGCACAGCAGCCCAGGCTGCCCAGGGCCCCATCCAACCTGGCCTCCAACACCTCCACGGATGGACGGGGCATCACAGCCTCTCTGGGCAGCTGTTCCAGCCCCTCACCACTCTCAGAGCAAAGAACACCTCTTTCTCTCAGGTATTCAAGAGGCACTCAGACCTTTTACTAAGGGGCATGGGTCAGTGGGGAAATATTGGTGGTAGGTGGGTGGTTGGACTGGGTGATCTCAGAGGTTTTTACCAACCTTGGTGGTTCTATGATCCCTATGAATAGTGTTTGTGCACTCCAGGAATTCCTGATACGGACATTTAGGATCTGAGGATCCCTTAAAAAGAAGCAGCATTTGCTGTCCTAATCACAAAATCAGCAAAAAATAGGCATCCAGCACCGCTGCCTTTCATAGTCTCTTGCAAAGTTTTCTCAGTTCTAGACTTGAGTTCTTCCAACTGGATTTTGAACTGCTGTTTTTCATAGAAAGGAATATAAAAGTATCACTGAAAGTATACCTTCCCAAATCAGGCAGAGAGCATTTAGCTAAGTTATTCAACTAATGACTGCATTAAAATGTTTCACATAACTCATTTGGGAGCAAAGAGCCTCAGTGTTAAACTTTTCCACCTAGGAGTCACCAAGAGCAAGAAGGACCTGATCTACCTATCTGATCATCATTTATACTTATACCTAAGCTAAAGATGATGAGAAACTGAGCGTCAGATGAGTTACAAACTTGTTATTCAAGAGATATGTGAGGACAGGTTCAGGAGAGTGGAACTGGAACAGACAAGACATGATGCTCATTATTTAAATGGCCACCTTAGGAAGTGATGTTTCATTAATTGCTTTTCCAGAAGACTTTTGCACGTTGGAACAATCTCACCTTAACTTTGGAGACAATATATTGTGAATGTTGACATAGATGGGTATTAATGGTGAATATTAGAAAACAGTTCTATTTCTCCAAGCAGAACAAGAAGCTCTTTCATACAAGAGCTCTGCGTGACCTGTAACAACAATCTCACTGAGTCCCTAAACAACTGACAAAAGCACATGAGCAATTAATTTAGATCCACTGGCTTGTTTTCTCTCTATGACTATCAGAAAATTCTACCAAATGGAAAGAACTGATGAACCTTTATTTAGGATTGAGTGTTGAACTCGCTAGTAGCTGCAGCCTGCTTTTAGGAAGGAACTTCATATTTCTTGTCAATGTTTTGCAAAGGGGTAATTAGTATGAGAAGCAGGGCAAAGTCTCAATCCCATGTAATATTGATGGTGATTTAATGCAAAACAGTATTTGCTGTTAACCCCAAAATTAATTCTGCTCCTACTTTCTGGCTTCTATGCAATTCTTGCCCAGTATAATTTCTTCAGGATTTTCTAAATGTGATCTTGATTGTAATCTTCATAACTGTATGTAAGATCTACATTTCAAGGAATTCCCTTTATTGCTAACGAGAAGCAAACAACCTCCCAAACTCAGATCTGTGAGATGTGGCTGTGCAACATCCAGGACTTCATGCTATACCTCTGCATAATGCTGCCTTATCATCACAGCTTGTTGATATTTCCATGGTGGAAATACCAGTCATACTTGCCATCATGGTATTTCTACCTGGTACTGCATGCATAGCTTAGATTTATGTTCAGTGTCACCTTTAAGAAGTAAAACAACTCCAGGTTTTCTCCAGACCAAGTGCAGGATTACTGCACTGCCAGAGCTGCAAAAGCCTTTGCCTGGAATGATGAAACTATTTGCAGTTTACAGCCTTCTGCAGAATGTCACAGATAACAAAAGAAGAGGCTGGATCCATGGAAGGGGCTATGGCTGCAACAAAAAGACATCTACCTCTCAGTGCAAGTCTCATCTTTGAGGAGAAATAGACAATTCTGCCTCTGAACACTTTCTCTTCCAGGGCTCTCAGAGTGTTGGGTACATTTGGAGTTTGGAGATGTCTGTGATTTATCAAAGAGAAAAAGAAGGATGCCTGTTTTGGACCGTATGATGCACAGTGCAGCAGAATACAATGAACACGTCTCCATCTGCCATTCCTTTTCAGAATCCTCTGTATCAAAGAAAGAAGGAAAGAAGGAAAGAAGGAAAGAATCCTTCTACCTGAAGGAGAAATCCTCTGCTTACGGTCACGAGCATGTAGCAATTCCCTCGGACCGTCTGAAAACAGCAAGCCTAAATCCACAGACTAAAATCAAAAGAGCTTACTTCTTTTATATGGACAACATATAACAGCCAAATAAATAAATCACGGAAAACATTCGGCCTAAAAAGGCTGAATAAAAAAAGTATTAGCCTATGAAAATAGTGAGATTGTTGGTAATGGTTATTGTTTTGATGATAACTTGTTAACGCTTACAATATGTTGTCTCCAAGTGAAGATATAGGGATTTTTTGTACAATCTGTTTTAATAAATCTTCCTGTATCTGGGACAGACTGTGTGGGAACCATTTTGCAGCAATGTGCTGTGGGGGTTGAGAAATTTGCAGAAATAACATATAATGCAATGGCTACAATTGAAAGTCACGGACTTTAATCAAAATAAGAGGAAAGAAAGGCTACAGCATTCACTACCAAACCTTACGAGATGTTAAAGGCCTCCAGAGCCACCATCATACCAACTGCTTTGCCACAGGGCCTTAATTAGAACATGCAGCCCTCGTGTGTAACTCATCCTGT
Source organism: Centrocercus urophasianus (assembly GCF_019232065.1). Taxonomy (NCBI): domain Eukaryota; kingdom Metazoa; phylum Chordata; class Aves; order Galliformes; family Phasianidae; genus Centrocercus; species Centrocercus urophasianus. The sequence continues at coordinate 47,044,639 of NW_024884711.1, forward strand.
CCAAGAATCAGAATGTCAGTGCAAACAAGGAACGCCAACAGGCTGCTTTTAAGAGAGGACTTCAGCAGAGTGTCTCCTTCAGATAAAGATGGAGTTTGATTAGGTTGTATACATGCAGCAATGGATGGAAAGCAAAGGATAAGGAGGCTATCATAAGCAAATATGAATTTAGTGCTCAAGAATATCTTAATATGGAAATGAAGCCTTCTTAGCATCAGAATACTGCTTGTCCAACTGTCTTCCAGTTCAAGAAGCACAACTTCTGTAGAAGCAACCCCATAATTTGACATGGTTTCCTGAAAGAATGTGTTTAACAAGTCAGATCTTTCACATTCTCGTATTTCCAAGCGTGCTCACAAGCAGGCCTGTCCTTGCTAGATGTTATGGCCATCTTCTGAAGCAGCTGGATTTGGAAGCAAGGATTCAATCCTTGCTCACCTGCTCTGCTCACACTACCATGTGTGTAGTGCTGAGGAACAGAGGGTTTGCACTTTCTGCCTGCAGAAAACACATAGCAACAGCTGGAGGAAAATGCCCTTCCGAGGGCTTGTCCTCATGACTGCCTTGAGAAATCTACTTCCAAATGAAACATCAAGACTAATTCTGGAAATTAGAAAACAGGCTCACAAATGCTCTCGTAATGCCAGATACCATCATCAATTTGTTCCCTTTTCATGCAATTTTGGATGCTTCTTTTCGATGTCACCGCCTCAAGGGGTGAGATGCAGTCACTGCACTGTACGTACCAACTGTTAATCGTATTTCTTCTTCTTGGTTGGCCAAGCCATCGTAATAATAGAGATCAAACCTCCGCTCGGTTTTCCAGTCGCCTTGTAAATCCTTTTCCAGACAAAAAAGCACACTGAAGTGGCTCTCACTGCATACCAACCAAATTGGGTATTTAGGAGTCTTCAGGTAACAACCGACCTAAAAGAAAGATTCAGAAGATTACAGACCAGGAAAGACCTGGTAAGTCATTTAGAGGTTCAAAGCAAGTATCTGGCCTTGATTATAGGTGACAAAATCCAGCTGTAGTACCCTTACAGCAAACAAGATCACATCCCAAATGATCAGAATAAGAAGAAACTGTCCTCTGAAATAGCTGTAAGACTCATCTCTATCACTCCCCATGGGATTTATGTTTTAAGGCAGACATACGTATATATGCTTGAATACCTACAGGGATGCATCTATTGCTCTGAAACACGGTAGATGCTGATATAAAAAGAGTCAGGGAGATTTCTGCCTCCCCTGAAGTCAGTCAGTAAAATGTAGTATTTTCTTCACCTGACACTACTGAGTTCTGAGATAGCTACCGCTTTCCTTTGCATGCCACTGTCTTAATCCATGACAGAATCACTGCCATGCTGGTTGTTGTGTACAACCATCTTTATTCCACCTGAAGTTTTGTGTTTTATCTCCTAAACAGACGTGGCACTGTTGGGATGATGTAGATCTGCAACTCAAGGGATGGCAGCCAAGCGTCCAAGTGTACATGCAGGAAAATGCAGCATCAGTTTCTGCCTCTGTAATACAGGTCATGCAGTACAGCACTAAAAAGCAGAAGCCAATAAATACGCAGTTGCAGTGAAAAGCCTAAAGAGTATTCTAAGGCATAAGGAACATATCCTTCTTATTATTAAGATTTAGAACTTAAATCTGAAGTGTTACAAAATTATCTTCCCAAATGATAATTTCTTCTGATGCCGGATAACAGTTACTCACTACTTAAGTAACTCCTGCCTGATTCATTGCTCTGTCAGTATCTATTTAAAACAGGCTTTTATGCAACAGTTTTGTTTTTTAATTCTTGGCTTCCATGTACTGCATTTTTTTACAAGCTTACAAAAACACTCATAACACAAGTTATCAAGAAGGGAAATACACAGATGCAACAAAAGACGGCAAATTAGAGGGCAATGGATGAAAAGATTCAGTTGCACAAACATCCACATTCTAGTATCCTGATAAATCAAAGCCAAAAGGGAACAGTCACTCTTCTCTTAAAAAAATAACATGTTTTCTTCCCATATATGTCTGCTAAAGTAACTTGTAAGCTTCATCAAACAACGTTCGACAAAAAAGGATTAGAGAGATACAGGACTGTTTCCAAGCAGACGTCCACCCCAACTCTTACTCACATGAACAATCCCACTGAAGTCAGGACAAGCTGTTCAGATAAGTAAGGTCTTGTAGGAACACTTTCCAAATATGCACAGTTTTCAATCACAACGCTAGCGGAAGAAGGCAAGGCCCTCAACTTGAAGGCAACAATGAGAACATCAAAATGTTGCATGTCAAAACTCATTTCCCATAAGAAACGAGAAGTCTCCATTTCAGTTGCATCGCTTTCACTCTGAACTTTTAGTTCAAAATCAGATGCTGCTTTTAACATCACACTGTGTACCAGCAGTGGCCAGTGCCTCCTGATGTGCTTCTCCCCCACACCTCTACCACTTTGTTTTACTGTCATCAGCTTCTGGGGGCCTCCAGCTAAGTCAAGCTATTCCTACTCCAGTAGAGAAAACAAGTTCAGGTTTTGTTCACAGCCTTAAGTCCGCTCGGCACAGAATGGTTTGTGTCCACATGGCTATAAGCAGCATCCCTATCCTACAACATTCCTCAAGCTCTCAATTTCTTTCTACAAAAAGTAATACAATGAAATTGAGAACCATGCTTCCAAACTTTCAGAAAATACATACAACCACGGATTCACAACCATTTGTTCTCAGATCCACGCCTTGGTCTTGGTTAGTTTTGCATCCAGACATGGCCTGCAGCAATCCCAGACATCACTGCAGTGGTCCACCCAGCAGCTGGCTACTTCAATCTGTTTCTAATCTCACTTCCAATTTAACTGTACAGAAAATTCAGTTCTGAGATGACTTTTCTTCCCATACAACAGTGTGCTGAGTAGAACTGTAAGATTTAATGAGCAAAGAGTCCATAGTGAAGTCTAATAACAGCCCAAATCCAAGGAATTACATCCTTCAAACACATTTACTCCCTTCTCTTATTGCCTTTTATCTCCTGACGTGCATCTGCCACGCAGAAACAAACACCCAAGCCCAACCACTAACAGTGTCACATGCTCCCTTTGCTCTATCTAAACACTCCCATGCCTCTTCATCCTTCTCCATACAAGTATGTGCCATGTTTTCTGCAGGCTCTCCTTGGCCTTTTGACAACTACAGACATCTTCTATCAGTTCCCCAAGCTCTCTGTTACATCAGCAAAATAGTTCAAACAAAACTCAGAAAAATACACAATAAACTGAGGAACAGCCCATGAACTCCAGACAGGTGGGAGTAGTCTTCCTTAAACGTATCTCCATTTAATGAGGTGATAAGTAAATTATACATGTCCTGTAGCCTTTGATACATGCACGTAGTGATCATGCTGTGCAGCAACATTGCACTTACGTTTATGAGCATCAGGGTGGACAAAACAGCCCCCCACCCTCACTGTGAGGATTCTCTTGCCTACTTTTTCAAGCATCACTTGCTGAGTGGGCAAAAAGAACATCTCCATTTAACTGGCCCACCTGATCAGTGGTGAGTGCTTCTTCAGTTGCCTGGCCAGGTTGTTGGGTGATAACAAAGCTGGAGTGTAACAGGACCTTGACACAGGACACTGAAGGACAAGAATGAGCATCTCGTGATCTGAATCAAAACCACTTAAGCTGACTTTAAGCATGCACCTTCCAGCAAGTGCCCTACAAATGCACTGGCAGCACTGATTTCCAAAGGCAAATCAGGAGTACATGGCATGAATCTGTTTAATCAAATATCATTATTTTTGTCAAGGGCTCATCGACTGTCTTATAGTTTGAAGAACAGAAAAAGCTTCTTGTAGTATCATAATGCATTACAAAATAATAACGCATTACTATTCGATGTTTATTTTCAAGCTTGCTCATTAATCTTTGCCAAGGCAAAAAAAATTAAGAGGGGGAATGTGTAAGATGTCTTTTTGTATTGCATGTTTCCAATTCCTAAGGAGAATTCACTGAACAGTAATCGCATCCCTTACAAATCCTGTAAGAATGCTCATAAATTTCAGAGACACAATCCTCATCTTTGGAAAATGTCAACCTTTCTAAAGCAAGCCCTTTCAGAAGGCTCATTTTCAACACTACGGGTGGTCTTTTTCCACATATGACTTCAGTGTGTATTTGCACAATGTTGAAATTAAATCACACAAATATTTACTACAGGAGAATTATTCCTATGTAGCTGCCAACATGAGTGCATGGTACTGCCCCATTCAGACATGATTTCCTCACTGAGCAAGGCTTTTGCCACACATATACCAAGTGACAGGCTGAGGGAGTTGGGCTTGTTCAGCCTGGAGAAGAGAAGGCTGCGTGGTGACCTCATTGCAGCCTATCAATACCTGAAGGGAACCTACACCCACGAGGGGAGTAAACTCTTCAAAAGGGCTGACAACAGCAGGACTAGGGGAAATGGATCGAAGTTGAAGGAGGGAAGATTTAGGTTGAATGTTAGGGGGAAGTTCTATACAAGGAGAGTGGTTAGGCCCTGGAACGGGCTGCCCAGGGAGGTTGTGGATGCCCCGTCCTTGGATGTGTTTAAGGCCAGGTTGGACAGGGTCCTGGGCAACCTGATCTGAATGTGTGTGTTTGGTGGCCCTGCTAGGCAGGGGGGTTGGAACTACATGATCCTTGAGGTCCCTTCCAACCCGGGTGATTCTGTGATTCTGTGAAGTGGAACAAACAACAGCTCTTTTCCCCCAGTTGCCATGGCCTCTGCTGGTTTGAATTAACATTAAACAATGTTCCAACAGTGTTCGGACAGAGAAGTCAATGATGTAAAAACAGACACCCATATAACAGTGCTTGGGTGATCGAGGACACAATTAACTCAGATGACCCATTCCACCACCATTAATAGAACAGCAGGTCAACCATATTACTGCTACATCTCCATTTACACTTACATGCTATCATTGCATGTTATTAAGGGACGGTGTCAAGTTTATGTTCATTAAATATGTACTTAATTTTAATTTTAGATTAAGACATAAAATTAATGTTCACAACTTCTGACATTCAGACTATGCACAATTTAGTGGCTATGCCAGGTCAGGCAGAGATTGAAGCATTTTTTCAGCCAGGTATTTATTAGCAGTAGTAAGAAAAAAATACAGATACGAGGGAATCATAGATATTTTCCATAGCTTTGAGTCCTTTCTGATGGTGAATCTGGAGGAAAAAAGTACATAACTAATGGAGAAGAACTGAAAGAGATGTGTGCTCAGTCCCAGGATGACCGAAGGAAAGAAAAGACTTGGGCAGCACTGATTTTTTTACTTAGGTCTGTAAGAGAACACAGCAATTGCAGTAAGGCAAAAAGGTGCCAGGTAGCCTCAAGATTGTTCCTTTATCCTTGCCCCATTCTGTTGCTTTTCTTGTACGTCCCACCAAATGAAGTAATATTGAGGGAAAATCACCCCCTCATTCAGACTTCAGGACTTTGCCATTCCTTCAGGCCAAGTGGAGGGATTTATACTAATTTCAATCTGTTGCTTTACTAAAATGGCAAAGATAGGTCAAGATTCAGTCCACTTAACTCTAACATCTATTTGTTGGCCCCCTAATTTGGGTTGGCCTCTAGGCTTTGGCTCTCCGTAAAAATCAAGGAAGAAGAGATAAAGTTTGATGGGATCAGTGCAGACCAAAATACAGATATCTACAATATGAACAGATAGGAGGACAGTATTTGACTTAACATTTTCTGTTTTGCATTTTAACAAACGATGCAAAGTTCTTTTAAATGTGAAGTTTGTCTTATAGTCTTACATAAAATTGCTGTGATCGTTTCTTATTTGGCAGCACGTTGACAAGAAATCAATGCCAATATTTCAGCAACAGTGACTGGCTACTGGGAAAAAAGATGTCCATGAGGAGGACAATAGGACTTCATTGAAGAAAATTTCATTTCCAAGACAGAAAGAGGGATTTAAAAGAAAGGAATGAAGAATACACTTTAAATATGGTCAATGCTTTGTCAGGTTTGCTTCAGTCAAACTGAACGTATCGCATATTTTTGCCCACAGTGGCACTCATGAATGCCTTGCATAATAGCAGTCACCTGCACAATGCATCCATTCATGTACAATGTCTACTGCCTACCCATTATTGAAAAATAAGCAGAAAATAAAACCAACCATTGGTTTCCATTTTGCAAATGCCTACTTTCTGATGTTTTCTTAAACAAGATGGTTAAAAAACTCTTTCTATCCCTCCCCCTCCACAACCTCACCAATGACCTGACTTGAATCCAGTCCATCTGACTGAGAGAGGCTCCTGCTTAGCAGACATACTTCCCAGCATAGGAGGTTATAGGAAGGACGTTCCACAGGGCAAATAAACAGGTGAGGTGCCAGAAGACAGACCATGTGTGCTGAATTTAATAATTCAAGTAGGTCTTGTTATAGCACAGCTTGTGCTGGTTTCATCAAAAGGACCAAAGATAATATTTCCCATATGTGGAATTTTAATAGATAAATTCTGTCCTTTTATGCTTCCTTCTCTTTCTCAAAAGACACAGGAAAAATGACTGTAATTTCTTTGTCAACACTGTTTTCTCTTCATTTTCAGAAACATGAACACTAAAAAGCAGACTCTTTCGAAATGCTGACAGCTGATGCATGGATTTGGATGCTGTCAGGAATCAGAATATGGTGAGCCTGGGAGGTCACCTGGCTTCTCTGTGATAGCAGGACTGCCTGGGAGCAGGAGCAGGGAAGACCAAAAATCACAGAATATCCTGAATTACAAGGGACCCATAAGGAGCATTTAGTCCAACTCCTAGAAGAATCAGAGTCCTCATCCAAAAGAGCTGAGCAGCCTCGAATACTTACCTTAGGAGGTGTAACAGTGCATACTGTAGTGCTTTCAGAAAGCATTTCAGAAGGCCAAATCGGCCAGTATTGTACAAACCATGAAAGCAGACATTCAGAAGAGCTGTACCTTCCTCAAGTTGAACCGCTAGCTCACTGCATGAGCCAGAGAAAAGCACTTTGCCTTTTGCTCATCCATCACCTCCCTTGTAAAACGTTATTGCAAAGCCAAGGACTGAGCAAAAAGCAGGGACTTTCTCCCATGTCACCTCTGCATTGGTCCTGCACACTTCTGCACCTGGCTTCTTTACCCAAGGTCTTGTCCCACTGCAGAAACCACACAGCTCCTCAGACTATTACGGACCCGCTGCATGCCGCCAGCCAGCAGACAGAGGGAAGCCAGCCCAGGTTTAGGCAGGTTGACCAGCTTTTAAAAACGTTTCAGCAATTTATAAAGCATTAAAAAAATACCAGAAAGCCCAAAATTTTAATGAAGTCTTCTCAGTTCAATGTGTAGGATCAGGTGGAACTAAGATACGTAGCTTGAGTACAGGCTTGTCACAAAGGAAGAAATCCAAACATCTGTGACTTGCCTACAGAGAAGGAACAGTAGGGATTTTTAGCTTTTTTGCATAAAAATGTGGAATTTCACTATGAAACTAAATGTTTGCATATGAATTGCATTGAATAAATCCATCTGTCATTGTCAAAAAAAAAAATGCACAACAAGTAATTACACTACAAAGACTAAAATGAACATGGTAATGGTAGGACTAGTAGTGATGATTGGACATGAACACTTCCAGACAAATGACATGAAGCACACGTTTTTCCAATCAGCAAAGATAACACATTCAGCATGATTCACTGAAAGAGACTCCTGGATCAGCAACAGAGGGATTCTTCAGGAATCATGGATGAAAAAGGGACAGATCATTTTGTTCTTATTTGCTACTGTTGACATTTGACAGAAGGATTAATTCCGTTCTCATGCCCTCACAGTGTTCTCAGCTCCAAAGATATGCCAAGAAAACTGTGCCTTATATATGAATACCCCATATTTTAGACAAGAGAGATGAAATATATAAGAATATTCTCCTGTGTGGATTTACTGCCTGGAATCTTGTGTATCTCTTAATGAATGCATTGGTAAGTAGGAAGAAGTCTACAGGAGTGCAATAAAAATAAGCTCTGGACAAGATGAGCTGTTGAAAAAGCTGTTGCGACTGTTGCATCAGCTCACAAATGTCTAGCAGATGGCCATTAGTTGTTCTGGGGGAAGGCTGGATTAGAAGGAGGAAAGATAATCAGAGGACACTAAGTAAATGGACCATCAGGTTTAACATGAGGAAGTATGTCCAAAGCACAAGCTGTATGGTAGATAACACCAAAATCTCCACATACAGAGGTACAATCCTTCTTTGTACTTCCTCATATTCTAAAGTAGACACGTGAGAAAAAAGGCGAAGTCATAATTAGATGCACTACAATCAACAAATAAGTGGCTATCTGATGGCAAGAGTTTATGGAATCATAGAATCATAGAAGGGCCTGGGTTGAAAAGGACAACAACAATCATCTAGTTTCAACCCCCCCTGCTATGTGCAGGGCTACCAACCACTAGAATGAATAGGGGTTTTTTAAAGAGAGCCTGCTTTGCAACAGGACACAAAAATATCCTGCATCATCCCCTGAGAAATCGGCTGGGTTTGACCTAGAGGGAGTTTTCCAACTCTAATGTCCATGATTCACCATATATCACGCTCAGGATTTTCTTACTCCTGAGGGAAAAAAAAAAAAAGGATAAATTACAGTTCTTTTCCATTTCTGGTTTCAGCCCATCCTCACAGCCACAATGTAATTGGAGGCTGGAGCTACTTACTGAAATACAAAGAGGAAGAAAACAGTCCACTCGAAAGACTTGCAGGCAAATTCTCTTCCCAGTTCCAACACGGCAAACTATCAGTGCCATTTGATTTCCGAAACAAGCAGGTTTGAAACAGAAAGCAGAATGTGGCCCCCTGCACCAAAGCTGTGATAGGGACTGCCCAGACTTGAAGCTAAACTCCAGCAGGAACTGGAGTGCCCAGCCCTTAGTCAGGCCATGCAATGTGCACCCAGATGTACGAACTGCAATGCTCACAGCTGTTCTTAATAATAAGCATGACAATTGGCATCAGATGCCTAACTGGTGCAGACTCAACAACAACAACAACGAAAAGGGAAGACAACATGTACTGGGGCTTCTGTAGCTGATTAAGAGTCTCTGGCTTGGAAAACAGATCCTTGCTCCCAAGTCCAGACAGAAGGATGGACCCTCTCCACTGTATAATTTGCAGAGTGAGTGGAAGACAGTGTCTGATTCTCTGAGCAACTTTTTATTTTGCTCTTAGATGAGAAAGAAATAGCTCTTAGCTGCACTGACCTCAATGACCATCTTGCTATTTAGAAGTCGCTTTGCTCACTGGAGAGTGGAAAAAATGCTACTGCAAACCTTTTTATTTGAGGTTTTAAGTGTTACATTCTTTACAGGAAAGGACAGCGAGCTTGAAATAGCCACTGAAGCTAATTTATTTTTACTTCAGTTTGCTCCAAATTAGTCCGAATTGGAAATGTTGAGATATGCTTTATGTACTGAATTTAAGCCTGATTGTAACCTTGTAAATGATGTAAAGCATTGCATTAATTAAAAGTAAGAGGAATTAGAATTCTCAGTAGTAGGAAAATGGAACTGCTTTCAGCCATATGGGAAACACAGTGAAAATCTAACTCTGTTTTCATACACATATTTATATTAGACAAGTACAAACAGACTCTCTGCTAATCACCTTCCAGTTTGTATGGAGGCACTGATGGCAAATCCAGATGGGACCATTACAGTTATCTCATCCAGCATCTAACACAGGCTTCAAAGAAAATCCCAGCATCAGACACAAGACTGTCTGTTTTAGATAGAATATGTCATTAGGAAAGATGTCCACCGTGATGATAAGATCTGCTGATGGAGAAATCAGAGAAATCCTCACGCAAGTTTTTCCAGAGGTAAATTAGTGGCTGTCGCTTCTTTTAAATTTTAATCTTTCTCAGTTCATGATAAACACAATTAAAATATTAATTTCAAAAACATATTAAAGGGAACGTTCCCATTCTGTTGCCAGTTACATCCATTGTCTGTTATTATTTCTAACACAATATGACAACCTCCAGCATTCCAGCATGAATTAGATGATGCAATCAGTCTGGCTCCTAGTCACACAAACTAATGGAAAACCAACACTTAAGGTAAGCACCAGCTCCAGATACAGCCTGTTATGTTTACATGACCAGAATATAAGCACCCACGTGTGAGCTGGGCACCTCAACTCCTCTGTAATCAGCAGAGATTTGGTGAATACAATCAGGGGAACAGCAGATACTGAAACAGAAATGTGTTAGACAGCAAGCTGACACTGCAAGAGATCTGCTAGAAAAACACGTAGGCACAGAACGTTTGAGATGCTCAGAGATTTCCCAAGCCATTTACAGAGGGCTGTGTGACACAGGACCTGCATCCAGAATCATAGAATCACAAGGTTGGAAACGACCTACAAGATCATCTAGTCCAACCGTCTCCTCATCACCATCGCCACCACCAGCACTAAATGAAGTTTACCACACTTTGCCTTGGGGCATCTGAAAATTGCACCGGAACCATCTGAGTGGGCAGCAGAATGAAGCTCATAATTTCTTACTTTCTATACTCATTCCAAGCCAATTTTAAAGTTACTAATTGCTCCCTTTTGGATAAAAATCAGAAGAATGGAAAACATACCTGGCAGACGTCATAGTGCTCAAAAAGAGACAGCAACCCAATGTCACTGCGGCTTGTGATGCCTTTCAGAATGGTGATGTTTCCATTTCCAGAATTCAGCTCTATCACATCGTTGAAAACATTGGACACAGCTTTGCCAGTCAACAGCAAGTTCACCAATTCCTGTTGGCGACGTAATTACAATGAGCTGAGTTTTTCCAACGCGGGCGCAAAGGTGCACGTGTGTGCGTGTGAGAAATGCCATCTCCTCCCAGAGGTGAGCACCAGCTTTCTGTGGCACAGCTCTCAGAGGCACACAACACCTCCAGGGCTCCGTGTTTCCCTTACCTGAGTGCAGTAGCCGTGGCTGCCGATCAGCCGGTTCGTGAGGACGTCGAAGTCATTGCGCACCCTGGAAAGGAACGGCGGATACTCAGACACGGTTGCTTCTTCTCATAAGATTTAATATGTCTAAATCCTGGGGAGGAAAAATACTTTTTCTCCAATAGGAATGTCACTTTACATTTTGGAACATTTCTCAAGATGGCTTTTTTTTACATAGAGTAAAAGGATAGATCTCAATTAAAGCCGTAGCTAGCAGTATTTACTGAGATCTAGAACAAAGAAAACAGCTGTATAGGAAAAGAAAAGCCATTATCACCACAAACTAGAACTTAAGCAGCTAAAAACTACTGGGCAGTTTGCCTTATACTACAAGCAAGACACAACGCTCTGAAAAATGAGTGTATTTGTCATTCCTGTCGTTAACCCTTGCGATAAACCCACACACTGAAGATGCTATTATTATCTGTGCACTATATTCTCCATGAAAAGAAGAAAGAAAAAGTCTGCGGGTGTACAAATTTATAATCCTGTCACCTCGTCCCATCTTCTGCTTTCTGAAACCAAAGAGAGAACTCAGTGAAATTGCAGTACTGATCCTTAAGGAGTAGTATCTGCCCAAACCAGTTTCTCTCTCCCATAACTGCTGGAATTATTAGATTCGTTATTGGCCAATGCTCAAAAACATGAAGATTGTAAGTGTGACCATTTTTATCATACAGATGTAATGTAATTGCAAAAATTATGCTATACATACATAAATTTCTAATCTGGTCTGGAGAACAAACAGTCTACTAAATTCTCAGTTATGGCAAAAAAAAAAACAAAACAACACATATTAATTCTGTGCTTCATAAAAAAGTTATTTCTTTTGTTGATCTCAATTGCTTTCACATATCCCTGTTTGGGATATAAAAGTAGAAAGAATGCCTGAATGGTCATCAATTAAAACTGGTTTATTCTCCATACATACAGCCTTCCGCCTCTTGTTTGTCTTGCAAAGTCTCCTGTGCACATCAATATCCACGGTCCTTTCTAATTAGCATGATTATTTAAAAAAAAAAAAGAAAATGCATTGCTTGCTATAAAGCAACAGTTAATTTTATCTGGTTACGCTAGAGCTAGCTTGGATTTTCCCTTCAATATTGCTATAGATGCTCTGTGAAGAAATTTGAAAAGAAGATTAAAGACAAATTTGTCTTAGCCGTCAATTCTCATTTTATTTTTAATTTTCATGATAATTTACAGGTTAGCCTCATTACAAAAAAAAGAAGTGTCACGATCATCTCTCCTGCTAGTGGGAAATCAAAGCAAAGACCTCAGAAAGTGTGTCCACGATACAGAAAATTCTCCCATGCAACACTGTGAGGAATGGATGGGGCGATAATAATCTTTGGATTTCAGCCATTTCTCAGTTTGAGAAACAGTTTCATCTTGAAAATGCCGTTGCCTCATTTGAAATGAGCAGACTATACAATATGCGTCAGCTAGGGACGATGGGACACAAGAGAAGGACAATAGGAGGAAGTTCTAATTTCATCTGTAGGTACAAACAATATGGGAGATTAGAGGTGTATCTCAGATTTTTAAGGAGAAGCACATCTGCCTTTCAAATCATCTCCGCTGATGAGGAAACAAACATCAGGCATATAGCTGGGTGATTTACATCCATTCTGAATCGTTTCAAGATGATGATTCATTCCCCCCAAAGACTTACCAACATCACTGCAGGTGTATTTGTTGTTACGACAAAAGGCATCAGCTTACCAAAAGCATAAGTGATCTTCGTGCATTGTAAAGACATCAGATAACTACAACAACGTGTTTTGTTTTCTGCTAGGCTGTGAAGAGATCCACTGATGACAAGAAAATAGGAAGCGTTTGTTCGTTCTGGTATCTTGGCTATTGGGTGCTGCTCATTCTGTGTTGTCCCTGTGTGGAATTTTCCATCTCTAATTTCTAAATTACATTCAAAGAGAAAACTTAAACTTAAGCCGTGAGACTTTTAAGTCAGCATTAGTACGTGGATCTAACTGGAGTGAGGTGGAAAAATGCTGACTGCTGGCTCCCAGTGGTGGCCTTTGCCTCAACTCATAGGACTGCAGTCTGAAACCACTCAATTAGACAGATAAAAATGCTGATTTTGAACATCTCCTGGACAAATACTTAAAATTAAATGTGTTCAAATACACTAAGGCAGTATCTTCAATAGGAATCATCAGTTCTTGAGCCAGATCTTTCATAACCAAAAAGTGGACACTGATATTTGCTGAATTTCAGATCACTCCATTAGAGCTCACATCAGTTTAACATACACAGATTAACACACTTCTCAATGGCCATGAAGACTTGGTTTCAACCTTTGCTGTGTTTCACTTCTTGCAAAGATGCCTTCAATGGCTGAATTCTCCATTCAGCTGTGCCAGAATTCCTTTTTCCAACTTTTCTAATGTCTTGACCAATGAGTGGACATATTTTTATATGCTCAAAGAACCTAACTGATATGGCAAAACTCATCTCCCTCTAATCTATTAATTTTGTACTGCTTTTTTAAAAATATCTCTTCTTAAATTTTCTTTCCTTTTTTTAAATTGGAACGAGGTGCTTCCATAATAAGGCTTAAACCCTTTTTTCATTGCAATCAAATCTGTCTTTGGAACCACTGCCTGCTTTACAGCAAGAGAGATGAAAGAGAGGAAATATTGCTGTGACAGAAATCAACCAAAAATACACAGTGCTAAACATCTGCTTATTTTCATTGTTTTTAATGCTGGTGGCTTTAGGGTAGGAATATCTGAAATAGTTTTTCAAAAAAAAAAAAAAAAAAAAAAAAGGCGATTCTGTATTATTAATTTCATTTCCACCATGGCCCTGTTTATGCTTCTGTGCTTGTCTTCAGCCTTGTAGAAACTGATGGCTTGGAGTTATTAGAAGGTAATGCAATTCATTAGAGTTTCAAGTACTGGAGATGTACAGATCATCAAATCACAGAACGGCCTGGGTTGCAAAGGAGCACAGTGCTCATCCAGCTCCAACCCCCTGCTGTGTGCAGGTCGCCAACCAGCAGCCCAGGCTGCCCAGAGCCACATCCAGCCTGGCCTTGAATGCCTGCAGGGATGGGGCATCCACAGCCTCCTTGGGCAACCTGTGCCAGTGCCTCACCACCCTCTGGCTCAAAAACTTCCTCCTCAGATCCAACCTAAACCTCCCCTGTCTCACTTTAAAACCATACAATCATAGAATCATCAAGGTTGGAAAAGAACCTCCAAGGCCATCCAAACGTCCTCCTATCACCAGCAAGGTGGGTGACACAACCTGCTGATCTGAAGGTAACTGTGGCAATTTGTATTCATCAGAAATTTGCCTCACATTTTCAATCCATTCATCTAATTCAGAACATACAAACTATTAAAAAAGCCTTCAGGAGTTTAGGGTAGATGGGAGAAAGCAGCACGGTTATAATCAGAGGATATTGTAAAGGCAGTATGAGCCTTAGCACTGATAAACTAAGTTATAGTGGTATGCTGGACTCTACTCAAGTTTTAAAAGTGCATAAATACAGATTCAAAATATAAACATTTTGAGCTCTGGATGCTACAATACAACATAACATGCGACCGATGAGCTTTAAAAAAAATAACACTGAGGTAAATAAAACATCTTAAAATGGTACATATGCATTAATTCTCAACATAGTTCCAGGAAAACCCTTGCCAAGTCTCTAAAGGAGAACATCTGAATGCTGTGTATTAAACAGAAAAGTCACAGACAGATGTGACAGCAGTACAACTCCCAGCCCATCAAAATATGCTATTTTAATGATAGATATTTTTCCTTGATATCATTTTGATTGACAGCACCTTAAGAGCAGAACAAAATGAAATGATGTAAAGTAAAAAAAAAACGGTACATTTAAGGAAGTGTTTGAAAGCCCTTCACTCTGTGGCAAAGCTGTAGTTGAAAACTGGTGACCTCACTTTGTTCATGGCAACAGACAGCTATATTAACAAACACACAATTACAAGTCTACTCCCAAAATAGAATTTGGGCTGGGAGGGAGAAAAACTCCTCTTCAAGCACAAGGATTTCAAATAATTACAATGGGGATGTGGAAAAACGACAGGATGGGCGACGGGTTTATTGTGTAAGTGTTCCTCTTTCTTTTTTTTTTTAATACTGGCACACTGCAAAGGCTATAAACGAGTGTTTAAAAAAGAAGGGAAGAGCCCCTCTGTTAAGAAAAAAAATAAAATGAAGGAGATGGCATCCGTTCTGTCTTTGTCACCTTCTTCACTTACCTGGTAATTCCACAAAGTTCTTGAAATGCAAATGTACTCAGGTAGAAATGCACATAAGTGCCATCAGATGTGCTGACACAGGGCATTAACGCCGTATAGGAAGTGCTTGTGTTTCAGGGGGCAGATCTGATGTGAAAAGCAATGAAGCCATCAGAGCACTCAACGCTCTGCTCCATTTTCTGAAACAAATTATCTTCATCTTGAAGGTAATACGTCCTTCTGAGATGAACACATCGAGCAAAGATTTTAAACCAGGATCTTTTTAACCACAATGAGCTTATGTTTAGCAAATGCAGCTGGACAGTACACAGTACAAGAGGGCACTGGCTTCAATTTGGCAAAAATATGACTGTGTTTTTATTACTGCCTTATTCTGTAGTAGAATCACACTGACTCTTTCTTTCATCTCTTTGGAGACTTTTTCAAAGATAGAATCACAGAATCACCAAGGTTGGAAAAGACTTCCAAGATCATCCAGTCCAACCATCCACTTACCACCAGCATTTGCCCGCTAAACTACGTCCTTCAGTACAACATCTAAACATTTCTGAAACACTTCCCATGTGGGGAAGTGTTTCCACCCCACCATCTCCCTGGGCAGCCCATGCCAGTGCCTGGCCACTTTTTCAGAGCAGAAACTGTTCCTAATATCCAACCTGAACCTCTTCTGGCTCAACTAGTGGCCATTCCCTCAAGTTTGCATTTAGGGGCATTATGCCCCTAAAATCAAAACCATTCATTTCTGAACTGCTGTGATTTCCTGAAGGAAAGGGAACGGACAAGACTGGGAAGATGACAAAGCTAATATGCCTGTTAGATAAGGACCAGCCAATTTTTTATACCTGAAGGTGGATGCACAGTCTTCATCCAACCACTCTTTACATTTCAGTACAGGAGGAGAAACTAGTACTAGTACTTTTAGTACTAGTGGTGGCAATGGTGATGAGGAGACGGTTGGACTGGATGATCTTATAGGTCGTTTCCAACCTTGTGATTCTTGTGATTCTTGTGATTCTTGTGATTCTTGTGAACTAGTATGTCCTGATGTTAACTTACAGAACCTCAGATCATTTGTAGAGCACAGGAAAATACTGGGAAATGTGTTTTCCCTGTTTGGTGAGTATAAAGGAGCCTCCTATGGCCTGGGTATGGCCACCCTGTCGTTGCATACCAAAGTTTGGAAAGATAAGTCATGCTCACAAATACACCAGTAGTGTGGGCAGACTGAGTATATATTTTTAGTTTACAAGCTGAGAAATACAGTTGCTATAGAAATAAGAACATTCCATAGCCAGCTTTAACAAGAGACTGTCCTTGCTCAGACAAGCCAACTAAAAGCAATGCACAAACGCTCACACATTAAGTCATAAAATCAGTGATTCAAGAGAAATTAAGCATTTGGTTTCCCTAGTTTACATTTTCCCTCTCTTACTTTCCTCGGCAGTGCTTTTTTTTATAGGAGAAAATGTTACTTTGGAAGAATGCAGAAGAGGACTTCAAGGAGAGGCGCTCATAGGTGAGTTGATCTCATGGCGGGTCAGGCTGCACAAAGACAGAGCAGAACAGGAAAGTTCAGAGGTCCAGAAGAATCACAGAATTACAGAATCACAAGGTTGGAAACGACCTGCAAGATCATCCAGTCCAACCACCCTCCCATTCCTATCAGTACCACAAGCTACTAAACCATCTCTCGCAGCTCCTCATCCAGGCGCCTCTTGAACACCACCAGGGACGGCGACTCCACCACCTCCCTGGGCAGCCATTCCAGTGCCTGACCACCCTTTGAGAGAAAAAGTTTCTCCTCATGTCCAACCTAAACCTCCTCTGGTACAACTTCTGGCCGTTTCCTCGGCTCCTACTATTTGCCTGGGAGAAGAGGCCAGACCCTTTTGCACCACAGCCTCCCTTCAGGAGGTTGTACAGTGCAGTGAGCTCTGCCCTGAGCTCCTCTTCTCACACTGAACAATCCCAGCTCCCTCAGCCGCTCCTCATATTTGTGCTCCAGACCCCTCACCAGTTTCGTTGCCCTTCTCTGCACACGCTCCAGGATCTCAACATCTTTCCTGTAGTGAGGGGCCCAAAACTGAACACAGTACTCAAGGTGCAGCCTCACCAGTGCTGAGTAGAGGGGGATGATCACCTCCCTGCTCCTGCTGGCCACACTATTTGTAATGCAGGCAAGAAATCCCTGCCAAGAAATGGAGCGGCTTTCTTACAAGAAGTGACTGCACAGACCACTCTACTAAGAAAGGAGAACTGATGTACAACAGAGGACCAACAATTTCTCGGTGATTAGGAAATGAAAAAGGGCCATTTACACAGCTCTGTTCATAACCTGAACCAGGCAATGATCTGTACAACTACCAGGCAAGCAGTTCAAGAACAAAAAAAGGAAGAACACTTTCACAGGGCACACAACACTGGGGAACTCGTTGCCACAGGGTGCCACGGAGGCCAAAAGAATCAAAGGGTTCCAAAAAGTTTAGCTGTGTTCATAGGGCATAGGTTCATCAAGAGATAATAAACAAACAGTCTGGATACAACTGCCAGCTTTGGAAGTCTCTGAATTACCTACCATCAGAAAGATGGAGAAAACACCAGCACAATTACTGCCCTCTATTCACCCCATGTCTTACATAGTCTCCCTCAGCAGCCACAGCTTTCCACTCTCAAAGATGGAGTAACAAGCTAGATGGACCTTTAATCCTAAATAGACGGTCTTACTAAATGCACATCTCAGAAACTTGCCAGAGCAATTTACATTAGCTGTGGTATGGACTACAGCTGGGATAAAGCAGAGTTGCAGACACGGGGAAGAAAGGAAAATGATGTTCTCTGTATCTGTCTGATAAACTCTGGCCATCTCAGTCTCTTTCACAGATAACATTCCTTGGTGGCTTTCTTGGCTTCCCATACTTTTCACAGGGGTAGCTTAGGAACCTGAAATCTGCTTGTAATCTGACTAAGTTTATTAAGTTACGGATGCTTTTTCACATTGTCTTAATGCTGTTCTTTGAATCAAATAATGCTTCTTAGTCCTTCTTGTTCCCTTAGCCCCAGTTGTCTCCCATATTGCAGAAGATAGCCACGTCCTGTCTCAAAACTTGTTTTTCAGGCCACAACAGATAAACTTTCTTCTTTTGTAAGACAGATTTCTCATTCCCCTGCTCTTCTCTTCACCTACACTTTTTCCAGCATCTATGGGTGGATGGTGTTCCAGCGAGGACATGTAAACACCTTGCACAACCTTTTACTTCTCCTCCTCCTCAAACTATTTACACTGAAACCACCTAAGAGCAAATCCAAGGCTATTTCTTATTACTGGATCAATGTCATCTCCAGTCGCTCCAGGACTCTTCTCAACTCCTTATCCTCCCATTTACAACTGATGAACCCCCACAGAACAGCAGAGTCCCTTGTTTGCACGACCGTGTAATTTCTGCAGTTAAAATAAACTCTTCTGCTATTCACAAAGCTGAGCCAACTTTTCTTTAGAGCCTGATTCCTTCCCTGTACTGCCAGCATCTCTCAGCCTTGAGTGATCAGTACATTTCAATAGCACACCACTCCCTTTTCCCAACATCACTGAAGGAATATGAAGGAAATTTAATTCCAGACTGATCACTGATGAATTTTATCAGTAACTTTCTCCACGTTGATAAGTCTCTTCTGAGAACCTTTTGTTATCATCCATACCATTCCTCAAATATCTCCTGTCATCACATTAGTAAATGACTTCTCATATGGCGTGATACCAAATGCAAAAAGCTCATCATCTCACCAGTAACTGATTTTATTCTGATGGTGCTAAGGTGTGGTTTTTTTCAATTTAGCTAATAATTCTCTTTGACTTTTCCCCTGTTACCATAAGAACTCTTTCTGTTGCATATCCACACCAAACATCCTACCTCTCTGCAGTGTCCACCCTTCTGTTTTATGGACCCATGCTGTTTACAGGCTTCCCAAATTTTCTTATCAGGGAGTGAAGAGTCAAATGTCTCTTCATTATTTGTGCATATTCCAGTTCTTTTCCTTTTTCATTTTTAATTTTTTTCCCAATATATCAGGCTCTGACACAGTGAGATGTCAGACAGAATGAGTGTGCAGACCCAGAACATTTGCTTTGTTTTCTCAATTCTTCCATTTTTGGTGAATTCAGTTTCTTGTTGCTGTTGTTTTCCTATCAGTAACTTTTGTTCTCTGTTCTTCAGTGCAGCAAACTTCTTCCAGCCTAATTCAAATCCTTCTTGCCTTAGTGGTTGTGTTGCCACTTGGGATACATTCCATATCTAGCAGATATAAATCTTCCTTATCTCCAGATCTTATTTGACACATGTGCATGTTTGTGTTTAGTCACACCCTACTCTCTTTTAGCTTGTCTTCAAAATCCCATTCTACCATCATGTCTGGCTTTATCTCTTAGTCCCTCTCCCAAGTGTTCCAAGGTGACAGTTCATTTATCAATATATTCCACTGCATATTCACCTCTGAGCTTCAGACCTCAGTCCCTCACCCTCCTTCCAACACTGTTAAGGCTGTCTTACTTACTACACTGCCCTTCTTGTCTCTTTGAAGAAGAAATAGGAACTTCTATCAAGCACATTCCCTAGCTTATTGCTTCTCAGCAGATGGAGCTGAAATCTGTGCTTCATTAAGATTCCACATAAATAAAGCCAATATTTGTCCAGTGAATGCTCAGCTTGAAAGACCTCTGTCCAATTCACACAACAGAACACCAAAGGCACGAAAAATCCTAGTGATCATCAATTGCATGCAATCTCTCTAGCAGCAGCTACAGAAGTTCACTTACCCAGAGAAACAAGGACTGGTGTCTTCCCTAGCAAGGACTGGATCCCAACAAACTCGCCTGCTTGCTGTCCTTTGGTAAATCTACTCTCATGCTTCCTCCATATTGTAAAGCCACAAACAGTCACACGTCCAATGTGTATTTTTCAGAGAGGTCAAGTTGCTTAGTATTTTGCACTGCAACATAATTAATGGCTGTTTTCCCTTAAACAGAACTGCTTATCTTTTTCCGACACCAAAAGTCTAAGTGGTGAAATGCACGATGACATGTACTTATGTTACACAACAGTAAGCAATGAATGAAAACTGGTCACACATGTAATTTCCCCTTGTTGATGGTCTTCCAGGCATTCTCAAGTGGGGGGAAACTGTTTCTTTTTCAACAGGTTCATAAAAAATACCTATTTCCAGCAAGAACAGAGTACACCTATGCAACTAGATCTTTTATGTGAACTTGGAATTGCTTTTGCCATTGGGCAAGCCTATGGTGATTTCACAGCCAGCCTTTCGTCACCAGCAAAACTAAATGAGAAGATTTTGAAAAGGGAATAGGTGCAATTTAAGGGAACTCTAAATTAGAGATCAGTTCTGCGACAGGAAAAGGTTTCTGTTAAAGAAAACGGATCGAGGGCGGAGGATTATTGTTCCACCCACAGTGCCAACACAGAATCGCTTTATTCTTTATGTCCGATGTGATTGGAAGAGGCTGAGTGTAAAGTAACAGATCGGAATCTGGGTTATTTCACAATGATAGAGCTGGGCAAGGATACAGAAGAAAATGTCTCATTCATATCATTACAACGATGCTTATCTTATTCCTCTCTCAATAAAAAAGTGTCTAATGGAGCAAAGACAGTCTCACTTTGTGGGCCTCAGCCTTTCTCCCTGTTTGACAGAGGGCTTTTGATCTTTATTAAAATTCATAGGTATTGCCATACTATAAATAAATTGTGTAGATATGCATATATAACAGTGCAACTCACAAGGAAATGCTGTACTACAGAGACAGGAAAAGTGGAGACAAAATTGCTGTATTTAAATACTTACATACATATACAATTTGCCAATGCACGAAAGCAGGAAGATTATTGGCATGCAACTCACAACCAAATACTTACAGAAGCAAAGCCAAGTTGGCACACCGTGAGTTTGAGCACATTGCATGGCATTATAATGACAACTGTGCAAAACTCTTCCAAGATCCTCTGAGCAACTAAAAATTAGATTCTTAAGATGAGCAACGTACATTTAGGAAGGCTCTGTAGTTCTGCAAATGCTGGAGAGAGAGGCTCTGCATAGCCAGAGAGGGACTGCAGCCCATGGCATCACAGGAAGGACAACTCAGCACTCAAGAACAGAGAACATAGCTTGGACTGTATGTAAAGTTGTATGCATGTAAAAGATTAGCATGTATGTGTGTAAATTGTATGTAAGTAAAAGATTTGTTAATGTATAGATAAGATTAATTATTAATAATTAAGAGCAGAATTACTAGATGCCACAAGGCCTAGCAATCAAATCATTATCCTGTTAAATAAAAAGGCATCAGCCTTTGAAAAGAAAACCCAAAGCAAACAAAGAGAAAACAACCCAAAAAATGAACAACACGAAAAAGAAAGGAAAAAAAAAAAAGAGACAACACCAAAACTTGCTAAGTTCACAAATGGAGAACAGCACATATCATTTTGAAATGGGTCTGTACGTATTTCCGGAAGAGAAAAGGCTACAGCAGGGTAGTTAACAGAGCTACGGAATCACAAAAAAAGAAAATATGCATGGGTGCATATTTTCTTAGGTTTATTAGTGGCCAGTATTAATAAAGCACTTGAATGCCTCTCAACTTGCACAACTGCATTTTCTTTTCTTTACAGATAGCGCCTTTGTTTTCTTTATTCTCATGCAAACACTTGAGAGAAAAAAGTGAAAAGATAACCAAGTGACCAGTGCTGACTGCAGCACTACGTTTGCCATCTTCTATCAGCAAATGATAAAGTATCCATGCAGGAGGCAACGAAACAGACTGCAAACACTGCTCTGACTGTAGTGGTCAGCATATTTGTGCTTAGCACAGGTCTGCGCTTCAGCAGAGGCACTACTTAGTTTCGTGAAGGTAGCTTGAAAATGGCAATACACTGTTTTTCCACAGGGGAATGTAAGGCATTTCCTTAGCTCTAGTAGGTTCTAGTAAAGAGAATTTTATTCAGTGAAGTTATTACATCGATCAAGCAAATTATGGCAATGATAATGGCCAACGTTTCTGGTTGGTAAGAGGCAGACATTTAAGGGCTTTCGGATGAGCAGATAAAAAACAGCCACATCCCAATATACCAAAGCTTTTTTTACTGATCAGCACATTCAGAAGGTGCAGAGGGCTAGATGTGATGGGATGGTATCCATGTAAGCTCACTGCCTGCTCTGGCTCAGTCCTTCCCAGCTGCATGGAAAATATCTTGCTGCTCTTAAGATGGAGATGTAAGTATCTTTCACGTTCACAAAGATCAGCTCTTGGAGCTCGTATAACAACTCCAATGTTTTTTTATTTCATCACTGGTTGTTTAAAAAAAAAAAAAATTACAATTACAATTGTTAGTGACCAGCATTCCTTCCTGTACCAGAAACAACAGCACGTTCTGAGCAACTTCCTCAGGAATTCTCACTCCTCTTTGGCCATTCGTTATCAGTTCTACCAATGCTGATCATTAGCGTGCAGAGTATGACAAACTCATTAACAAAATCTACAAAGCAGTGCAAAACTCTGCCTTTCCTGGCTGTCTGTGCCCCTTCCATAAAAATGCTTTGAGTTTCAGTGATTTAGAGCAACTGCCCGACAGAGCTGGCTGAAGCCTGGAATTTCCATTTGCAAGAAATAAATCAGCAGCAATGTAAAAAGCACAGAGCCAGGCCAAAGCCAGGCTAACCCAGCACCCAGCCAGCAGCAGCAAGCATCAAGGCAGAACAGAAAACTGGAGCACAGGGAGGGCTTAAGGGAAGCTTGCACCTTCCCATCACTTGTCTAAATTTATGTGAACCTCTTCATACTGCCAGCTTCCTCATCTCCCAGCACTGGAAGCTACTTATGCTGCGGATGAAGAAGTAGCACAGTTTGCTTTAAATACGAGGTGTGATCATTTCCATGACAGTCAAACATCTGGACTCTGCAAAAAAATCATGTTATTCCTTGTCCAACCTTATCAAGGATCTCTACACTTTTATCACATCCAAGCTGTCCCTTTCCAATACTATAGAGAAAAGAATTAATCTGTGCTCGCACAAAAGCTACTCACAGAATCACAGAATCACCAAGGTTGGTAGAGATCTCCAAGATCAACCATCCACCTACCACCAATATTTCCACACTAAACCGTGTCCCTTAGCATCACATCCAAACATTTCCTGAACACTTCCAGGATGGTGACTCGAGAAGAAAGGGAAATTTTCTAGTTCATGTCTTCCAATGTGTTTGAGTTCCACTGTGTTACTTGGTGAGCAACCTGGTGAGACAAGACTACATTTCTGCAAATACCCTACAGAGATTTTATGATGTTCTCATATCACCTCAACTCCCAATGCATTCCTTCTTTTTTTTGTTTGGCTGTCATAGAAAACGAGAGTGATATTTTCAGAGAATTAGTAGTAATGGTGCCAGAATTTCTCCCATTTTACATAACAGCATATCTAAAGCCCATCGCTTGGTTAGAATAGTTGAGACACTTTTTTCATCCTAAATAATGCTTTGCTTTATTAACACTGCATTTCACCTCCCATTTATTGAATTTGTTTGACTACACAACTTTCATAGTGTAGAGCCTCTACTTGAGTAGGTCATTTAAACTGTCTTGTTAGTAAAGGAGAGAACAGCATTTTAAGAGATTATTTATCTCATCCTAAGGTAGACATGGGATGCAAGTCAAATGAATTACAATCTTTTTCTTTTTTCTTTCTTTTTTTTTGTTTGAGCATGAAAGGTGCCTAAAAGTAAATACGTCCATAGAATGTAAATGAAGATAAGCAAGACAGATCGTTACATTGAGAATATCAAGGATCCAAGAAATAGGAGTCAAAGCCAGTCAGCCAAAGCAAAAAGATAGGAACTGCCTATCAGCAATTCACCCCATCCTTCCATTTGGCAGGATCACAAGTGCACACTGTCTGCCATCTGCACAGGTGTGGGAAGCACCTGCCCTCAGATCTGACTGCTCTAAGGAAGGTGCTCCATCACCTAAAAGCTTTGAGGCTCCGTGATCCTGCAACCCCTTTTCAGATCAGTTCTTGATGGGCTGAACAGCACTTGGTCCTCCGCTTTCATTTGACACAACGCCTCATTCAGCGCTCTGTCTTTTAAGCCACCATAAATGCTTCCTCACCATGAAAAATAAAGTATTATTTTTTCCTTCCAATTATGTTTTAGACTGAACGCTCAAGAAAATATTCATGGAGTGGAAAATATTAGGAAGACTATTGCTGTCAGAAAGAAACATTTCAATATCCATTAATTAAAATGCCCATCTTCTTTTTGTTGAACCAAGCGCACATCTTTGTTCAGTTTTGGTTGGAAACATCTCTGCCTCTTAAACAATACTGTTTTATGATAACCGTGGTTTAATACAATTTTGTCATTAACCTTCCATTTTCTTATAAGAATGCCAATTAATTACAGAAGAGCAATTTACCAAGGACCTTGATTACCAACACTGAAGGGACAAACCGAAGCATTTCATCTTGATTCGAGAAATCTGAAATATGCCAATTTCAAAACAAAAATGAAATGAAGGATCTGGCATTTCCATTTGAATGTGCCTGCAAAAATAGGGAAAATCACAACTTGGCATTTCTTATTTTTTTAGAAATGTTTTTTCTCTTGAAAGGCTGAAATGAAAAACGTCCCAGAAAGATCAACTGCTGGGTGAAAATTCCATTACTTAAACCAACTCTACTTGTCTTCAAATATTCATCCAGAGCTATGCCAAGTATGTAAATAGTTACTCACAATGCCTGTAACACTCACTAAATGGTACATATTTTTGGATGATATGGGCAGAGTTATCTGTCTCAATACTTGCAGTATCCAAAGAGAAGTACTATGACACAGCTATTCAAATCTATTACTGCAGATTACGTAAGTGAAGCTTGGTTTGCACTTCTAAATAAGTCTGACACAAAGGCTGCAGACACATTCCACTGTATCTAGGAACAGAGAAAAATCCCTGTCTCATGTAAACAACAGATAGGCACCGATGTGGTGTTCCAAGCAAGAAGAGGAATGGGTCTTCAAGACAAATTTCTGTAAGAAAGTCACAATTCGTACTCAAAAGAGAACACTTTCTAAGCAACTCTGCCACTGTCAACCAGACTTTCACAAATATTTAGATGCCTAAAAATGCAGATTTCCATGTTTAGTTTAGATGTGAAATGTAAATGCAGATGACTGACTGGCCTTGTCATAATGAACCTCTTAACAATTGAGAGGTGATGGGAAAAACAACCTCTTTGCTTGTATAATAAAAAACATTTACCATTTTGGAACGAGTAAAGCAATGCAATCAGTAGCAATTAGGAACACTGCTGCTGTTGAGAACTCTCCTAGGTGACAAACACTGTTCCTTGCTCAAATCCCTTTACTGATGTATACCTCTCTGCTCCAACTAGCTTAGAAAAATGAGAGTAATTACATGTTTTATAAAATTTCCACATCATTCACACCGGAGTGCCAAAAAGGAGCTAAGCCACTGACATGCAGTGTTATTGTAAGCAAAAGAAAGGAGGAAATGTCAGCAAAACAAAAAATAATAATAATATATCTGTGAATGCTTTTAGGAGGCTCCGTGGGTGAGCAACTGTATAAGCAAAATCAAATCAAACTTGTGCTAAATGGTTATTTATTTTCAAGATACGATGCAAGAAATAAAAGCATCATTCAATTTCCACACAGCAAACCTGTGCTGCTTTCAAGTGCAGCTGCTCTTTTCATGTCAGTTATCAACACAAGGTGTCAAAGAACAGCTCTTTTCACTTGCAGATAATTCTACAAGATTGCTACAGAAGTAGAATTTGACAAAATGAAGGAAACTTTCAGATTCTGCTCCACCCTGAGATTCACTGCACCAAAGAAATCCATTCAATATGTAAAAAACCAAACAAACAAACAAACTAGCAAGGAAGCACAACTGTCCTAGAGGAAACCTCAGGGAATGTTTGAAAGAGGCTGCTTTAACGACTACTCCTTAGAGCTCAGCGTATCTACATCAGTAAATTCAGACCAGATTTACTTATAATCATCACTAGAAATATCTTCCTGAGGAATTTCACACCGTGGCCTTTATCATCATCATCAATGGAGAAACTGGGGCATCACAAGCGACTGGTTCAGCCTTGACAAAAGACAGATACCTGAAGCAATTTGCTTTCAGCTGCTAAGACAGAGCATTGGCTGCTACCTGAGAGCTGGTGCCTAAGGTGGAGTCACATCAGGAGTGGAGTGATCACTGCCACTTCAAGAGTCAATTCTA
This sequence comes from Centrocercus urophasianus, assembly GCF_019232065.1. Classification (NCBI taxonomy): domain Eukaryota; kingdom Metazoa; phylum Chordata; class Aves; order Galliformes; family Phasianidae; genus Centrocercus; species Centrocercus urophasianus. Next base: position 47,071,245 of record NW_024884711.1, read on the forward strand.
CCTTTCTGTATATGGCTGTGTGTGTACACACATAGAGGGAACAGGGAGATGGAGAGAGAAAATCTATAGTACAACTACAACATTCACAATAAAAATTAACCAAGGCTACCTAGAGTATCAGAAATCCCACAGGTTATGGGACAGTCTCTGCCAAAGAACCAGGAACAGAATCATAGGATCACGGAATCATAGAATCGTAGAATGGTTGTGTTGGAAGGGGCCTCCAAGATCATGGATTTCCAACCCCCCCTTGCTGTGGGCAGGGCTGCCAACCATCAGATCAGACTGTCCAGGGCCCCATCAATCATGTTGTTTCCTGACTGGATGAAGAGGAAAATATTAAAGATCTCTGAAGTCTGCTGGTTTTTGACTGTGGTGTGGAGAAACGTTAGAACAGATAACATCTGGAAGCACCAGTCCATTCTGCAATCTGAATGGATTCATTCTGTGCACAATATTTTCTTGACAGAACTCATTCAAGACAGTATATAAGAAGCACAAGGGACAGGAAAAAACACTGTTTCAGCTTCACTGATTAACATTTGGTTTGGCAGAAGCAAAAAACATCATCTGGACATTGCAGAGAAGAAACGAGAGCAACAATTCTTTGTAGATTTCAGAGCAGCAAGAAGTTAAACAGTACTGCAGTATATCAGACAAAAAGATGCTCTGCTAAAGATGGGAGAGTATTAATCATCACATGCAACCCATTTGTAGACTGACAAGCAATTCCAGAGCTGTGTTCATTCAAACTTGAAAAAGAAAGGAAATTACCAAATGTAAGCACATAGGCAGAAATGTCACAGGTAGTAGAGATCCCTCTATGCTCCTCCTGTTACTCATAATCTTTTTTATATGCAACTACCATGAGCTGTTGGGCAGATGGACCTTCAGTCTGACCAAATGTGGCTGTTCCTGTGTTGACAAGAACAGCAGGATGTGGAGAAATAATTTGCAGAGATACTGTCTGAACAGCAAATAGGACATAAATTTAGTTATGGAGAAACTGAACGTGGCATTGAAACAATTTCTACTCATTAATAATGAGATTCTTAAAGAGATTTTAGAGGATCAGTGGCAAAAAATTAAAATCTTCTATCGTTAAACTGGCATGAGATAAGCTTTGTTCCTGTAAAATATCACTCTGATAGCAGAAGAGTAGATGAGCTGATAGATACATTTTCTCCTTCCCTCGTGTTTATGCCCTGTGTCCCTAATTCCCTCCATACTGGAGTCACAATAAAGATCTATCTGAAATCTGATCTCAAACTCACAACAGCAAAAGCCAAGATTAACTGTGCAAATCACAACTGTAACATCTGTGTATTTATCAGAATAAACAGCAAGACACTGAAAAAAGACAGAGATTTAAGTATACCGTGGCTGCTTTTTCACTTTGCACGTCTCAGTTTCTTTGCAGTTAATGAAATTAGATACAAAGGCACTCACAGATTGATGGATCTCGATAAGATGACGGACACGGTCAGAAGGATGCACCCACAGGGACCAATTTCAAACTGAAAAAGAAAGAACTGTATTTACTTTGTTGCTTGATTCCAATCCTAGAGAAACGTGAATCAAACTGAAAGTGGAAAGAACGGTTTTCAATTATGCTAAAATCGCTTTTCTTTTTTGCTCTACTTGTTAAAATGTGAGATCTGTGCTGGGGAGACACTATTGCTCTCTACAACTGCCTGAAAGGAGGGGGGGATCGGTCTCTTCTCCTGTGTAACTAGCGACACAATGAGAATGAAAGGCCTCAGATTGCACCAGGGGATGTTCAAGTTGGATATTAGGAACAATTTCTTCTCAGAAGGAGTGGTGAGGTACTGGAATGGGCTGCACAGGGAGGTGGTGGAGTCATTGGCCCTGGAGGTGTTCAAGAAATGTTCAGATGTTGCAGTGAGGGACGTGGTTTAGTAGGAACTATTGGTGATTGCTGGATGGTTGGACTGGATGATCTTGGAGATCTTCTCCAACATTGGTGGTTCTATGATTCTGTGGTTCTACCGTCAGTTGGCTGACAGAAACGGTGTTAGAAATTACATTCAGAAGGCATCATGAGATTGTTAAATACATGAAGATTGGCAGCTGAACACGTGATACCTGGTGAATATTCTGCTGAAGAAGTACAATCAGATCCTCATATCTTGTGGCACTATGCAGGATTAGCTGGGAGGAAACAGAAGAAAAAACAAACATCTGAAATAAGAGCAATTCACTTTGAAACACAACAGCTGAGGGGAAGCAGGCAAAACTTCAGATCTGACTAGAAGGTTTGCAACTAACATAAAGTGGTATAAAAATCTAAGGAAGTCTACCTCTTACTGCTGTGACTTGGTTAAATGCTGTATGGTGGTTAAATGCTGCCTCTTGCTGTTTTTAAGTTCTCAAGCCATCAGCTTGCTTCAATTCCATGCAATGCAAAACGATTCTTAGAACAACATGAAGCCTCAGAAGCAGCAAGCAGCCCAGGAGGCTGTTACCCACAGGGTGTGCTGTCTATAGCAGATCTGTATCAGAGCCCTTCTTATTGCTCAGAGAATAAGAGAATACCCCCACGAATACTCAAACATCACATGAACTTCAGGAGAGTTTACAGCTCCCAGCCCTTCCTTCCAAGCTCTTTGTTTTTGCATCTTCCCATTTTGTCAGCAATGATGGATTTATGCAGTAAAGATGAAATGGGGTTGGCAGCCCTGCCCACAGCTGAGGCTGGAGCTCAAGGATCCATAAGGTACCTTCCAACCTAAGCCACTCTGTGATTCCATGGTACGTGGCTGACCATATCCATGGCTATATCTGGAGTTCCCTTTCCACCACTGTTTCACCCTGGCTGTGCCCACATGAGCTTTGATAAGCAGTATTTTGATGCAGCACCACGCTATTATTTGCACTCTGAAATGACCAGCAGCACAAGATCATTTTAATGTATTAAAGAATACTGCTTTTCTTTTGTAAGAGCACATACAGCACATTATTTTGTGCTGCATCAGGTTTTCACTTCCAGTTGTTTCAAAACTGGTTCTGAAATGGAGCTGGTAGCTTTGCTCCTCCATTTAGGCCAGTAATATTTCCTTAAGCCACCGAAGCGTGGCTTGTGTCACCAATGTTTACAAAGCCATTTGAAGGCTTCAGATGGAAACAAAGACACTACTGGAAAGTATTTTGCCATTTGGAGCAACTGGGGGGAAAAAAAAAAAGCAAGGAATTCTGTATAAAACACGAGAAGAAAATACTGTCTCTTGATGTTCAAGGCTGTGCTAGCTGACCTGAAAGGATCCACTTTCAATTTTTAATGCATACCAGCAAAATTAGGCAGAGTTTACAAGCTTGGAAGGTAGACGCACCAAAAAGGACTTCAGAGAGCCCAGCTGTCCCCAGGCAGTGGGATGGTTCAGAGCCAGATAAACTACCAGGTTCTGTGATTTCCTACTGGTTTTTAGATCACAACTGGCTACTGTAATATTAGAGGTTTTAAAACACTTAAGGGATACACAGAAATGGGATTCATTGTACTAAAGCAAGAAAAGCTACAAAAAGGATATAGGGAAAATGTGAGCACGAGTTACACAAAGCCTTACAGTTTCTAAGATTCCATCTGCCTTATATTTTCCTATGGGAGTGAACTGCTGTCTTCCTGACGGCCTAAAGAGAACATGCAAACAAAACCAAAGTTCATGTCAAAAGGACCAAAATCACATTACACAGAAACCAAAACCTTACATGAACTGAATCACAAACCAAAGATTTGGTATTATTACTTCAGTGACTAATTTTTGGCTTTTTTAAAGACAGCCTTATGCAAAATGAGTGCATGTTGGGCATTCCGTGAACTTTTATTGATGAAACATCTTTAGCTGTGCTCCCTCTATTTAATATAAATTACAAGTTTCTCTGTCAAGAAGGAGGATAAATATAGGTTGAAGATATTAACGCCAATTTTTGTTGGGAAGGAATATGAGAGCAGTGACATTAAAAGAGAAGCAGCAGAACAGATGTAGAGTAGCATCAGAGGAAATATTTTATAGGCAGAAAACACTCAAAATATCACTGGAAATGTCTCTGAATTTGCTGGCTTCTGTTTCAGGTTTGAAGAGCTTCAGTGCCCAGAAGCCTCCAGAAGGCTGTCTGCTCTCACTTTACCATCAGTCTTAGTTGTTCTAATAAAATAAATGATCTCTTCTCACAAAATCATAAATATATTGCAGGATTCAGTAACTCCCTTCAGTAGCTATTGGAACAGCAAAAATGGCCTTTTGCATTTCTTCTTCATCCATTTCACGCCGCATGAATACATTTTGAGGACCACAAAACTGATCCCAAGGGATGGAACAATGAAATGAGGAGAGGATGAGAGCTGGGGCTGTGCAGGTGGAGGGGGGAAGGCTGCAGGGAGAGCTGAGAGCAGCCTTCAGTATCTGAAGGGGCTGTAAGAAGGAAGGGGACTGACTCTGTAGGAGGGTCTGTGTGATAGGACAAGGGAAAATGGCTTCAATCTAAAAGAGGGGAGATTTAGGTGGATATAAGGAAGAATTTCATACACTGAGGGCAGTGAGGCACTGCACAGGTTGCACTGAGAGGCGGTGGTGCCCCATCCCTGCAGACACCCACAGTCAAAGGAGCACTGATGGAGCTGTGGGCATCCCTGTGCACTGCAGGGATTTGGACCAGATGCCCTTTAGAGACCCCCATCCAACTCAAACCATTCGATGATGCTGTGATCTTTATGAACTTCCATTTTGTGAACTTTGTCCATACTTAACAGACACAATTATAAGAGCATCACGTAACTGAAGCTGCTTCTCCTACTTACAGTGCCACAACTGCTTTCTCATTGCTTCCTGCACGCCACAAGATGTCTGCAATAGCCATGGTGAGGCATTTGGTCCTGTGAGCTTCTGAGGGCTGGAGACAGCTGTAGTCCAGGAAAAGCAAGAAACAGAAAAAGCACCGAAGTGTGTGTCACAGAGCTTATCATGTGAGGGCAAAGTGCCCCAGCCACAGCATGCACAGGTTTACAACAGGTTTTTAGCAATTGATATATGAAGAAAAGCACTTTTTTAGAGACCATCCAGATGTTGTAATGCTAATGCTAATGAGGATCTAGCAAGCTGCCTTGGAAAATTGTCATCTAAGTATTTCAATTGCTTCTATCGCCAAGATCGTTGTAAACAGCTCCAAGTTCTAAATTCCAAAAATCCTTTGAGTTGAACAGCAAGCCACTGCAGTTCCTGAGAAGACACACCAGGAGCAGCTGCATCCCACCCTTAGGGCTCAATCATCTGTATGAGATGCCACGAGAGCACTCCCTGTGCATGCAGCAGCACAACTAGCTAGCAGTGGACTGGGCTTGGTGCTGCCATTCAGCTCCTCAAGGCCTCTAAGGAGGGAGATGCAACTCTATTAGGATTGTTTTATACATTAATATCTGAATTCTAGGTCTTCATATTTAATCACATCCTTGACCTTTGACTTCTTAACTATCGTCTTCAAATCTGCACTGTGGAGTTCCCACCTACTACTAAAACTTAACTACAATGCCATTCACAATAAACACTGTGCTTTGCAGAAATGGATTTTTCTCTGCTGACTTCCAGAATGGCCATTCTTGAAATTCAGATATTATCAGTCCCAGGGTTTTACGAGGATGAGAGATGATGTCAGAATCCGTTCCCAGCACGTGAGTAAAAAGATCCAGTAATGAAAGGAACGTACAAGAAACACCAAACAAACAAACAAACAAAAAAAAACAACCATCTTTTCAAGCCTGAATATGATGTTCATTTAGAAAATATTTCCATATCTGAAGGATGTGAGATTTGGGAAATAATGACAGTGATGGTTTTCAAGCAAAAAAATAAATCACCATTTTCTATTATTTCAGCCTGTGTTCTGGCACAGACATCCAAAATATGGAAAGCATAGGAAGTTATTTCAACTCAATCCATTTATAATTGATTTGTAGCAGAAGAGGCAGCAGAATAATAAGGATGTGTGGTAATTACCTCCTGAACCACGAAGAACTCTCAAGTGAAACACTCACCTTGAAGCAGCCAATACTTCGAAAATCATAGAATCATAGAATCATCAAGGATGGAAAATGTAGGTTAGAATTAGAAAGGAATGTAGATCCTCTGATTTCAAGCTCTGAGTTTGCCCTGTCTTTCTGCCTGCCTAAGAGTTTCTGCCCATGGCAAACTCATCATAAGGAAGATCTGTTTATCCCCTGAATAAAACAGCCTGCCTTGCTATTCATTTTTAAGACCTGGAGACTTTTAGCATTTCTGCACACCAAGACCAAGATCTCAGCTGCCAACTCGAAGTCCCTTGGGGACTTTCATCATACCTCAGCAGCATTTTTCATATACCAAATATGTAAAAACAAAGTACTTTAAAACCACGTGCGTAACAAGAGGAAAGAAAAAAGGGAGGCAAATATTGCCAAGTACACAGGGCAGGTTGTAGCTGGGACACTCATGGTCAAATAAAGCAATCTAGCTTCAGCCCACTTATCTGGGTGCTACACGATTCTCCAGCATCTAACATCACTTTGTTGTGATGAAAGAGCAAACAGTGAACAGCTCTCAGGGTGTTACTGAGGGCAGTTTGAGGCTCAGGCAGATCAAGGAGCAGATGCCCTCCAAACTGAAATGAACTCTTAACTATCAGAAATACAGTACTGGCGTGGCTTTTAATGCATTTGGGAAGCAATGCTGGTTAATTTAAAAAGCATGCTCTGTTAGATGAATTACAGAAAAGTGTGATGTTCTGAAAGAAATGACTGGAAGAATAAAGAATTGAACTATGTAACACCATAGAACTAAGCCAACGTAGGGTCAGCTAACCTAAGCCTAGCCATGAGCTGACATAACCCTCTGCTCATGCATTATACCATTGACTCAATGGGTTTACCAGTGTAACTAACTTGAGGTGGGCTCCAGAAACAGGTGATCTTCAGGTGATTAATTCACAGTATCTCATTCATTTGGACCTTTGTTTGGGGGTCTGAAAGCAATCAGAGCCATTATTACCCAGCAACAACAATACTAACAGTCATAGTCCCTTCCAACTCAGTCATTCTATGATTCTATGATAGTAAATGTTTTATTCTAAGTCTGTAAGTCTGGTTTTTAATGTCTCCAATGCCTTACTAAGCATCTCACTGCAGGTCTGCCTGCCCACGACCACTCCTGGGTTTGGAAACCTGTGCAGACCCCTCAGGCCCCAATAAAGCTTTGATTAATTGTCACCTCCCATCCCATGTGCTTGCAGAGAGATGATGACAAATGCACCCATTTCTTTCCATTATTGATGAACTCAGCCCAAACAGCTAACTCATATTGACGTGAAAGATCAAACAAGAAGAAAAGAGAAAGCTCTAACTCTTAAATTCCACCCTTCTTGAGATTCTTGGTGTCAAAAATTGTATGAATTCCATGGTCTTCCAAATCCTGATTGCATTTGCTTTGAAATCATAACGCCATGGAATCTCGAGGTGCAATGACACCACTACACTTAGAAGAAAACTAAATACAAAATTCATACTCTACTTTCTTTCTCTACCAGAGATAAAGTAAAGCTCTGTGAAGTCCAAACTCCAAAAGGTTCCTGAGGGGCTGCAACACAAAATTCTCCTACGCTTCTGTATGGAAATTACTTGTGTCAGTTGCTGACTTACCGAGCATCCTTATTCCTGTTACTGTCTCCAAAGATAAGCTGCTGTAGAACACAAGCTTGAACTGCTGCCAGTACTCCACATGGGCCACCCTGAGAGGAACAATTGGACACTCCATTAACAAAACACTTTGCCTTGTTTGACGCCGGACAAAACTAGTCTGCAAGCCAAGTGATTCCTTTCAGGCTTCATCCATCCTTTAATCTCTCTCTTTCCATCCATGATTTTGCAATGCTCTCTGTTGCTCTCTGTTTTTTGCAAGCCACTGAAAATCAGAATTACTGACTGGTAGTGTGCTTCACATCCATTTTCCCAGAATATACCTAGAACTTGCCACACTGGCATGGGTCAGTGGGTAGTATGGGTGGTAGGTGGATGGTTGGACTAGATGGGCTTAGAGGTCTTTTCTCTCTCCCCCTCTTCATCAGGGGGAAATTCTTTACCCAGAGAGTAGTGAGGTACTGGAACAGGCTGCCCAGAGAGGTTGTGGATGCCCCGTCCTTGGAGGTGTTCAAGGCCAGGTTGGTTGGGGCCCTGGGCAGCCTGGTTTAGCATTAAACGTGGAGGTTGGTGGCCCTGCATGTGGCAGGGGGTTGGAGATTCGTGATCCTTGAGGTCCCTTCCAACCCTGGCCATTCTGTGATGCTGTGATTCTGTCTTTTCCAACCTTAACAATTCTGTGATTCTATACGATTCTGTAATATCAAAGTCAGTATAATGTCAAAGAGAATATTTTAGTGAGAACTATTGGTGATAGGTGGATAGTTGGACTGGATGATCTTGTAGGTCTTTTCCAACCTTGGTGATTCTATGATTCTGCGAAAGGAAAGTTGCTTTTTTAAGCCTGCTCTGTGCTCATGCAAACAAACAAAAGATGCTCCAATCCCTATGAGATAAGAACTACCTTCATTTCTAGAGAAATAACAAACTTGACTTTTCTGAAGGACAGAATTTAACCTTGCCCTTTAAATTCCTCTCAGCACCATGCCTTCCCTCAAATTCCCTCTTCTATCATTAATGAAAGATTTCAGTTTTATGTATACCTCTCTGCACTGGGAAGTTATTCCACTGCAGAAGGGAGAAAATAAGGGAAACTTGAATCCTCAGATCCTTTATGTTGCAAATATCACAATACCAACACGTATCATATTAACATTGAATGTAGTGGAAAACAGATTAATGGCTGCTGTAAGAGACTGTGGGATGGCATAGCATTGAATTTCCTTCTCCTCCTTTATTCCCAACCACCCAGCCCATCTGATTCCACTGAATGACCAAGACTCATTTCTGTGTGTTAACTAGGTGGCAATTTTGCACCACCTCTGATTTCCTTGAGTGAGAGAATGGTTGTGGTTGGAAGGGACCGGAATGGGATCGACCTTTTATATGGTCTGATAGTGATAGGACAAGGGGAAATGGATTTAAACTAAAAGAAGGGAGATTTAGCTGAGATGTGAGGGGGGAATTCTTTACTCAGAGTGTGGTGTGGCAGTGGATGCCCCAGCCCTGGAGGTTCTCAAGGCCAGGATGGATGGGGCCCTGGGCACCTGATCTGGTTGGCAACCAGACCATGTCAGAAGGGTTGGAACTAGATGACAATGAAGGTTCCCTCCAACCTAAGCCATTCTGTGATTCTATAATCTTCAGTAGATTCCTTCCATCTCAGATCTCCTAGCAGACTCTCCAAGGTAACATCATCCAGTGGAAAGCAGTAACACCAAGGAAAGCAAAGACTTATTTTTTCACTGCTAAAACACTGTAAACTTCATGTAAAAAGCAAAGATCCCCCCCTTTTTTTTTAAGAAGCTCACTTACAGTACCTTTTTTTGTACAATGCCATATTTTAACTGAGGTATGTTATTAAATGTAAAACTCTGTATTTTCCATTCTTCACTGAAGCAACAAAGACTGGAGCCAAACAGAAGATTTTTTAATTCCTATTAAAAAAAAAAAAGAAGATGTATGATTTTAAAAGTAAATAACATATATACATACTCCAATGTTTTCTAGCAGTCATTTGTAGAAAGAAAGGCAGAGTGTGGCAGGGTAATGACTAACTCACTATAGCCACCCTTTTCTCTTTTATACTTACTGTAAATAGCAACACCCAAATGGGACGGAACAATTTTTTCCTTTTCCTGCAATATTACTTCAACTCATAATGCCATGTATTGCTCAGCACTAGGAAACTGTCTAGGCAGATTGGCTGGAGCAGTTTCCCATGGAAGCATTACAAAATAGTGCCTCAAAGCTGCAGCAAAAGGGCGATGGCTACTCATGGCTGGCAAAAGTGAGAAGAGGATCCTGCTGGACACAGAAAAGGCAGAAGCCTATTTTGCTTGTCAAAGTTGCTGGTATAAGACAAATGTTCAGAGATTCACCTATGTCTGCTGGCAAAATTCAAATTCAGATCTTGACCCTGAGTGACTGCAGACTCTGCTACTAAGGAATAGCTAAGCTGAAGAATTGCTTTCAGCCTAAAGTAAGGCTGAGCAAATAAGGACTGACTGCTCAGGGTTTGCACCATCACTTCGATAGGTCTTTGACAGAGAATTAAGTCAGAAGAAATCCTCATTATCTTTTCTCCGTGGCTTTTTTAATGATTTTTTTTTTTTTTTTTTGTCTGAATTGGAAGTAAAAATTAAAAGCACTTAATATTTACATCTCTGCTCGAAGCAAGGAAGGTGAGCGAAGGAGAAGCAGTGGTGAATCAGTCAATATGAGGACAGGTAGACAAGCACATGCAAAACTGACAAGAGCTATTAATAAAATAATGTGTGCTTCTTCACTTAAAGCCCTAATCTGTGGTTCAAGCAGCTGATAATTTCCCACATGCTCTTCTGGTATTTTTCTGAATTCTGTTTGGTGTCCCTACATTACCTTTACATATGAATCCCAAATAAGGACGATGTACAAGAGTATGCACAGCAAGAGTTAAAGCACAAACAAACACACAACACAGAACAATCCATTGCTGCTCTGACTGAACAGAAATGACCATTTCACACTTCCATTTCTATGTACCATCATAGCCTTACTTTTGCAAGAGAAATATCGATCGCCTTTGACGCTTCTTGAAGTACGTGCAGTGCTGAAAGATTCAGGTTCCTACTGACTTCTCCAGTTGTTGCTTCATCCTCAACATCAACTGAAAGTAAAGAAAGAACATAGAAGGAGTTGGAGGAAAAAAAAGGTATGTTTGCTCCCACCAGTAGGGGAAATGATAGACTTAAAAAATAAATAAGGCAAGGCTGAATGGGGCTTTGATCAACCTTGTCTGGTGGGAGGTGTCCCTGCCCATAGCACTGAGGTTGAAACAAGATGTTCTCTAAGGTCCCTTCCAGCCCAAATCACTTCATAATTCTATGATAAGCCATCTTTTCTTTGATTATTTCTAAATAATTTCTTCACAGTCTCACCAGAGAATAGCAAATGCAATTACTCCAAATCAACTAAGCATCGCCAAAGAAAAGATTCAAACATCTGTGACCACAGTTTCTCTATAGAATATGTTGGTGAAAGCCAAACTGACTCTGAGCAAACTTACCTAATTCTAGGGTATCTTTCATCTGCTCTTCTTTATTCCAAGTGGATGTTGGGGACTTCCTACATTAAAATAATCGAAAAACAAATAAGTGAATGCTTGCTTTAATGAGAATTGTTTCTTGAATAAATGAGAAAAAAAAAGTGCTAAAATCAGGCAAAAATAAAAATATATAAAATTATTCAATGGCTTTTATCTTAGGTTTTCATGCGTTCTGTGTAGAAGAGCACAGATTTATCAACATCTGTGTCCAAATAAATGGTGTTAGAACAAAAATTTTTTTACTGGAAAAGAGCTGAACTTGAGGAGTTCATCTGGAAAGGCAGCCTGCAAGGAGCAGCACAATGCAAATAGTCCAGGATTTCAGTCCTACCTCAATGCTGACTTAATTTCACCTGTATGATTTCAGTAGAGGTCAGACCTTGCCTGCTCATCAACAGAAGCAGATAAGTACAGCCCTCAATTTAGAATCATAGAATCAAAGAATCATCAAGGTTGGAAAAGACCTACAAGATCATCCAGTCCAACCATTCACCTATTCCCAATAGCTCCTACTAAACCACGTCCCTCAACACAACATCCAGCCTTTCCTTGAATTTTGTGTGGGAATTCAAGTACGTAGGACTACCTGAGTTCAGAAGGTTATGACATGAGCTAATATCCCTGATGGGGACCAGGATGAGGTTGAAACTGGTTATTAAGCTACTTTAGATATCCAAAACATGCAAGTGAGAATCAGTGTTCGATTAGATGCCTCTACCAGGGTAATTTTTCATCCACTCATAGGTAACAGTTGCTCAAAAGGGACGTGGTTTAGTGGGAATCTTGGTGGTCAGTGGATGGTTGGGCAGATGATCTCAGAGGTCTTTTCCAAACTTGGTGATTCTACAACTCTATAGAATCATCATAGAATCACAGAATCACCAAGGTTGGAAAAGACCTAAAAGCTCATCCAGTCCAACCGTTCACCTGTCACCAATAGCTCCCACTAAACCACGTCCCCCAACACAGCATCCAAATGATTCTATGATTCTATAATTCTACTACATGATCTTGTTTTAATTTCTCTATTACACAAATGACAAGTTAAAACTTCACAAACAGAAAAACTGAAGGGACTAAGCAGTTCAGCTTGGCTGTGAAAACAGAAGTTAAATAGAAAGTTGTATTTTGAGAGGCGAGATGGGTTTCCTCTTCCTGTGGAATTCGTACCAAAATGAATTCAGAACTCAGGAAAAGTTTCAAATAACTGCTGTAAAAAGATGATCTTTTTTTTTTTTTCACAGTACCAGCACTGTACCACTGGCCTTTGCTTTGGAAAAAATGGTATTGCACTGACAGACCTTTCAGAAATAGTATGGGATAATTTCCTCAGCAACATCCTTTGTGTGCATGATATTATTATAGCAACAACTGCTGTCATATCACATACTTTCCATTAACTTAATTTCCTTTTTCAGTATGTGAAAAATGAATGAAAACAGAACACACACACATATCACACTCAAGATTCTTTCAGTTTAAGATCTTTTTGGTACATTGGCAGTCTTTGATATTGAAATAATAGAAACGCCTTTCTTTCTGTGTATATACACGATAAAAAGGATTTCATGTGCACATCCACAATTAAGAAAATACAGAACACAAATGAAAACCACCACATTACTAAGGATTCAAGGTAAAAATAACTCAGATGTCTAACAGGTAAGCATAGACAAGAGAACCTAGAGCAAACACATACAGTGCTATTTGTACTGGATTCCCACTGAACAAACAGGACTTTTTGCTATACTGGATTCCAACTCAGACTTCTTTCTCTCACTTGCTGTTTTATTTTCATCTCTCCTGGTCAGAGGAGTCTCAATGACACTAAATTTGCAAATAAACTGTTTTTCAGCCAAGTACTGATGCCACTGAGCTGCACTTAGACTCAAACAGAATCCACATTCTTGTTTTGTCTGAGTTTGCAAACCATTGTCTCTTGTTTCCTAGAGAATAATGTGTTTCCTCCTAGGTCAACCCATTTGGATCTGGTTTTCAAAACAGAGCTATTAATGCTAAAGAATATAGCACTATCATTTACAGCTATTGACCAGGTCTGGAAGGAGACAGGATTTAGAACACACTGTTTCTAGTTTCCATGTTTCCTAACATGGCTCTGACCCACGCCATCCAAGATTCTCCCAAGCAGTGCCCAAAGAGAGCTCACAGAATGGCATGCTGCCATTTAACAGCAGGACTGGCTCTACCAAAACCAGCCCAGGAGGCTTCATGTCCTCAAACATCCCACCATGCCATACTGCCCTTTATTTTCACTTTACAGAAGCACTCCACCCGAGGATGCATCAACAAATTGACATTATTTCAGAGCCAATTCTCTCCAGCTTAACAAAGCAGCTCAAAAAAAAAGGAAACAAAATTATATTTGACAGCCACAACAGCAGACCTGGAAGAGATCTAAAGTCAAATGCTACGTAATACGAATACAGCCCAGATACAGCAAGAAGAGTCAAAGCCAGAGAGCTGTACCTGGATCTGTTTATCTGTTTCACTTAGCAGCACAGATTTAAGTACAGAATTTCAGGACAGAAGGAGGCCAAGCAAGGTGTGGTTAATTATCCTTTTCCATCAGGAGCCCATTCCCACTACATCAACACTACGATCGAGGAAGTCAATGAGTTCTCAGAAGTTATCAGTCTCCATTTATATTTTACTGCACTTTGCTATATAGAAAGCTCAGGATTTAAATACGAATTTAGTCTTGGGTGTTGAAAACAAGTGCTGATGTTGTCTGGCAATCACAAATACAAGGACAGGATCTACCTTTTAGTGCTCTTGCTTCTCCTACATATTCTTACATATTTGTCCCTCAGCTCTCTGTCATTTTGATGGTACTGAGCTCCCTAAAGCACAGATATCCCACTTCATACATGGAAAAAATTGAGGCTGATCAACTTGAGAGGATGATTTTCACAGCATTAGCTGAAGCAAATCAGCCTAGGTGTTGCTATAATTATCCTGTCACCGTTCAAAAGAGTCACAAGCAACTTACACATCTTTCTGCAAACTTAAACCCTGGCACATTAAGCAGTTCATAGGAGGACATCACGTCAATACCCACGTGCTTGAAACAGACAGTGTTTAGATCTGAGTGATTGTCACAACATCACAAAGGGCACGGGATTCAATTTGCAGATTATTAACCTAAATTTAGTTGCCTGCATAGTTGGGTGTCAACATTCCCATGGCAATTGATTCATGGCTGAGTCAGCACTCAGGAGGCTCAAGCCAAGAGGTTCAAAGGCCTTTCAGACAACTAAGTGTATGTGCAACAAGTAGGAACTCAGGCATCTGGATTTACATAAGGTCCCTTAGGTACCTCATCCTACCTGGCCTCAACAGCTGCTTCAGCAGGACTTGGGTTTTCTGCCAGCATCATCAGATGTCTTGGGTAGCTCAGAATCCCAAAGGGCACTAAATGCATATGTTTAAGCATATCTAGAATTGCTGACATTAAGTTGGCATTCTTGATTAATTTTTGTCCCAAGCACTTCTCACTCGCGTTTCATCCGAAAGATGCGTAAATGAAAATAAAGCTGACTATGGCTCAAGGACCATTTTTGGTAACACTGCTGCTTTCTGGTGAGGATAAGAGACGTTGGTTATACACCCGTTCCTGGAAGAACCAAGCCCTGAATGCAAAGTGCTTTGATTTCTCAAGGCAGAAGGAAATTCCTATCAGGCTGAGGAAAGCGCTGACATCAAAGATGTCGGGTGTTTTCTGGTTAAGTGGGGTATTTTTGCAGATGGAGGTTAGTCAAAAGTTCTCTCCTTAAGGTTTCTCAAAACACTGTCGGGACATTTATTGCAATTTCCATTTCAGCAGATGGTTACAGCTCCAGGAAAATTTATTGTACACGTAAAAGCGTACAGTTAGAATGCTTAGGAAGTCGTCTGCCAGGGCAGAAAAATGGGACAGGAAGAAAATATGTTTCATTATAAACATCCTATACAGTACTTTCTCTAAATATTTGAACATTCCTATCTGATTTTCGGGTATGGTAGAAAACAATTTACACAGAAGAGCTGAACATGCAGAAAAAGCAGTTATCTTCACAATAAAGTATCTGCATTCCACTGCTTCCTATTTAGATTACTGTATGTATAGGTAAAGAAACAAACTGGCTTAAAATAAAAACATTGATTACCAGTAGCTTTAAGGCTTCTGTGTTGGGAAAACTTGTTTCCACTGCTCGATGAGAACAGCTTTTTCTACTGGACACGTTGCCTTTACTGCATGGCAATTTACAGTGCCAGAAGGATGCCTGGAAGTCACAGCTATACTGCCCTGTGCACTACACTTCAACCAAAGTATAGAAAAAGTAGGATAATGAAAGTGTGGCTTGACCATTCACACACCCATCAAAGATTTCTTGGCATGGCAGCCCCACACAGCATTATAAAGGCACACAACAACACATTTTAACTGATCATTACAACCCACCAGATCAAACAGCTGCAAAATAAACACTTATCCGTGAAACAAGAGGGCTAAAATTCCTTTAAATACAGATGATCCAAGACATCAGCAAAGAGATACAACACAAAGCACAGAGATGGGCTCCCAGCGCTCCACACTCAATTAATTCACACCACTGGAGGTGAGTACCATTCAGTTTGCCCTATGAAGCACACATTCCTTTTGCTTTTGGCCTTCAACTTTCAGGCCATTTAGTTTTAAAGATGCGGAAAGTTCTCGGCCTTCCATTTCATGTTAGAAACCTTCCATTTTTAGGAGTAAACTGACAGACTTCAGCAAAATAAACTCTCTTCCTGAAAGCTGATATCAGATGTCAACTGGAAGAAGACAACAGCTTGCACTGAAGGCTGGACTTCATCTTAGAACTCATTTTACTATGAAAACTCAAACATAGAGAACAGCCTACTGGCAAACGCGTGCACTGTCCTACTACAGCAATCTTAGGGGAGTAATGCAGAGGTGAAAACAAATTCCTTCTGCTTCTTGCAATCAGTGGTGTTGTTTTTAAGGAGGAGGAAATTCCTTGTGCTTCTTCCAGCAGTGTGATGTTCTGCCCATTAAAAGGGGATGCATGCTGTTTGCTCTTGGTTAAAATCCGAGAAGATCTAAAGCCCTGGTATGTACATATGAGCCAGGCAACTTCTCAATGACTGAATGCATTTTAGGCACAGGCCAGACGCTTCCAATTTGATGTCCTTTCCAAAAACTAAATAAAACAAACAACAAAAAAAATGATACAGAAGCCATTTGCCATTTCCAGTAATTGCACAGAACCTCTTCCCATGGAGTGCTGGAAAAACACTAAAAGGGCAAATGGCAGTACACACAGATGTTATGTCGGAGGCTCTGATGCCATAAATCCATTGGCACAAAACAAGAATCACAATAGTTCATTACTTTTATTTTAGGCTCTTTTTTCCTGTCCAAGCATTATGTTATAAGAAGCGTTATGCAACTCCAGATTCTTGAAGGTTTTCACCACGGAGTGGTTTGACAAGTGCAGTTTCTCTGTCTCCATCTTCGTATATGGGCTAATTCAACCCACCGCCCCTAAATACGACCCCATTTGTTTTTTACAGTGGTTCTCCTGATTGCCAGTTGCAAGAATCAGACATTCCCCACTGGTGGTAGAGCATGTCCCATTGAGGGCTGTGCTTCATCTCTCATTGACCACACTGTTCTCACTGTGCTTCCTGGCTACACAGCAACACCAAAGTACTGACAGAGGCTTGGGATGACGCCATGTCCTTCTTTGTGGGGCTTAAGGCAATGCCCAGATCACAGACAAAATGGAAGGAAGCAAGCAAAGGTGATTTGCTATTAGACTGCTCCAGCTTTGCATTCCTTCCCATTCTTTTGTGTGAAATACTGCATTCTGACTAAGCCTGCATTTCCTAGAAGTGTCACCATTGCCCATTACATCCTCTTCCTCTTATAGTGGGAGAAATTAATTCCTCAGACATTGCTCATACACGTCACATGTCCCCAAGAATGTTGGTAATACATGAAATGCCACACCAAATCCATTGGCATTTTATGACTCCTCTAGCCTATAAAAACATGGTGACTTGAACTGAGTCCTCATTTCACAGAACTGGCTCTCAAGGTGATGAGCACTTTTAGGAATCTCTTAGGACCAAAACTCAATTACTTAACAAAATGCCAGATGCCATTTTAGACAAAGTAATCTCATCCAGTGCTCCAATTCTACAAGTAGCAATGAAGCATTACAGCCCACTGGGCAAACAGAACAGAATTAAAACTTGATTATGCCCAGAAAATCTATTTTTGCACCAAAATTTTGACCTGTTCAGGATGCTCATAGAAAGGGTCCCTTGGGAGGCATACATTAAAAGTAAGAGGACGTCCAAGGAGAATCTCCATCCTTTACAGGACGAGGCAGAGAACCACGACCACTGAGGATAAGGAAAAGGTTGAGGTTCTCAATGCCTTCTTTACATCTGCTTTTAATAGTCAGACCAGATATCCTCAGGGTACTCTGTCTCCTGACCTGGAAGTCTAAGGTGGGGAGCAGAAAAAAGCCAGCAAAGAAGACTGGAGCCAGTCACAACTATTGGGTAAATGTGCAGTTAACAACTTTGCTGGAACGAAATTTCTTGAGTTGGAAAGTCAATTTAATTTTAAAAATACAAATAAAACTGAAATATTGATTAGTATTCTTTATCTATTTAAAAGAAGGGGGCTGCTCCGGCTCTCTTGTTTCTGTCATGAGCCTGCAACAGAGAATAGCTGAGAATCACAGAATCACAGAATCACAGAATTGTAGGGGTTGGAAGGGACCTCCAGAGCTCATCGAGTCCAACCCCCTGCCAAAGCAGGTTCCCTACAGCAGGTCGCACAGGTCGGCATCCAGGCAGGTCTTGAACATCTCCAGAGCAGGAGACTCCACCACCTCCCTGGGCAGCCTGTTTCAGTGCTCCGTCACCTCACTGTAAAGAAGTTCTTGCGCACATTTGTGCGGAACTTCCTATGCTGCAGTTTCCAGCCGTTTCCCCTTGTCCTGTCTCCACTCCCCACTGAAAACAGTCTGGCCTCGCCATTCTGCCCCCCACACCTTAGATATTTATAGACCTGGATCAGGTCCCCTCTCAGTCTCCTTTTCTCAAGGCTGAACAGACCCAGTTCACTCAGCCTTTCCTCGTAGGAGAGATGCTCCAGGCCCTTCACCATCTTCGTGTCCCTCCGCTGGACTCTTTCCAAGAGATCTTTGTCTTTTTCGTACTGGGGAGCCCAGAACTGGACACAGTACTCCAGATGAGGTCTTACCAGGGCAGAGCAGAGGGGGAGGATCACCTCCTTCGACCTGCTGGACACGCTCTGAAGGCACCTGCAGAGCTCACTTGGTCCAAGCCTTCTGCTAAAAGCAGGTTAGTGCTAAATCCTAAATCCTCACGGAAAAACAACGGCCAAAAATTCAGAGCAAAACAGATAAAAGTGCAAGCAGACAATACAAAAAAAAAAAGCCTGAAAGAGAACAAACAGTATTTAGAAGTACTTTAACTAGTGGTGAATATCTGTAGCAGAAACATCAGTCAGAAAAGCAACTTCAATTTGGATAACAGGGCGGAAAGGAAATCCTGGAGGAATATAAAGGAAAAATCCCCTAGATTAAGGCTACTAGACACTGAAATGCATTCTCAGAGGAGAGGTGTCACTCGAGCCATTTAAGAGTGGACTAGACGAAGTCTTGGAAGAAAGTATTACATCAAATTTTATATATAGTAATGAATAATCTGTCACAGAAGCAAATGACCTTGAAAGGTCTTTTCCATCTGTAGTTTCTACGGTTCTATAAAATATGAGTAATGTTCCACTAAAGAACTTGGTATCTATGGCAATGCACTAACCCCACTCTATTTGTGTTAGCAAGCACAGCGCTGCTAGAAAAGGGCTTTTTTCTACTAAACAATGAGTGATATTTTGGGAATCACTGAAGATTGCCATCTAAAGCAAAGTTAGTTGAGAGACCACTGCAGGAAGTGGAATTCTGGCTCTGGACTCACAGGTACTTGATCTCCTGGTGGTCGAAATGAAGTGCATCTGAGTTCCTTAGGTTTTGGTTGGAAAAGGCATCTTGAGGCCAAGCCACACAGTAATAAAAAGTCCCTACTGTCAGAAATATCCATCTGCACTGGCAGGCTTTGGAAAGGAAACCACTAGCTCACATTCAGTTTGCAGCCAAGCCTAGGGGCAAGGCGATGGAGAGTAGAGCAGAAGCAATTAGAAGAATTGGATAACGAAGGGGACCATTCACAAACAAAGGTTGAGTGGAGAATCAATTGTCTTCCTCCTGAAAGTGCCTTATAAATCTCTCTTTTTGGACAATGAGATCTACTACTGTAAGGTATTTCCATTTATTTGCCTTTCTGACAGCCATTCCCTCTTTGTTTCTATGAAGTAAGGGCAGCCAGAGGGCTCACCTGCAACCCAGCCCACAGCAAGGGGCTTGGAGCTCAATGATCTTTAAGGTCTCCTTTAACCTCAGCCATTCTACCATTCTACCATGATTTTATGAAATTAACCACGTCTTTAACTTTCGGTCCAGATTGCTAATTGCTTTTTTCGTCCCGAGTCTTTGATTCCAAGTTTACATTTTATTTTCTTCTTTCATTTCCCTGATTTTAATTTCTATGCCATTTGCCTTGACACTGAGAAAAGGAGAATGGTTCACTTTGTACACGGCAACTAGAAGTTCAGACACCTCAATATGCAGCCCTTAACTTGCAGAAGTGAAACAGAGGTCTTTGATAGTATCTGCCCATCCACTCAGCATAAGATGGTGCCACCAGTACCCAGTAAGAACACGGCTGGCCAGCCCACATCTACCTGTTTAGAAACTATTCAGCTGAGAACGGGAGGGTTTCCACATCACCACCTTACATTCGTATAGCTAAAGAGAATGGAAAACTAGAAGTGCACTTCAGATTCAGAGGCCATGTGAGCAACAGGAGTACCACGTCTGTAGTTGAGACAAAAGATTTGTTCCTCGACTGCTATGAAGTTCTTTTTGACCAATTCTGCTTGCTCAAGCTGTGAAACACAGGAAAATCTTCTGACACCATTTAACCTTCACAAAGAACTCATTATTCATCAGGCTTTTCCTAGAAAAGCAAGAGAATGATTTTAATCCAAGGCCAAGCGTTAAATTCAACAGCTATTCTTTTTTTTTCCACAGTTCCCAAAGATCACAAATTCCATTCCACCATAGATCCTCATTCCTCATTCTGTGCGCTCCGTTTGGTGATACAGATTTCCCTGCTGGAGGTGATTCAGCATTAAGCAGAGGATATTTGAGGTGGCAGAGATTCCTCACAGCCATTCAATGTTCTGCCCAGCTGAAAAGACTCCATTTGCTGCCTTTTATCTGAATGTGTTCCTTCAACCTCATCTATTCCCATGGAACTGGTAAGATCAGAGTAATAACTATGGGTAGAACAATTTTTCAGCTGGATTCTTGGATTGTTCATTAGCATTACGTATTTTTTAAACACATGGTTTTTTAGTCCCACGAAAACCTCAATGTCAAAAAATAAAAAGTTATGGGTCGTCCAAATTCTGCTTGTGCACAGCTCACACTTTAGAGAGGAACAAGGACTCAAGGAACTGGAGAGCAGTAAGAAATCCTGCTTTGAGAATGCATCAAAACCACCCGAAAGGATGGACGAGGTTTCAGATTCCTCACTGAAGTGGATCTGAAACAAAACATCATTTTCAATCTGTTAAGTCCTTACAGTAGAAGGCTCTACCTTGAAATAACAGTTCTGCACACTGTATATGAGTTTATAAAACTCTGCCCTTGCATGGCCAAGCATCGCAATCTGATTCACTATTAATTACTTCTCTGTTAAAGCAAACCATTACCTCTGCAGATTTAATTCATGTATTTTTGTAGTACAGACAGAAAAGCAGAAACACAAACACACCGTGGCCACCGAAGCATTACACCTAAGCTATTAAAAGCAAAAGCCTCAGCATATGAAAATCGAGACATCTGACTCCTGAGGAAAATCAGTTTGAAACTAATATTGAAATACTGCCCTCCTAACAATCCCCAGTGCCTCCCAACAGCTCTGCAAACAGCACAGTCATCAGAGCAGGATGAATTGAGAGACCACGTTTGCTGCTGTTTGCTTACAGCAAAGGATGCCTGATGATTTGCTGCCACCTACATGCTGCTCCCTTCTGGGTTAATTAAAAATAAGGACTTCTAAAATAAAGGCATTTACTACAATTGTAACTGGTATGTATGCAAGCTGCACAGCATATTGCTAATTAAAGTAAGCACTGTTAACTATTAGTAGGTATTGCTAAGTACTATAACTGTACAACAAAATGCCTTTAGGGAACTCCTGCTGACATGAAACAGAATCCAGTAATGACACAGAGGAACATCACCAACCCAACACCACGGAAGCTTCTGCTCCCCTACAAAACAAGGAAGAAAACAGACCCTTTGCTTTTAATTATTTGCAATCATTATTCTCCCTTTGATGAGGAGGGATTCAGATATCTTGTGAGGTACACAAGTGAAGAGGAAGATGAACAGATTGCTCTTCACATCTGTCTTTGCACAGTTAAAGGCATGTGGTATGTTCACTGCCTAATGGGAACCTGCCTGCACAGAGATCAGCATTAAGTTTCAGAGCACATCTGAAAAGGTAACACGTGCTTTCATATAAAAAGTCAGTATTTTATCCCAGCTAATAGCAATTAGGTAATATCTGCAGTGAAACACTGATCTTCTAAGCCATCCTTAGAGGTACCTGAATTTGAAAGTAGATGCTCCCAGCTAAAGCGGTTCAAAACATAGGCAGAGACTGAATCTGTATCATCAGTCTCTAATTGACTTGACTACATTTTTTTTCATTTTATTCTAAAAAGAAACACCAAAAAAGGCAAGAGGGTATTTTTTCTTTTTTCTTTTTCCTTTTTTTTTCCTCTTGTTTATTCATTTCCATATCTGTGTTGGTGTGTTGGTCTGCCATTTTGGAGAGCTCTATGTTTGATGCCACCTTACTGACAAAATAGCGAAATTTCATCTATTAGAACCAAAACCAAAGATCCTCCAGATCTTATTGAGGACAAAGCTGAGGACTCTGGTACTCAGAGGTCTAATTTCATGTCTGTAGTTTAAGATCCAAAAACAAAGTCCCAAATCTGGCTTTTCAACACTGCCCCCCCTCCCACACACACTTCAGGCAGCAGCCAAGAATCAGAGTGTTGATGGAACAAGAAGCACAGTTTGATGCCCATCATTTCTTTCTGTTAAAACGTGTGAGTCAAAATGCTGTGGGATCTGGGTTTCTGCCCACTCTGCTTGTAAGCATACATTCAGTCCCATTCAGCTTGACTTTTGAAGGATGGCAGCATCTCGCTTTGGGCTTTTTGCTGGTTGGTTAGTTTGTTTGCTCCCTAAGGAGCCAAAGGATGCCTGCAGCCTGTATGCAACAGCAGCACGTTTTGCACAGAACCAAAAGAAATGAATAAGAAGAGCAAAATGGAAGGATTTGTCTGGCTTTATCTATCGGGAACAGGAATGGAATTTCAGATGCCTGCAAATGAACAAGCAAGGTTTAAACCTAAATAGATTTTCAGCATTTAGATTAGCACTTCTGTCGCTGGAGTCAGGGAGCAGTAACAGAGAATGGAAGAGGATCAAGATAAATGCATGCTCTTATATTGCATATGTTGATGCCTCAAAATGCTCAAAGAGCTCTGAAGCAGTGCAGGACTTTGCCAAAGGGACAGAAGCTTTGCAAGAGCCAGTCCTTACTTTGTAATGGTGTTTATTTGGAGCCTCACTTCCGCTCTCTGTTACTTCCACTTAACTTCAGGAGTGTCAGCACTCCTGCTGATTCCAGTGAGGTTTTTCAGGAGCCCAAAGCTCAGCATGAATTCAAACCCTTTGCTGGCTATAAATCATCTGGCAGGGCTGTCCCACTTTCGCCTTGAGAACGATTCAAATGGACTCTGCTTAGGAAATAGCTCCCTCTTCTGCTCTTGATGAGACCAAGTCCTCTGAAGGAATCTATTGCAAGCTATCAGAACAGCAATAGGGCACAGTACCGCAGTGGTAATTAACACTGTTTCTTAAGATGTAGATGATCTGTGCAGGTGGGAGCAAACCTCTTGTGTTACACATCTCAGGGTCTGAGTTTGAGCTGGTAGCCCTCAGCTCTCCTCACGTGCAGCAAAGAGAAACCAGCGGCGATGGGGTCTCTCCAGTGACAAGGAAAGGAGTCCTGACTGGTTTGGGATGTCAAAATTAGCAAGTTAACTCTGAAAATAATCTTCTCCCTTCCAGTATCTTCACCTCTTCCCTTTGATTCCCCTCAACAGAAACAGAATCTCGACCTCTTTTAGCCCTTCATCATATTTTCTTCTAACTTTTTAGTACCGCTTTCTTACACATATTCTTACCTGTGACCTGATAACCAGCTCTCACTTTTCTTGAGGGCCTTTTCTCTCTTCTCCCTTCCAGTCCCTGAATGTCTGTGCAGGGCACTGACTTTAAGGCTTTTCTCACCGCTGTCTGTACAAAAGCTTGGCAGTGATTTCCTTTCCTCCATCTTGGTCCTCCCTCTTTCGGACAGCAGTTTGATAAAAGAGTCACAGGTATCCTTGGAGATGCTCCTTAGCTTTTCAGAAGCTGAACTCCCATGCGAACTTGACAAAGTCCTTGAGGCAATCTCTGGGTTTACTTGTGCTGAGCATCCTTTATTGTCTTGGGAATCGACTTTTGGGGCACTCGGCTCATTTTCCTCGTGTTTTTCACCCTTGAGCAGTGCTGTGCTACTGATGCTGGTGGAGCGTTTTGACCTCCTTCTCTGCTGATCCTGCAAAGAAATGCCATTAAAGCCATACGTTAAGATTTGACTACCTTTGCATAAATGGAAAGCTAAAAAACAAAACTCTGTGAAGTAGCTAAGGGGCTAAATGATTTCTTTGTTATTAGGAATCAGGTTAAAGAGTAAATTAGGTAACTCTTTTGGATAATAAATAGGAGCAGATACACATTTTTACTTAAAATCTGAATGCTACTATGGATGCTGCATACTGTAAAAACTTTCTTTTACCCAGGGACATCAACAAAAAACCTCATAAAAACATTATTTGGGGTTGTATTCAGAGAAAGTCAAGACATATATGATATTTTACTGCCAAAACTGGCTGTTAAAGGTATCTAGTCCTTTTTTCCTGAACCAAAACTCTTTAGAAAAATGCAATTCATTTAGCTTCCAACATTTGCTTCAGTATTAGCTTCAGTATTAAAATACTTCAATTTCTCACTTTCATGAGCTTCATTGGACACAGGGGAAGCTCCTGTCTCTGGGAAAGAAGCGTGAAAGAAAAAAGAGAGAATATTTTTGGAATTGTGATTTAAAAACACCTACTGACGAAATAGATCTCGTTTGGTCAAGCTTAGAAACACTGTTTTACTGAAAGCAATTTTCAAAGTCCAAAGCTAATGATTAAACGTGGGGTAAAAAAAAAGCCTGAGGAAATCAGGTGCTCCCAATTGAGGAGCTGTAGACACTTCTGAGGTAAAGAAGCAATTTCCTGAGGAAAATGGAAAATCTCAGCTCTCAAGAGAGATATGATATCAAAAATGGAGAAGACTTAATAAAGAAATGCTGTAATGAAAGATGGCAGCTCTGCGTGCAGCGGCTGTTCCTCAAACAGCTTGAATTTCTGAATTAACCAGAAGCACTGCCCTAAATCAGCCCATCTTTTCATACTGCAGATTTAATGAATCAGCATGAAGAAGCAATGCTAATATTCTTCACAAATTACTTCATCTCAGAAGGTCACATTCAAAATCTCTGCTCATTCC
The DNA here is from genome assembly GCF_019232065.1 of Centrocercus urophasianus. Lineage (NCBI taxonomy): Eukaryota > Metazoa > Chordata > Aves > Galliformes > Phasianidae > Centrocercus > Centrocercus urophasianus. The sequence continues at coordinate 47,096,362 of NW_024884711.1, forward strand.
CAGTACTTGGTCGTGTTCAAGAAGCTGCTAGATGTTGTGCTGAGGGACGTGGTTTAGTGGTGAAATGCTGGTGGCAGGCGGATGGTTGCACTGGATGATCTTGGAGGTCTTTTCCAATTGGTGATTCTATGGTTTATGATTTGGAAGGGTTAAAAATCACCTCTGGAGAACTTGCTCCTGGTCCAGCCATCGTGCCTCTGACAATGAGACCAGACCTGGGCCTCTGCTTGTCCTTCACTGTGGCTTGCAGCTCTTCAGAAATCACTGCTGATTTTAAATCCTCTTGACTACCCTTTAACTTCTTATCCCCATCAGAGGTTAAGTGGCTGTTGCATATCGTCCCCGCCTGGCATTTTTCACTTTTGTGTTGATGTTTTCTGAATTGAAGGATTTTATCAGGTGGATTCTCAACATCGTGTCTACAATAAAGAAACAACGTTATAAACAACGAAATGATGAATGATGAAATCAATGAAAACAGCACCTCGGCTAATTAAAGCACTCACTGCTTTCAAGCCACTTGTTACGTGGAAGTGGCACTCAAATACAATTACTTGGAATTGGAATATAGGTAGGTCTTCAAGAGATCATTTCAATATCATTATCATGCATGACAGTTCGTGACAATACCACTTTTGTCAAGTCAGATGGGTCTGGAGCTACCAAAACAGTTCCCACTCCTTTCCCATCCGCTTTGAACAGCCCTTAGAAAATTTGATCATGTTTTTGTCAGCATCTTTTGAACTGACTTCCTTCACTCTTCAGGGGAATGGCTTCAAGTTGCACTAGAGGAGGTTCTGGTTGGATATTAAGAACAATTCCTTCTCTGAACGAGTGGTCAGGCACTGGAATGGGCTCCGCAGGCAGGTGGGGAGTCACCGTCCCTAAGGGTCTTCAAGAAGTGTTTAGATGTGGTACTAAGGGACATGGTTTCGTGGGGAAATATTGGTGGATGATGGAGTGGATCTTCTTGGAGGTCTCTTCCAACTTTGGTGATTCTGTGACTCTGTGTTTCTGTGATAATCTGGGTAACCTGAAAATGCTGGCCTTCTTTTACAATCACTGCCCTTTAGCTTTTGTGTTTAACTCCAGGATGTTTTTCTCCATCGTATTTCATAGCTAAGCAATTCCATGAGCTGAAGCATCTTGTATCACATAAACATTCATTTCACCTAACCAGTTAAAACTGTTGGTTTTCTGTAGTTAGTTATGCCTTATACTGCAAAGACATCCTTCATATTTAAACAGAAGGGTGCAGGATCAGTCTCTGAGAGCATTAGGAAATCTGAGGACTGCTACTCCTTACCTAGGACCATTTGTCATTGCCAAAGGGCACAAAGTAGGTATCATTTTAACAGTTGTAGACATTAAAAAAAATATATTCTTGAGGTCATTTAAAAGGAAAGAGTTTGAAGCTGAACTCTTACATAAGGAATTTGTCTGATTATAATCTCCACTCCTGCTTGCCTTGTTAAAACTTAACCAGACAGTTATGATTAAAATTATCATAACTATTAACATTAAAATTAAAATTATTTTCAGGCTCTGGCTGTTTGACTGTGGTCTGATTTCTCCATGGCCAGAGGGATGGAAACAGCTTAGGGGATCACAGAACCCTGCTTCTGCCACACTATTTCTCCTCCTGATTCTTTTTGTAGGTAGAGGAAAAGACATGACCAGAAAGGCATAAAGTAGTAAATAGCAGGGACTCCCCTCATGAGCACCAGCCCCACACGCCATGATGGCAGCAGCCCTTCCTCACATACATGTGCTGTCCCCCCGCCCCTCACTCATTTGTGTTACATTTGCACATGCAGCTTTTCATGTGTTTATCTGTAAGTATACAGCACGCATCTTTTTGGGGAAAAGTGCCAGTGTGGGGCTGTGTGCGATTAACTCAAATACCGCAACACCAACAGTTCCCACCCAAAGGGAAACCACTGGAGGACTAAAACCATAAAGTGTTCTCCAACAAAAGGCAGAGCGGCCCCTCAACACATCACTTCCGGAACAGTGAAGGCCTCTCTGGCCCGGCCGCAGCGCGCTCTCTGTGGTCTCTCCCTCCCACTCTGGCCTTACGGGCAGGGCTGGCAATGCGCATGCGCCCTCAGGGCTGTCAGTAGCTGTGAGGGGCGGGGAGTTCCGCCATTTTGTTGGGGGTGGGAAGAGCTGCGTTGCTGCTATTCGATATAAGAGAGACGTGTTAGGGGCGTCCTAGAAAGCAATAGAAAAAGGGACAAAGGATCTGTCTGGGCACCTTCCTGCACTGCACATTGTAGGGAACCTGCTTTGGGGTGGTTGGACTCGATGATCTCCACAGGTGCCTTCCAGCCCCTGCAGCATCTGCTCGGTTCTTAGCTGGTTGTGTCAGTTCCTGTTTCCCTTCCCCACTGAGCAAGGACTTGTGGAGTTCTGCAAGTGCTAACGCTTAGGAGCAGTGGGTTTGAGCTGCTTTTACAACGAGGAATAAAATTAGGGGTATTCCCTGAGAGTCAAAGCTGGGAAGTTGAATTTCTGTTGTGTCCATTTTAAAGGCTTTCTGTTGAAGCACAGCTGGTGCTGTTGCTTTGGGATGCTAATAAATGGCACTGGAAGACTTAGCTGCATGCTGCTTCCATATGCCTTTGTTGATGGAAATAATTTACACTATTGGCAGTAATGCTGAATGGAAGATGGTAGGGCTTGGTTTAGGCTCCAAGCATTGATGTATCTGTGGTTTGAGCGCAGGTGGTTCGTTTCTTATCAGACTATACTGAATACTTTCCAGTTTACCAGGCATAAAAGCTCAGATTTGTTCATCTTAATTCCATCTTTCAGCCACTGAAGAACATGCAAGTCTTTCTAATTGCCAGGGAGCATAAAAGAGCATTTTTTAAGGAAGATAGCAGTAATGCAAACTTTGTGACAGCTCACCCAAGATGCTGTTGCTGAGGATGTTGTAGAATCACAGAATATCCTAAGCTGGAAGGGACCCGTAAGAGTCAGAGAATCACAGAATGGCCTGGGTTGCAAAGGAGCACGATGCTCATCCAGCTCCAACCCCTGCTGTGTGCAGGTCACCAACCAGCAGCCCAGGCTGCCCAGAGCCACATCCAGCCTGGCCTTGAATGCCTGCAGGGATGGGGCATCCACAGCCTCCTTGGGCAACCTGTGCCAGTGCCTCACCACCCTCTGGCTGAAAAACTTCCTCCTAATGTCTGACCAGAGGATTAAGAATCATTGAGTCCAATTCCTGCCTCTGCACAGGACCACCCCAAAATCAGACCATATAGACCATACAAACCATTCAACGCTATTTCACTTAATGGGTAGAAGACTGGCCAAAGCAAAGAGGAGTAAGGGAGTACCTGAAGGTTTGAGTTTTGCTGTCATGAGGCAGGCTGGCATTTCCACATGCACGTTCTTCATCTGAGAGGTCAGGTGGATGGGATGCTGAGCTTTTACTTTGAGATGCTGCCAGTGCAGAACTTGAACTCCTGGAGGTTCCACGGTGCTCAAGGAAATAATTAGTAATGATTTCAAGGAGTGTTTTCAGAGGGTTCTCCTTGGCCTGTTTGAGAAGGAAAATAAAGTTTTTGGTTGCTGCTGAAAACTTGTTAGTCTGCAATCTAAGAAGGAGTCATTATACTGTACAGTGGCTGAACATGTTAACAGTTTCCTAGAGTCTGGTGGTTATAAATGACATGGCTGCACAAACAACGCAGGAAGGAATCACAGAACCACAGAATCACTGAGGTTGGATTGGATGATCTTGGAGTTCTCTCTTGAGAGAAACCAGGACTTGAGGTTGGTTGGATGAGACCTCCAACATCATCCGCTCCAACCATCCACCTTCCACCAATATACCCACTAAACCACGTCCTTCAATACAACATCTGGACGTTCCTTAAACACCTCCAGGGACAGTGGCTCCACCTCCAGGGAAGGAGATGTCAGCTAGGAAATACCGAGAGCTTAAAGGTGTGTTAAGTGAAGTAATAAGGTGTGATTGTGAAGGAAGTCCTGGAACTCCTGGAGTTGGCAAGGATTCAATCCCTTGGACCTCATGAAATTCATGGCTCTGCTGCGAGTTTGCACATGCAGTGTATTCATCAAACACAAGTTGCTGGAGTCAATTGCATCATCCTGCAGGCTGTTGGCTAGACATTCCTGCCTTAAGCTGTGAATGGTTAGGATTGGATCTAAGCAATAATTGGAATTCAGCTACTGATGGCTTTGACATAAAATATTGTGGCCTGTATTACATGTCGAGGAATGATAAATGCTGAGTGCAGTTCTGTCTGTCAGCTCATACATAAAGTTGTAAATAGAAATGGAAATGCAGAGCTATTTCCAAAATGGAATGTTCTAGATGTAATGATGTAAAAGATGTTGAAGTGAATAAGTGCTCCTGGTTTATTGGAAGCTGCATTTAGTAACAAGGGCTCACTGCCAGGTTCTCATCTTAGTCCTGTGAGCTGTAATGCAGTCTCACCATGGAGGTGAGATGGAGACTTCTAAGCGTGTCCACAGCAGTGCAGCACCAGACCCAGGCTCCAGTTCTCTGCACTGTGCACACACACTGCTGCCTCGATCTGTTTCACCCAGTTCTACGTGATCTGAGACCAGGCTGTGAGGAGAAGCACCTCTTCCTTTACCTTGTTCTGTTTGTACAGGGAGTGCAAATGCAGGACGTTTCGAAGCTCGTTCCTGTTATTGATGCTGAGTGCAGAACGTGGCAGCTCCCGGTCCATGGTGCTGATGGTTTTCTTCAGACCCTGAGGACAAGCAGGAGATTTTAGAGTCACAGAATCATTAAAGGGCGTAAATCACCCCTAGGACACCAACCTATCCCTACCATGACTCTCAGTGCCACTTCCCCACGGTCACTGATAGTGCAGTCTGGATATGCTAGATTCCTAGTGCTTCCACTGGCACAGGCTGCCCAAGGAGGCTGTGGATGCCCCATCCCTGCAGGCATTCAAGGCCAGGCTGGATGTGGCTCTGGGCAGCCTGGGCTGCTGGTTGGTGACCTGCACACAGCAGGGGTTGGAGCTGGATGATGTTTAAGGTCCTTTTCAACCCAGGCCATTCTATGATTCCTGCTTGGATTTGGGAGGAGAAGGAAACAGAACAGCTAACAAAAGTTTTTAGTGCTGACTTTGTTGGATGCAAGCTGAAGCTTCTGGATACATTAAAATGGAAGTAATTACAAGCTGAGCCTTAAAACCTGCACTTTAATTATACAGTTTTGCATTTCTACAGCCCGGAGATGTAAAAGGAGTTCTGGTGGAAATGCTGCCTGTGCAGAATTTACCAAACTTGGGGGAACAAACAAAACAGGGCTACTCCGTGCAGCTGACTGCAGCTACTTAACAGCTCCATAAGATTGGCCTGTGCAATTAACTGCATCTGAGCTACTTAATTACAAACTCTGAATTTCAGATGCGCTTTATTTTTTGGCAGGTTTCTCAGAACCTTTATCTTGCTCTTCACCCTGTTATCAGGGTAACCTGACCAGGTTGAAAATCAGCTGGATCCTCATAGCATCAACTGGTTTAGGCTCTTCCTGCAGCTCGGTACAGAGAATGAGGCAGTGCTGCAATTAAAGTGCAAGGAATGATAAGTTGCACGGTCAGTTTTACCAGCAGAGCATCCCTTTCCTTTTATGCTTTCAGTCAGCATTACATTTATTTAAGTCAGAAATGTGAAGGTGTTTCATTTGAGGAACCTCTGCAGTCAGATACTGTGAGGCACTGCTCTGCTAATGCTGGAACTTAAAGGCAAGTGATTAATTCTGCGTTGGAAATCATGTCAGCAAGATTTCAACGCTGAAAATAGGCATTTAAAAGCTGGATGCAGGACAGGTGAGAGAAAGCGAGGTTGGCACGATGCTTCTTAGCACAACTGCGTCTTGTGTTCTGTATGAGGCAACTACTCCTGAGCTGGGGGGGACACGTGCAATATTTCCTTTGGATTCTGCATGAATACGAAGTAGGAGGCGATTTCACCTGGAAGCATGAAGGTGTCTTTTCCCCGGCTCACAGCCCATTTCTTTCCTTTACATCAGTTCTGTAACAAATACAGCGGTCACTTTCTTCTCCTTCCCCCCCCCGGGCAAATCCGCCTGCAGAGCCCCAGTAAAAGACGTCTGTTTTCTCTGTGACCACTTCACAGAATCACAGAATGCCCAGGGTTGGAAGGGACCTCAAGGATCATGAATCTCCAACCCCCCTGCCACATGCAGGGCCACCAACCTCCACGTTTAATGCTAAACCAGGCTGCCCAGGGCCCCATCAACTTGGCCTTGAACACCTCCAAGGATGGGGCATCCACAGCCTCCTGGGCAGCCTGTTCCAGTACCTCACCACTCTCTGGGTAAAGAATTTCCCCCTAATGTCCGATCTAAATCTCCCCTCCCTCAACTTAAAACCATTTCCCCTTGTCCTACACGTATCAACCCTTTCAAAGAGTTGATTCCCCTCCCCTCTGTAGGCTCCCTTCAGGTATTGATAGGCTGCAATGAGGTCACACCGCAGCCTTCTTTTCTCCAGGCTGAACAAGCCCAGCTCTCTCAGCCTGTCCTCATGGTGGAGATGCTCCAGTCCCCTGATCATCCTAGTGGCCCTCCTCTGGACCCTCTCCAACAGCTCCCTGTCTTTTTTGTACTGTGGGCTCCACACTTGGATGCAGTGCTGCAGATGGGGCCTCACAAGAGCAGAGTAGAGGGGGACGATCACCTCCCTGTCCCTGCTGGCCACCCCTCTGCTGATGGAGCCCAGGATCCCATTTGCCCTCCAAGCCGCAAGAGCACACTGCTGGCTCATATTAAGTTTTTCATCTATCAGGACCCCTTCCTTTTGTTTTGTTTTAGTATTAGTGTGCATCACTTGTAAAAAACAAGATAGGCGATGAACGAGGGGTGAAAAAAAAAAGCTTAAAACCGCATTTCTTGGCTTAAGCTTTTTTTTTTCCCGCAGGCACGTGTAGGAATGAATCAGGTTTTCGCAGGCAGGCCGGCAGCCGCCTTCCACGTTCGGAAACCGGCGGGCATTGTGGGAGATGTAGTGCAGATCCGAGCCCCCCAGCTCGCTGCTCCGCACTGCTATCTGCCTTACAGCCCCCCGCCGGGGTCCCCCCCCCCCCCCCCGCCCCTTCGCCTTTTAACGACGGGCGTTTCTCCTGCGCCCTTCCCGCTCATCCCAGCCAGAAAATCAAGACTCATTTACCTTTCTACTGAGAAATTCTCTCACCAGAGATGCGGCCACTTCTTCCACGAAGGAATTGTCCATTTTTAGCTCGCACTCTGCTCGGGGGGGGTTTCCTTGGCTCGGTCTGACCGATCCCCCATGGCAGCCCGGCCGGGCGATGCGGCCCTGGAGCAGCTCGTCCTGCGTGCCGCCGGATCCCAGCAACAGCAGAGCAGCAGAACTCCTCCCCGTGGGACGAGAGCCGAGCTGGCCGCTCAGCAGCGGGCGCCCTGGTAACTGCTTGTAAAACCCGAGAGCTGCTCGGGGATAACGTTCGGGAAATGAATGTTGGAAGTTGAGAAGCTGAATCACAGAATGACAGAATCACAGTCAATGAAGGATTTTCTGATTTGGGGTTGTTTTGGTTGTTTGTCTGTTTTTAAATCGTAGAATGGCTTGAGTTGGAGGGGAGCCACAGGGGTCACCGAGTCCAACTCCTAAGTTGCTGAGAGAAGCACAGTTATGTGCAAGCTATCACTCCTGAATGAATGCTACTTTCAATCGTGTTTGTTTATTTGGTAAGATTGCACTTTTGTTAAATACTGCTGCGTTTCTGTTGTATTATACTTCATCTCTCCTACTGGCAACGACTAAAATAGGAACACCCATCCATTCTATGGGCAACTGACCTGGTGCCTGCTTTAAGGGCTGGCAACCCTACCCACAGCACAGGGCTTGGAGCCAGGTGGTCTTTGAGATCCCTTCCGACCCAACTATTCTGAGATTCTATGAGTGCAGTCTTTCCTTTCAGGTTGAAGCTACATTATAGACACTACTACAGTGTACTAACAGGAGGGATTGTATTGAGTCATGCTTTGAGCCTGGGGACCTGATGTAGGTTGAGAGAGAGGAGAGGACCTGCAGAAGACATGGAGTGTGAGGATTAAATTAGATGAGATTGCTCAGGGTAGCAGTGTCCAGGGATGGAGATTTTGCATTCTGGACAAACTCTTTAAGTATTTGACCACTGTTAGCTGACCAGTTCATAGAAAGTTCATAGAATCACAGAATCATTACAGTTGGAAAAGACCTCTGAGATCATCCGGTCCAACTGACCACCTACCCCCAGTCCTACTCACTGAACCACGTCCCTAAATACCACATCTACCATTTCTTCAACACCTCCAGGGTTGGTGACCCCACCATTCCCTCTGGGCAGCCCATTCCAATGCCTGACTGCTCATTCAGAGAACTTTTTCCTAATAACCAACCTTGTTACCCAGTTAAAATTTCTTCCGCTGACAATTTGCCTGAGAATTCCCTCTTTCCCCCCTGTATTTCTTCCGTGATCAGTTTGGCTTCCATCTTGGGAGCATTTGGATAAATGAAGATTGACTTTCAGTGAAACATAATTTGCGTGTGCCTACAGGATAGCAGGGGGGGTAATTTGCAATCCATGTAATAAATAAGACATGCAAAGGGTCTGACTACTTCATTAATGTTATCAGTGCAAGCAGTCTGATGTGCATTCATTAGCTTAGCATTAGCTAAGACATGATGCAGCATGCAAAAGAATGCTTGGTATTACACAGTATCCCTGTCTCCCCCAACATTCTGGGAATGATATTCCAAAATGAAAGTGGGGCACGGTTTTAATAACATGGCCACTTGGAAGGTGTCATTTCAATGCATGTATTCCAGAGAGAACTGCTGCACGACTGTGCATCGTGGGGCACGTGAGAGGGGCTGTCATGCTGCCAAGCCTCCATTGACTTCCAGTGATTTCACAAAACCAGTTTGCTATGTCCAGGAGGCATTCAGGTGCTTAGCTTCGTGTCTGGTGTCAACAAAGTAGATTTATACAGCAGCATATTGATAAATGCCTTTGCTCCTCAAAGGAAGTGTTTTTCTCTAAGAGGTAGCAGAACTACAGCTTCTGACCTGGCCAGAATTGCAAAGGAATTTGCCAATCCCAAAATTGTTCAGGGGGAAAAAGAAATGAAAAATATTAAGATATTCTGCATCCCTGCTGACAGCTGTAACAAGAAGACAGCATTGCTTTTTGGAAGCTTTGTGCCTGATGCAGTGAAGGAAAAGCTGCATGTACACGTGTACATTAATGCTGGTTTATGTACTGCTTCTGCAGGCTAATGCTCTGCTCCTCTTTGGGATGCTGCAAGCACAGATGTGTGACGTGGGAGCTGCAGAACTTGGATCTGATACAGCTGGATTCTCCCTGATCAGAAATCACTGGTAATAATTCCCTGTGTTGTTTATTAGTGCAAGATGTGGTGTTTCTCCGGTATCTCCAGTACTGACAGGTGAGAAAATAGGTGACACTGGGACCAAGAACTTGGAAAGCCCTCAGCAGAACAGGGGGAGAAAATATGCTGAAAAAGATAAAGACAGGGAGATCACTTACCGAGTGCCATCGCTGATAAATCAGGCTTGGCTAGAGGGACATTAAAGTAAAGGGGAGTTGTAAGAAAGCAGGGGACTGACCCTTTAACAGGGTCTGTTGTGATAGGACAAGGAGAAATGGTTTCAAACGAAAGAAGGGGAGATTTGGATATTGGGAAGGAGTTTATATTGAGGGTGGTGAGGCACTGCACAGGTTGCCCAGAGAGGTGGTGGTGCCCCATCCCTGCAGACACCCACGGTCAGGGGATGAGCTGTGAGCACTGATGGAGCTGTGGGTGTCCCTGTGCACTGCGGGGAATGGGACCAGGTGGCCTTTAAAGGTCCCTTCCAACAATTCTCTGATTAATTTCATGTATTGCCAATGTTGGAAATAATCCAAGTCATTTTGTCAGGATGGTATCTCTGATAAAAGCAGAATTTATTCGCGATTGCAATGGCGGGCGTCCCGCAAGCAGGAGCACCTATGGACACAACATGACAGCCTTTAGACCATTTTCTTCCCCCCCTTTGCCTTCTCCCCCTCCCCTGTTTCCCCTCTGGCTGGGTATTCCAGGTTCACAATCTTATCAGAAGGTTTACATTTGTTGTTTACTTGTTCATCTGTTTGTTATCTGGTGTCAGTCCTGTTGTCTCCAAGATGTCTCCTTGATCATACTGATATGGTGATTCTGTTCAGAGTCCTTGTTTAACAAAGAGTATGGAAGAGAGGTGCCCAATTTTACCTTCTTCAGGCACTCCCGAGGCATGTAATGAATTGTCCTTTTAAATTACACAGGATACTGTTGCAGTGTGTGTGAATATTCTCAATACTGGCTATACATAAGTTGTTACTAGCTTATATATATATTCATACATATTACTTATATACCAAATATGTGTTGTTGGGGAAGATTTATCTAGGGCATTACCAATGAAATTTTATCAGAGAACCCCCAGTAATGCAGAAAGGCCCCTGAAAAGAACTATTAGTTCTAATAAATGACCCAAATAGTAGAGAGGCCATGAAATTAACAAAATTCTTATTTTGCTTCTGATGCAGAAACAACATTCAGTTCTCACACCAATTAAAAAAAAATAAATAAATAGAGCAGGATGGTGAGAAGCAAAAACCAGCACAGCTTCTCCCTGTTCTTCCTTATTCCTGGGCTCCACTTCAGTCTCATTTGTGGCTCTTCTGCCTCCTCCCCACCAGGCGGCACAGTGGGAATGGCAGATGAGTGGTCATGTCAGCTCATAGCAGCCTCTGCTGCTCCTTCCTCTTCATAGATTGAAGTTCAATGGAATTTCTGCAGGTCAGTTTGGCCAACCCACCTGCTTGAGCAGCAGGATGCAGTATGGATGTGTGATCCTCCACGGGCATCAAAGAATTCCTGAATCCTATCACAGTGCTGCTACCAGCATTGAGCAGATGAGAGGAAGAGACAGCAGGAGGAGGAGCTCTGGGTGTCAGAGCGGTGGGACGCTGGGTGTAGGGAGGTAGAAGGGAATGTGCAAACCCAGTGCAGTGCTTGAGGCAGGAATTGATAGGCGGGAGCGTTTTGCAACACAGACTTTGGAAAAGCCTGGTGCAGGGTAGGAAAGCTGCAAGACAGGAATGAGTAGTGCAGTGCTGGTAAGCATATTCAAAAGTAGCTTTTAAACAGGTATTGGTGGAACAAGCACTGCAGGGAGAGCTGTAGAGTATAGGGGAACTTGTTGGAGAGAACTGTGTATGTTTGGTGGCCCTGCTGGGCAGGGGGGTTGGAACTACATGATCCTTGAGGTCCCTTCCAACCCGGGTGATTCTGTGATTCTGTGAACTGGGCTTGCAGAAGGTGCCTATTTCCACAGCAAATGAACAGTCATCAGGAACTTGAAAAAGGCAGGAGGGGGAAAGAGTTTGAGTATTTCTTTGAGTAGGAATAGCTGGAGCACAGGCCTTAAGAGCTTGTACTTTTAAAGGGTGAAACGTCCAACAGTGCTTCGGAAGGGTTGCTGTTACGCGTGTGCATAGCGACAGCACTGTTAACCTGCGATCAGCTTTCGATTCTCTGTTTACTGATGAGAGAGAGAACAGCTCTGTTCTTTCCCCGTACTACAGTGGACGTGCCAGGGGTGCCCTCTCGCGATTATCGTTCAGTATTGCAGCAGTGGGAGAAGCGCTCGAGCTCAGCTGCTGGCATTGGCGTGGAGAGCAGACCTCGACACCATAAAATCCTCGGAGTTGGAAGGGGACCTTTAAAGGCCATCGAGTCCAGCTGCCTTGCAGTGAACACTGTACTGACCAGCGCCACTGTTGTGCACGAGTCTTTACAGCACAAGTGCAGTTTGATATTCAAGTACAAGACAAAAGATTTCTCAGAGTCTAGGAAGAAGTGCAGGGGATGTGGGGGGAGGGCCGAGGTGGAGCTGGTCAGGATAGATGTGGTAGAGGCAGTTCCCTACACCTCGTGGATGCATCTTAGATCCAAAATATCCACAGCAAGTTCCCATCAGCGGGCTTGTCAGCAGAGTCGAAGTGCCCCTGCTGGTCAGCAGTCAGAGCCTGATGGCTGCTCTCTTTATCAGTGAAAGCATTGGTTCCTAGAGCCAGCAGTGCCTGGGTTCTTCATGGAGCTGAAGCCACAGGGACACGCAGTTCAGTGACGCTGTAAAAACTGCCCTTCTCTCTCTGCAGTTGGTTATCTACTGCCACTTCTCCAGCCCCATGAATCCAGACTGCATTGCCTTGCTCAGACGTATCTGGGAAAGCACTGTTTCTACAGGGACAATCCAGACATTAGGAGTCCTGTTCCCAAATGCTACACCAGGGTATTGCTTTAAAATGTGAACTTACTGTGTTTCTCCAAACCTTACTGGAAGAGTACAGCAGCCACAGCTTTCTGGATGTTTTTAGTGAACAAAATGCAGAACGTTTCCTTATTTGCCATAGGAAAAGAAGTGGAACATAGAAAGGATTTCCTAATTGTAAAATGCACAAATGTTTTGTGAACAAGAAATGGACAGCAAAGCTCATACTTCATTTTTTGAAAGGAGATTTTGTGAGAGTTTGGTACAGCAATCAGTTTGTGCCAGACTGCACTTGGCTGAGGGATATTTGGGGCACTGAACTTCTTTCATGGTGATGACTCTCCTCTGATAGACATGTCTATCTGTCTGTCTGTCAACTTCTTATCATCAACCAGACTTAGTGATGCAGTAAAAGTCAAGTGTCCGCTCCACTTCCTGCTGAGCAAGCAGATCCCATCACTGAAACTTACCCTCCTTGGTTTTGCCATGGGACCAAGTTTTGTCCTAATGGTGCTGGTAGCTTGTGTGCAGCTGTGAAGTGTTTGTGATCATTCCTTTTGTCCAACACCTTTGGAAGGAAGCATGCGTGCTCAAAGTTCTGTTGTACTGGGATGGATGTTAAAAGGCTTTCCAGATGGCACAGTGGCACCTTAACTGTCTTGACTAAGAGTTTGAGGTGAACCACATTCCCTTTTGCTTAACAATAAAAAACAAAAGTACTGCTTACAGCTGTAATTTTACCCTGGATCTTAAATCTTCCTCTGCTTTGCCTGGCATAATGGTTCAGCTCTGCATATTTGCATTCAATAGATATAATTTTCTCTCTTGTGTGATTCGTGTTTTCTTATTCACGTGAATAACTGCCATTCCTTGTGCTCTTCCAAGACAAATTATTTCATGCAGTTGTTCTTGAAACATTACGTCTTAAGCATTAAATTAACCTCGGATGTGAAACATAGATAGCAACATTGCATTAAGGATGATTGCTATTAAGTAATTGACAGATGCTTTTAAAGTAGCACTAGAGCTCTTGAAGGTTGTGACACTCACTTGACTGCATAGAATTGGTGTTTGAGCTGCTGTGGGAACATAGGAAATTGCTGACAGACTGGAAAGGTGTTAAAATACTCAGTAGGAAACAATATTGCACAGTGTTGAACCTCGGAGGGTTTTTGAAGTGCCCCCTAATTCTCTTTACCCAAAAGTCACCTGAATTCCCCTGAGCCAGCTGCTTCGTGTGTAAATCCAGCTTCAGTGCTTCATTTCACTTTTACAAACCTGTGCCTCGTTTTTTCCATACGGGCTGTGTTATTCCATGTTCACAGTGTGTTGATTGTGTACCATAGGCTCTGTCACATTGCCAAGGAGGCCATTTGCAGGCCCCTAATTGGTGGATACTTTATAGAGCCTGTCTTGTAGGTGGGAATTACATTAGCAGCACTGCAGGGCAGCCCTTTGTGAGATGGGTGACACACGTGTGTGCCAGCAGCTCCACTGTTTCACATCTGAGAGTTCTCTGTTTTCTGTATGTGGACACCCCTTCCATTTCTTTAAATTCCAGCCTTTTCTTTCTGACCACCTCCTCAACTCCTTATTGAGCCATATGGGAATTAATTGGTGCGGGGTGTTTTGCTTGTTTCCTATTTATCCTTTTGGTCTCTGCTTCTAAGCCTGTGTAGCTTCAAGACTCCCATAGGCTTCCTGCTCTCGGGGCTATTCTTTTCAGCTTTTTCTTGGCTAACTGTTGTTCTTACACTGTTCTGTTTCTTCACCATATTTACCAAGTGCTCTCCTCGATCTCAAGCTTTTCTCTCTAGCAACTTCATTGTGTTGCTATCACTGCTAAAGAGCAGCTCTTCCACTGATGCCACAGAACCGCTTCCCGTGCACAACTTCAGTCTCTCATGTGGTTTCCTATACAGCTTCTTCTAGAACCTACTTGCACGAGGGCCCTCAGCTCTACTCATGCCCCTTCCCCATCTCTGCAGCATCACTGCTATTGAAGTCAGAGGTGCAGAGCCTTTGTGTGCATTGCTAAGGAGAGGTGACTGTAATCACAGAATCACAGAATGCCCAGGGTTGGAAGGGACCTCAAGGATCACGAATCTCCAACCCCCCTGCCACATGCAGGGCCACCAACCTCCACGTTTAATGCTAAACCAGGCTGCCCAGGGCCCCATCAACCTGGCCTTGAACACCTCCAAGGATGGGGCATCCACAGCCTCTTGGGCAGCCTGTTCCAGTACCTCACCACTCTCTGGGTAAAGAATTTCCTCCTGATGTCCGACCTAAATCTCCCCTCCTTCAACTTAAAACCATTTCCCCTTGTCCTACACGTATCAACCCTTTCAAAGAGTTGATTCCCCTCCCCTCTGTAGGCTCCCTTTAGGTATTGAAAGGCTGCAATGAGCTCACCCCGCAGCCTTCTTTTCTCCAGGGTAATGTAGCGGGCTGATGTAATCTCTGGTCCTCTCTTTATTCTTCACCTATTTAAACACACACTTTTTGCTGTCCCCAGCAGCACTGGACAGCTTCACATCTAATTGAGCTTTGGTCGCATCCAGTTTTTCCCTGCAATGTTGAACAGCATCTCTGTGTTTCTGCCATATCATCCGATCCCAATCCCAGTGGCCAGGCACTTTCTTTGTCTGTCTAACCTCTAGAAGAAGATCACTGCTCAGCTGAAGGCACAGCTTTTGCTTTACCAACTGAACTGTCCTCGTCCCAGCCCACGAGGCCTCGAACTGCTGCTGTTCCCACTGCTCTCCACCCCACGTGAGCAGAGGCATTGAGCAGCAGCATGGTGCTGCACTGCCTGCAGGGAGCAGGAAGGCAGAGCCCTGGGCTGTGCGGTGATGCAGCCTGGCCTTGCCCTATGAGTGCCCCGAGCCAGGGAGTGCCTGGCCCCACCTGCAGACACACTGCGTGAGGCACAAAGTGCACAAACAGACACATCCTGTAACTGCTCTCAGCTCCGGGAAGTGCAGATATTGAAACTAAGAGTGAAGGAAGGCAGAGAGCCTCAGTTCTTGCACTGAGGGCAGCTCCCAAACAACCTCCATCCCCAGAACCGCCTGAATGCCCCACAGCCATCAGTGCCATCTCTCCCAGAGCTCTTCTGTGAGGCTGCTGTCTAGTCTCTCATCCCCCACTCTGTACATGTATCCAGGGCAGTCCTGTCTCAGGTGCAGAATGCAGCTCTCATTCCCATTCACCTCCATTCCATTGGGCACTGCCGGCCATCCCACCACTCAGGGACTGTCTGTAAACCTTTCTGCCCCTGACAGAGTCAGCAGCTCATGGCAGTGCAGTGCCATCCACAA